>NW_022900949.1:65179959-65190808 GCF_012274545.1 Fukomys damarensis | reverse complement strand
ATATATATATATATATATGTGTGTGTGTGTGTGTGTGTATAATATATCAAAGCAATATTGTACTCAAAGGAAAAGCCATTGTATCAATGCACTTGAAAAAGTAAATGATAGAGTCAGGGGATTTAGCTCAGTGGTGCAGCTGCCTGCCTCTCAAGCAAAAAGTCCTGTGTTCCATCTCCAGTACCAAAATAAAAAAGTAAATCATAGAATTTTTGTCATCAAAATTTATTAGTTGAGCAATGTGGAGACGGAATGAAATTTTGATTACCCAAGAAAGAAACCATTCTGACCATAGTTTACACTTTGGTACTATCCAGAGCCCATGTACAGTAATAAAAACAAAAAACAAAGCATATTTTAGAGTGAAGTCTTAAATTAGAATTAGATGAATGCATGTTTCCAAATATTTGTTTTAAAATAATGTATGGGCTATCTCCACAATTTATAGTTGCTTCGACACTTGACAGTGCAAAGCAATGCTTTATTAGACATGTTGTTTAGAATGAATCATTTTACAGACCCTCCTCAAGCTCTTCAGAAAACTATATGTCTTCAAATTTGAGGCTGGCCTGAAATCTTGCATCTTTTTTGACATATTTCCCAAGAAAGGATACTTGAATTTTTTGTGTGTGGAATGTCAGGAAGCAGCATTCAATCAAAAATATTTTGCATCTCCAAACCAAGATAAAATTACAGATAAAATGGTTCTAAAAACTGTCTCAAATAAAAGATAAACATTTATGCTAGCATTGGAAACTAATTTAAACTGCTTGTTTTTCTTTTTAAAAAAAGAGGCAATTGATTCATCAGATTTACAAAGCAATGCTTTAAACTCTAACATTTGCTATAAAATCTTCAAAGATCTTTTTTAAAGCTTTAATAAAACCCTAAGATATTACTAGAATAAGACAGCTGATTGAAAGTTTATTTAGATAGAATTATCTCATAACATACAACAACACATATGATTCATATTATTTTTATTCTTTTAGAAAGTTAAGACATATGGAATGATTGCAATATAGAATCTTTTAGAACTATTTTTTAAAATCAGAATAGAATCTTTTAGAACTAGAAGTGAGTGCCTTTCTCCACACACAAACTCTTCAGCTGCATAAAAGTATCCATGGAAACCTTACCTGTTAGAAGTTCTAATATGCATATACAAGGTTATTTTCTTTTACATTTTATTTCAATAAAAACGTGAATAGAATGAAAAGCACTGAACTAGTAGAAACCTTTGAGGCCTTACATAACAGTTTAGACACAAAGCCCGTTACAGTTTTATATTTTGTATCTGTCACAAGACGAAACGACTACACAGAATAGGCTCATTAATAGATATAACAAGGATTATTAGATGCCCTTTTGTAATTATGATTTTATTATTAAGAGGCTTAATGATGCACATCCAATCTAATATTAATAATAATATGTCATCATATCCCAGGCAAACAAAACATATGTAGTGAAGAAACCCTCCTGAAAGGTAGCTCGTGTCCGGATAAAATGTAGAACTGAAAGCTGAAGGTAGTAAGAATTAACGATTCCAGAAATGCCCCAGCCGTTTTTTCAAAAGTTTTCTATTAATGGTAAATTCACAGAATAAAAGAGCTGTGAAAATCAATAATGTGTACTCAAATGAGAACAAACCAAGGAGACGCCTCTAAAGCTTACATTGTAGGGAAGTCAACCACCGTCACTTACAGGTGGCAGAGACTAAGGCACATGGAAGACCGAGGGAGCTTTATAGTGGGGAATAGGGAAGGGTTGACAGCAAAAGCTGGAGGCTGCTAACTAATCCTGATGAATATGATTAGAGAATCAGACTTGGCTTTCACTAATTGACCCTAAATTAAAAATAGGATGCGGGCAGGAGCAGACATTAGGGAACTCATCAAATCCTGATTGTTTTGGGCTCAAGTGCCACAGACATCATGGTTCACTCTTCTGGACTGATGGGTTACTGGGGATTGTTGGTTGGAGTTCTACCGGTGTATATATAGTCTGACTGTTGTTCATTTGTAACCCAGTCTCTCAGAATTAAAGGCTAATAAGTGATTTTATCCATCAGCTAAAAGCAGGCATATTAAAAAGGATGGAATGAACATACAGAAATGAGTAATATTAAGAGAAAATTGTAGTAGAAGGAAGAGGTAATTAAATAAATGGAAAATATGTGAATTACAGGTTGGGAATAACAGTGGAGGTGGGGCTAAGAAAAAAGGAAGTAAAAATGTTAACTTTTGTCTGTCCCTCCTCTGCAAGGTGGTGTTCTTGTATGAAATATTGCCTTTATCACAGAAGGCCTGTACATTAATTCTCAAATAAGAAATGCTCAATTAAATAAAATATTAAATGCATAGGACAGAAAATGTAATGATGTACGCAAGTTCCTTGCTATTTCAGTTTATTAGTCAGTGTTTGTGAAGCACAACACTTTCACAACTAGATTAAATCACATGTATTACTTAGAGATTAAAATGTCTTTGTGCGAGGCCATGTGGGCAAGGAGACAAGTGCGACTAGTATGAAGCACGCAACTGTCCTTTACGTCTGGTTCAGCAGCTCTTCTGCCCAAGCCTCCCACGGATGGCTCAGGTCCTGTGGATCTGGATCCTTCTCTGTTCCCAGGCCCATCTGTGCTCCGTTGGCAGCTGAGAGTTTGCATACAGCAATCTCTCTGTGGTACAATTTTTTGTTTAAAAAAATAGAGAATGACAGTCTATTAATTTTAATGTTACATTTCAAAAGTTGAAATGTCACGAGTCACTATGGAAAGGTAAGAAATTAAATATGTATCTGAGGGGTCTCAGGCCCAAGGCCAGGGTGCAGACCCTGCCTCTTACCTCCAAGGTGACTTCAACTACCTCTAGTAGAGATGAAACAGCTTGTCACTAACCTTAATTCATATTCTCCTCAGAAGAAGGCTACTGATCTACAACTCCCAGAAACTTCCATCCCATGGCTAGGAAATTGAATGCTCATAGAACTTAACAGCTTTCCATGCACATAGAAGTGGGTTCCACTCAGCTTTTCAGTCTTAGCCACCTTCTAATTGGCTTTCTACAGTGCATGATCTGTTATAGTATTTGTGTCCATGGGGAGATGAGGACATAAGGATGGGTTGAATGTTTGTGTCATTTACATACATCACAGAGACAAGACTCATACAAAGAATTCAAATCTTGGTCCCATCATGATAAACTATGTGCTACTAGACAAGTTAGATCTTGAATCCATTTATTCAGCTATAAAATAGAAATAATAATTCTTACATATTAATTGCTAAGGAGTTATTAACATAACAGCTGTAATGTAAGGTAAAGGTAGGAAGTATATATGAACTAACTGGTACAGAATATGTTATAAGTAACCTTAGTTTTTTTGTTTGTTTAATTTTTTGGTTCTGGGGTTTGAACAAGGAAACTTGCACTTGTGAGGCAGGCAGCGACACTACTAAGCTAACTCTCTAGCTCTGTAAGTACTGTTACTGACTTTACTTCCTTTTGTAGAAAATAACTCTTCAAATGTGTTTTTATTATCATACACACATTCATTTTAAGATTCTCTAACCACTTGTTCATATGATTCTCGTCATTTGTGGTGGCTGTGGTCAATAAAGTTGCCAGGGAAATTGGATTAGCAAATAATAAGCCATCACTGCTAAGGGAAACATAGAGTCAGCTCCTTGTAGGCCTCTGGTCACAATTCATCACCTGACCAATATACATCACTTTGATTCATTTATATTTCTGTTAAAGATATATTATGTAATATACATTGTTGATTCACTAACATTGAATTCACATATAATGATTCACTAGCATTGAATTCACAGTTAACAGCATTGTACCTCATGCCTGAGTGAATCTTACCCAGCACATGTGTTTTCTCTGTAAAATCATCACAGACTTAGGCTTAGGAAGAGTAGATAGTTCTTCCTCAGTCTGAGTGGGCCCATTTTACACAACAAAATCACCCACAAAATGCAAACATCATGCCACTAAACAGACTGTAGAAAGAACACTCATGTGTCGTATGAGAACTGAAATAAAGCAGAGAGTGACTTTGTTCAGCTTCAGCTGAGAATGTGTGTATGGAGCCACCCATGCTTGTAACTTCGTACATTTCTGCAGATGACTAAAAGCACCATTCACATGTGTTGATTTAAGGCTTATGATTACATGTGAATGAGGAGGTAATTCACTGATATGGGAAGACTATATAATGAGGATTTGCTGTATTTATAAAAGGCATGGACACAATTATAAGTAAACCTCCCTTTTACTAGTGAATTTGTGTGACTATTGTGTCAATTGTCCAAACTTCCATGACAGTATTATTGTTTATGTCATTTCACCAGCTGGCCTCTGACTTTTTTGTCAGGCTATGACCCATACCAGCTTCATAGTCCCATGCTTAGAATGGCCCCACACTTGTTAAATTCTCAGTTGCTACCTTCAAGTTCTGAGTATTCTTGAATAAGAGGTTACAGATATTCATTCTGAAGTGAGTGCTACAAATTATCTAGCCATTCTGGCCTGTAAAAGCCCATGAAGACCGTTTTTGATGTTTGATTCCTTGACCCATGACAGCCCTTGAAGTCCAGAGCATCAGGAAAAAGGGGCTGTGAGTCTGGGGAGAGTAAGAGAATCCACAAATAAGAAGCAGCTGGAGAAGGAGTTTAAAAGGATATCGTATGAATTGCTAAACTCATTCCCAAACTGCATATGTATTAAGCTGATTGGAGGGAAGACAGCAATTGTTTTGAGAACTAATTTACAGTACTGACCTTTGCCTAGGTTCCAGACTTGGGATTATGCATGAAAGGCCAAGCAGAATAGCACTGCAGAGACAGGAAACTAAACTAATACCAGAACCATAGTGGATAGAAGATAGGTCGCTTGAATCTAACCAGGTTAAGTACTTGTTAAGACAGAGTTTTACTAAGACTGAGTCTTACAGTACAATAGTCACAATATTGTTAGGTAAGAAAATTTGTTAAGTCGCAGTATTGTTAAGTAAAAACATTTGTTAAACAACAGTCAAAGACAGATGCACCATACTAATATTTGCCTGACTTTACCTGACTCAGAGCATGTATAATTGCACCTTTTAGGACTTTTGTATCACAAAACTTAAGCAATTCATTAAATATTTGAGTGCCTAATCTACCAAGAATCATACTATTTTATTCAGATTTGTCATCATTTTCCCAGATTAACTATCTCACTTTTTTGAGTTGTTGCTCTCTGGCAACGTTCGTATAACCTTCACATTTCTTCACTTACCTGCTTAAAAATCTCTAGTTAGAATGGCAGTTCTAAGCTTGGTAACCCTGTCAACATTTGTGAATAGAAGTCAATTTTTAAATTCTTAGCAGTATACTATACACAAGGGAGGATCTCAATTTATATTGATCAATCATGCTGGTTGCTTGTATCTTCTGAAGGAACATTTTCTGAACTACACTTAGTGCTTCTGAAGTTAATATTATTTATTACATTGCCGTCATGTTTCTTCCTGATCCTCTTTTCTATTCTCCAAACAACATCCAAATGAGTATGTTCAGTAATTTAATGGTTGTTGGGCTCCCCTAGTCTCTTCAGTCTACTTAAAATGCAGACTATTTCTCCTTCTACAAGTAGGTCGTTGGTATTTTTTTTCCTAATGTGAGACAGCATAATGTCCCTTGTCCCACTTCTTTTTCTAATTACTATTTTTTCTTACCTAAAATTATACTACAAAGCTACTATTATAAAAACAGGATAGTAGTGGCAAAAGAACAGACCAAGAATCAATGGAACAGACCAGAAGATTCAGAAACAACTTTAGACCTACTCAGCCACCTCAATTTTGACAAAGGAGCCAAACACCTTTACTGGAAGAAAAATAGCATCTTTAATAAATGGTGCTGAAAAAACTGGCTTTCCACATGTTGAAGACTGAAACTTGACCCATATCTTTCACTATGCACTAACCTAAAATGGATCAAAGATCTAAATATTAAAAATACTAAAATTGCTGAAATATTAAAATAAAAATACTAAAATTGCTGGAAGAAAGAATAGGTAGGACATAGGAGTAGGCAAAGACTTCATGAACAAAACCTGGACTGCACAGGAAATACTACAAAAAATCAACAATGGGGACCTCATCTTATTAAAAAGCTTTTTTCAAGGTAAGAGCGGATTCCCCGTATTTCTCAGTTAAAGGACCTGTGGCAGGAAGATGTCCATCTGCACACATAAAGTACATGATATTTGCTTTAAACCCAAAATTAAACACTATGGACAAGAAAGTCAAGCAAGACATATTTAAATACAAACACATTAAAATTAAATGAGTATCTCCAGCTTTAAACTTCAAAGCATCATTGGCCAAGTCTTAAAGTAAGAACCAGCTGGGATAAAATGGGAAAGAAAATGAGATCTTGTGGGGGAAGAACTGGATTTCTCTCCAAGAAAAGGCCAGACTTTCCTAGACATTTGTTTTGTTCATTTCTCTAAACAAAAATGTCCTCAAATAACCTATGTGTTTGATGAGTCACAAAGTATACTAGTAACATACTAATAAATAACAACTAAATTTTGTTTTTAAAGATAGTGAACTCAGAGTTTGGAAGGGATTTGTTTTCTGAATCTGCACAGAATATACTTTGGTTCAGATCAACTTCACTGTTGGTGGAAATTCAGCTTAATTTAACAGTGGCCTTACCATTCTGCTCTACCTGTTAGAGTCCAAGGGAAGGCCTAAAGCATTCATAACGAAAACCTATTTTTTTCAAATTCCTTTAAAAATTCACCTTCACGTATTACTGAGAAATGTCAGGGAACCCACGGAATGACGTTACAGCCTAGCTGAGCCTCATTACTTGAAAACTGGAAATGCCTTCACATACAAATACTTGGACCTTGCATGTTCCATCCATTCTTTTGTTTTTTGTTTTTTGTTTTTTTTCTGTTGTGTCATCTACAAAATCCCAGGAAAATAGCTCTTCATAATGGGATGATTAATAAGAGCATAACTGTTAAGCCTGCGCTGCAATTGAAAGAAGCCTGTTTGCAAGAATCAGCATGAAGGATGGGCCCAGAAGCTCTGACTAGGTGAACATAGCTCAAGTTCAGAGCATTGAACAGGGCAGTGATAGTTAGCATTGTTTAAATTAACTGAAAATAAATGTGTAGCAAAAGCTTGCCTTTTAAATATGACAAAACAGAAAATGGAAATAAAATTTTTGTAAATAGGAAAGGGAGGAGGGGGTGAAGGGAGGGCAGGGGTTTGGGAAAAAAATGAGAACCAAGACCTGTCATGTAGAGGTACAAGATCCCGATGATGAATGTAACTGTACTGTATACCTAAGATGTACCAATAAACTCAATGAGAAAAAAATGCTTTAGACTGGACTACTAGCCAGATGTTCTCTTAGGGAAGTATATGCTCAGAGAAACGTTCAGAAATCCAAATAAATGGAGAGATAGGCTATGCACATTTGTCTGTAAACTGAAAATTAAGATGTCACGAATTCATCTATAGATTCAGTGCAATTTCGATCAAAATAGACTGAACTTGAGGAACTAATTTCAAAATTCATAGGATATCTTTGTATTTATTGAAATACAAAGGACTCAGAATATCCAAAAGAACTTTGAAAAGAAAAAAATTGGAGGACTTATCTGTGTAAGTTGGTACTAATTTTAAGACATTAAAGCTGCACTATTTAAGACAGTATACTAGTGTCTAATTTGATGATTTTCAACAGACAAAGAAAATTAAATGGAGAAAGGATATTCTTTCAAACAAAAGATGCTGATATAATTGATATCCACATTCAGGAGAGAAAAAACAAGAAATTTGAACAAACCTTGCAACATATACAAAAATAACTAAAAATCGATCACAATTCTAAATGTAAAGCCTAAAGTTGAAAACTTCTCGAAGAAAAACACAATAACAATCTCTATGAGCTTGGATTAAGCAAATAGTTCATAGATAGAACATGATTCATAAATAATAAATTGATAAATTTGACCATCTCAAAATTTAAAAACTCTTCTCAAGAAAGATACTGTCAACTGAATAAAATAGCTGCAGAATAGAAAAAAATAATTGCTAACTATATATATATCACAAAATTTTTAATCTAAAAGACAGGAAGGAATCTCCAAATTTAACAAGAATGTTTTTTTAAAAATCTTGAGGAAAGGATTTTTTGTATTTTCACCATAAAGAACTAATGATTGTGTAAAGAGATAAATATTTACTCTGATTTGAACATTCTAACATATATAAATGTGTCAAAATAGCACATGGTATCCCATAAACAAGTACAATTTTGTGTATTAATTAAGAATTTAAAAAAGAAAACAGAAAGCTCATTAAAATTTGAGCAAACAACTTTAACATGTATTTCCAAAAATAAGGTATATGGATGATAAATAAAAATATGAAGGTATGTGTAAAATAACTTTAATAAAAAATTACAAGCATAGAGAAATGTTGCTACCTATCAAAGGGATGTTTAAAGACCACATGGACTGGGCTGTGGGTATAGCTCAGTGATAGAGCATTTGTATAAAAACATGGGAGGCCCTGGATTCAAGGCCCAAACATTAGAAAGAAAGGAAAGAATAAAAGAAGGGAAGAAGGAAGGATAAAAGAAAAGAAGGAAAGAAGAAGAGAGACTACAACAAGTCCTTGGCAGAACTGTGGAAGGACTTGAATTCTGATAATGCTGATAGGAATGTAAACTTGTATAAGTATTTTCAGCAACAATTAGTTGTTATCTTAAAAAAAAAAGCAAACATCTATTGTATAAGCTAGGTACTTCACCTGTAGAAGTTTACTGAAGAAAGAAAGCATATGTCTAATAAAAGACCTGTTCATGAACAAGGGAGTAAATGGATAAACATATTGTATTACACCCATATAATGATTTTAATTGAACAATTAAAAACCGATGAGTTAGTGATGCTCATACACCACAGATGACTTTTAAAATCATATACCGTATGAAAGAAGCTTGATGAAAAGAGTACATATTGTTTCATTTCTTCACGGAAAACTCAAAGCAAGTTGCTCTATAGTGACAACAAACCCATCAACGGCGAGAGGTGACACAAGGAGGAACGGAAGAGAAAGGCTCAAAGGAATGTGAGGCAATTTGGGATATAAAATATATATTCCATTCTTGATTCTGGTGACAGTATCTGGGTATACATTTATATCCAAACTACAAAAATGTGTATTTAAATTATGCAGTTTATTTTATACCAATTAGACATCAATATAGTTGTAAAGCAAAGCAACATTAAAGCCCTTAAATTCCTTATCTTTAAGGAAGTTGAGCTGTAATCATCTGTAAGGACTAAAATTTTGTGACTCTATAGAAGAAGAAGGCTCGATATGAGGCTACAAAACATTGTCGTCGTTGTCTAGTGAAGCCCTCGTGTAAGGCCACATGTTACCAGGTTATGAGAATATTGTTCTCTGAAGAGATCATATATTATTCCTCCAGTCCTTGTCCTTTGTTAACTACTTTAGGGACAGGAAAAGTTTTTATCCTTTCAATTCTAAGGGTTGTGGTTAGCTATACCAGGTTGCCTGTAGCTAGACTGGAAAAGAGCAACAAAATAGAGCTGCAGTTGCCCAGTGACAATGACCCTGGCAATAGTACAAGGAGCAATGTGTAGACACGAAAAGACACATGGAACACATAACAAGCAGGGCAGAGGATATGAAATCCTCTAGGCTAAGGGGGGCATTTCTGAGTTTTGGATCTTCTACCATCCAAACAGAGGACCCAAGTAACCCCTTTTGAATAGTGTAGGACACCATGCACCCTTGAGTCTCAATCCTTGAGTAACACTGTGGCAGCTACTCAAAAAGGCCCAAATGGCAGAGCACATGTTAGAGTCCTCCTTGAGTAAGTGGCTCAGGAAAAAGAAACATTTGGAAATATATCTACATTGGTAGAATTTCTTTACCTCAAATAAAGTTTAATAGGTTAGAGCCAATAATTTAACAGTACAGTGGAACAAATTCCCAGTGCCTTAACACTTTTAGGACATGTGCACCACAAACTAATGAGGGATTTCAAATATGTTTTATTCACAAGCCACGTTCCTCTATAATTACTATCACACAGTTAGCCCATATCTCATACTGCCAGACAGCGCTCAGTGGACAACTTAGCAACACGATTAAATATCCTTCTGATATTTGGCAAAATAGACTATTGTCTTGAATCCTTTCCTGTTTTGTTTTTTGAGGTAGGGTCCTACTGTAGAGTTCAGACTGGCCTCTAACTCTTGCCAGCCCTCCTGTGTCAGCTTTCTAAGTGCTGGGAATCCAGGTGTGCATCGCCATGGCTGGCTTGTTTTGCAATCGTTTTAGCATCATTTTCTAACCTGTGTAGTTTGAATTGTATGAAAATTTTGTTTTCATAGATCAAAAGTTGTTTAAAATTAAACATTTTGTATGGCTCAAAATCAGAAGAGAATGAAGAACGGAAGAAGAAAAGATAGAATGACACATAGAAAGAGCCATAGATAACTATTTCAGGCCATACGTGTACTTTAAAGAGAATCAGAGATTTCCTTAATGAAGACCATTATTAATTTGAACTGCAAATGTGAGGTATGATTGAATAATTTTGAATAGGGTGAATATTTAAATTTTAAAAATTATTTTTGTAAAAGACACATTGTTGGACCAGGGCTTTAGCTCAGTGTTCCCTGGTACAAAAAGAAAGACAACATTGTCATTAATCACCCTCAAAATATTGCTCCTCCCTTTTCTTTCTTTTTTTTTTTTTTTCTTTCTTTTTGGCAGTACCGGGGATCAA
>NW_022900949.1:65151842-65179934 GCF_012274545.1 Fukomys damarensis | reverse complement strand
AATTTTGCTCCCCTTTTTTTTTTTTTTTTTTTTTTCTCTTTTTTTGGCAGTACCGGGGATCAAACTCAGGGCCTTGTGCTTGTGAGGCAGGTGGTGACGCCACTGAGCTAAATCCCCAGCCCCTCTGCCTCCCTTTCAACACTGATTACACTTGCCACTTTTTGAAGTGTTTCTGGAAATTCTCTTTCATGAATGTCTTTAGCTGCACTGTCTGTCTGTCTAGATGTCCTGAATCGATTCATTGCATTTACCTTCCACAGTCGTCTGACTTTGGAAAAAAGCCAAAAGTTGTGTGGTGCCAGATCTGGTGAATAAGGAGGATGAGGACACACCAAAGCTTAGCTTTCGGTTTGTATGAGCCTAGCTGTCAGTTGGATGGCACTTGACAGTAACCTACTATACTGTTGGTCATACTTCCTAAATACATTCAACAAAAGAGAACTTGCAAAGCTGCTCCAGGAAGTGGCTAGCATGATGGGATAAATATGTTCAAAGTGAGGGGAAGTATTTTGGGGTAATTACAGGCAATGTGTCTTTTACTGTAATATATTTTTTAAAAATTTAAATATTCACAGTATATTTTTGATTATACTCATACATCTATAAAATATACACATGTGTATAAATACATAAATGCACAAACATAACCTTCCAGACTTTCCAGTAGTTATCCATGTGCTGGGAATCAACAATATGAAATCTGTAAGTTTCCATGAAAACCTATTGTTGAAGCTCTTTTATTACCCATGTATTCCTAGAAAATCATTAACCTCTAGTTCTATTATCAAATTGTGTAGCTCTTTTTTTTCTTGTTTTTTGGTACTGGGGATCGAACTCAGGACCTTCTGCTTGCAAGGCAAGCAGTGGCACCACTGAGCTAAATCCCCAGCCCAGGTTGTGTAGCTCTTAAGACGAAAAATGGAAATAAAGTGTTTGTAAATGGGGAAGGCAGGAGGGGGTGAAGGGAGGGCATGAACAAGGGGGAAAAAATGAGAACCAAGACCTGCATGTAAAGGTACAAGATCCCAATGATGAATGTAACTGTACTGTATACCTAAAATGTACCAATAAACTCAATAAAAGGAAAAAAAATAGTGGTTGTAGCAGCCTGGGAAGTGTTATTCATGAGGTATTATAGAAATAGATCTTGGGATTCATATGCATGACAGATTTCTGAAGCTCCTTATTTCTAACTGCTCAACTGTTTCTTCATTAACTGAATGCAGTGTAAGCTAATGTACGGGCATCTCTTACCTATCTAGGTCATCTTCACACATTACAAGTGTCAAGGCGGATGGGCCAGTCAATGACAAGAGTCAACCTGTGAGTGTCAGAATGTAATAGCCAGGTTGACAGTCAACATGAGCACTACCAGCAGGGGCAGAAAAGGTAACGTGTTTAATGACATTATAAACCTAACTCTGAGTGTTATATACATAGAAGATGTTGGAAAAAAAGATAAATTTGACAAATATGCAAGATTTTGGTTGTATTAGTCTGTTTATCTGTCTCTCTATTCCTCATCTTCTACAAATGTAAAATATTAAGATCTTCTTAGAAATTCATTTTCCTCCTTTGTAAAATAAGAATAATATCTACAAATTGCTCCCTAGGTTACTGGCCACTACCCAGGCAAGGTCACATACGAACACCAAAAATACTGAACAACAGCAATGAAAACAACAAATGAAAAGTAAGATTAGCAATAATAAATAATGTTATATATGTCTTTTAATAATAAATATTGAAAGATATAATATTGTATTTTACCAGCAATCAAACAAGAAGAGATACAGCTAGTGTTTTAGATTTTAAACAATGGCATCTCATTTCAAAACGACCAAACAAAACAAAACACATCAAAGAAGAATTACTCCTGTCGGCTTTTATTTTATAGAATGTATATAAATTCAGGAAATAATAGTGAAAGACAAGATTAAAATTTATGAGAAGTGGATGGAAATGGTGAGACTGATGAGTGAAGAAAAACTGATGACTAAAAAATATCATAGAGATAAGAATTAATGTGTTGGAACAAAAACGTGGGACTGAAATCAAATCGCCAAGAGTAATTTGAGATAAAGGGATAGAATACAAAAAGACAAATGAATCTGTAAAATTATAAGAATTTAAATCTGGATTCTGGACATAAATAAAAAACTAAACAAATAGAATTTTAAAAGTATTTGAAGACACGAGGCAAAAAATGTACTTAAAAGTAAGGAAGATTGAAAGGAAAGGCATTCTTAGAGGAAAAGATCGCACAGAGCAGCATATACACACGTACTGGCTATGTTTTTTAATCCCCCAAAATAACAAATTTCCCATCATATTTCTCCACAGCATAATTCAGAGCCAGAGCAAAGAGCAAAGATCTGAATGAAAGAGTGTTTCTCCCAGCCCAGTACATTATTAGCATGTCAGGGCTCCAAAACCACACTTTAAAATGTTAATAACTAGGGGACACCGTACATAAACCCTGCTTGAAAACACATAAACAAAACTACCATGCAATGCCAGAATCCAGTAGATGGAAAGGTAAACAGAAGTAAGTGCTCTAGAAGAGGGAAACGCCTAGAAAGAAGGCTGGAGATGCATAACATTTCTATTTTATAGAGAATCCTCATTAAATAGCCGTGGAAGCCCCAGTGAAAATGTTGTAAGTCACAATATTAAAAAATAAGATAAAATTTAGAAGAGGGGAAGGGTAGAAACATAAAATGAAGAATAAAAATGTTGTCATTCTCGCCTTTCCTGGGAAAAGCCAAACTTACATTGTGATTCAAACTTACTCAAACTTAAGTTTTTCTAATCTTTTTCCTTAATCTTAGAGGAGATTTTTAGAAATGAATATGTCTCATGATATGAAAAGTTGTACTTCACTTTTAAATTTGTTTAAAATTAGAAAACATGCTTTTATTTCAAAATAAATGCAGAACTTACAGTTTCATGTTGACTTGCAAAGATCTTACAACTAGTCCTGGCCCTACTAGACAAATGGGTGAAACTAGACATCTTTAGAACTTACTAGAGGACCGAGGCTGCGGACAGACTCCCTGGAATGGGAGAGACAGGTGAGTGCAGACTCACAGCCAGCGTCTGCTCAATTGGAGCTGACACTGCTGGAAGCAACAGTGGTATGAACACATAACTGGTAATTTTGGTGAATTTCTAAGGCTGTGTGTGGTCGGGCTTGAGACTGTAACTCCTGGGGACCACAGTCCTGCGAGGGGAGTCCCCACTCTTTCTGGGTTTTTACTCACAGAAATTCCAGGAAGTTCTCACAGTTAAGATGTGAAAAACATCCTCCTAGCTGTGGTAGGGAGAAGGGAGATGGATTAGTCATTGCGGAACTTTTCCAGAACACTCTCCATACCAAAGGAAAGATCTTATCTCAAGTAGGGGATATATTTCCCCACCACCAACTGCAGGGCTTTCTAACAGGTTCAGCACTGCCAAGAAAAAAGAGGGGAGAAAAAATAATTACCCACGGAGAAAACGCTTGTGATGGTCACAGCCCCCAATCTCTGGCTAAAACACTGACATATAATTGAAAGATTATGGATCACTTTCTCTCCCACACCTTACCATCATACCACTAGTAAAACATTGGGAAAATAACAGTGGATTGCAGCTGAATGAATTACAAGGTGCAGGCTCTCTCAAGAGTAACTAGGGAAGTGCAGAGTCAAGAGGGAAGAGAAAAACAGGCACATTAGAGAAATTAAAGCCACTGCCACCTAAAAGCAGAGTAAACATTATGTACAGGCTAGCTTCTTGTCGGAGTAACATGAATTTTTACACTAAGGCCAATTTGTCTCCATTTCTTTTACCTAATACAACATATCCACCTTTAAAAAAAACGATCACAGGGCAGATTAAAAGGCAAGCAGAAAGAATGTGAAGAGAAACAGCAACTGTAAGATTGGACTCAGATATGACTCATGTTTAAATTACCAGACAGGGGATTTAAAACACATAGCTAATAAAGTAGAAAACATGCAAGGATGTATGTGTAATAAAATTAGAATACATGTATAATTCTAAGAAAAAATGAAAAAGAGATAACAGAAACGTAAAACTGTATGGAAATGAAGTGTGCCTTTGACGGTAATAGGTTTTATGTTGTAAAGGTAAACTTGAAAATAATAGATTGACAAAATCCTACCTGAGAATTCATACAGACAGAAAGAAGAATGGCAAAAATAAAAATAAAATCACAAACAGAATATTCAAGAACTGTGGAATATAAAAAAGTATAAGAAGCTGCTGGGGTCTATTTGCATTTAACAAGTAAGGAATGAGAATTCCTGTTCTTTTGAATACAAGCCAGCTACCGGTGCTACCAGGTTTGGTTTTTCTTTGTTTGTTTGTTTGTGTTTTTTGTAGTAGTAGTTGTTGTTCTAGCTATGTTAATAAGTATGGAGATACATATGCATGTGACATCGAGCCTCTTCCTACATGTAGATTTACCTTTTGTGTGTCTAATTCATTGAGATATCTGTCTAGATATTTTGCTTATTTTTAATTTATTTTGTTGTTGAGGTTTTAGGAGTCCTTAGTGAATTCTGTTCAAAGTACTTCATCATATACATGTTTTACTATTTTACACATAGTCTTTGCATTCTCTTGTCTTTCAGAAAATACTTTTTAAATTTTGATAAAATTCTGCTTGTTTTTCTTTGATGGGTTGTGACTTTGGTCTGTCTGTCTAAAACCTCCTTAAATAATGAAATAGAGCCTAATTGAAAGGATGGTGGACAGCTCACGGAATATGAGCTGGAAAAGTAGCATGCGATGTGACCATTTTCTTCTCCTGTGGTGCTCAAATGACTTAGTTCCTTTCCATTTTACATGTTTTTCCCAGAATAACAATTCGCAGGAGAGGTTCTCGTTGAGTGGCACAAAGCACATGATTCATGTTGGTCAGGGTCACTTGATTTCACTGCTGGTAGTTCCAATCAATTCACATAAGGTGAGAGATGCAACCCCTTGAAAGAAATTATAAGGGTGTGAAGATGGCAGGCCACACAAGTTTTTTTTTCTTTTTTGTTTTTACTATTTGAATTATTTCCTTTTTGAATTTTATGTGAAATTCTTGGACCATTTTTCTATTGTAAAATGGGAATAGTTTAGAACGGTTTATGTGAGGTATTTTTTTTTAATGTTAGGCTGAACAGTTTGGTATGTTTGCAAACACTTTTTCCTATTGTGCCAGATTCTTTTGCTTTAGTTTTCCTCCTGTTTACAATATAAGATTTAGTAGCCAGGCATGGTGGCACATGCTTATAATCTCAGCACGAGGGAGCCTGAGGCAGGAGGATCACTGTGAGTTCGAGACCAGCCTGGGCTACATAGTGAGTTCCAGGTCAGTCTCAACTACATAATGAGACCCTGTCTAAAAAAGAAAAAAAAAAAATTTAATCTTTATGTTGTATAATACTATACTTCATTTTTAAATTTTCTAACTGGAGTTAGTTTTGGTTTGCAGTATAAAATAGGAGTTTACTTTAATTTTCCCTTAATGGTAGTCCAGTTTTCTCAATACCATTTATGAAATCACTTCCATTTACTGACCTGAATTGCTTTGATATACTAAATTCTATTTTTTTTCCCTTGGACCTAAGTCTGGAATTTCTATTGTGTTTCATATTTTGTTTTCTATAATTAGAGCATGATAGTGTGTTTTACTTTTCTCAATAAAAAGTTAAAATAGGTTTTATAGATGCTTAAGCTGTGAAATTTGTTTCTCCTCATACTACATGATATTCAGGGCTGAATGTTAGACACAGATTTTATTGAGAATTTACACTTGAATCTAATTACTTAAAATATTTTCCTTAAAAGTTTTTAAAATACTAGACAAAATTTCATGGAGCTGATAAAATAATTAATATATCTGAGTAAGTTGAGGCAAATATTCTGATTTAATATTTGAATTCACATGGGTAAATATAACATAGACATTTTATTTAAAAACAGAACACACTGACTACTTCTACCTTAAAATCCTAATCATTAAAATTTTTAAAACATTTAACGAATAGGAAAAGAGTGAATTTGCTTTTTGTTTTTTGTCTTACAGCATTATCAAACCTACTGAATTTCTGAGTGGGCTTTAGTCCATGCTTTTATACCATCTCATCCTTTTTGTTAATTTTATATTAAAGCAATATAAATGGATGCAATAATTCAAAACTTCACATTAACCAAATTTACTCCTTCTAAATGCAAAAAGATGTAAATTTATTGCATGTATGCACCTCAGCATTCTGGCAATGCTGAGTATAGGAAAGCAACTAATAGAAATAGTGTGTTTACATGATTAAAGAAACTGAGGTATCTGTGAGAATTGTTAGACTCTGATATGTCTATACTCTGTTAGCCACAGATTGCAACTGCTGCTGAAAATTCATAACATTGATTTTCTTTTACTTTTCCTGTAGCTTTGTAAGAGTGTTTGTTGTCTTTTTAATAATTTATATGGAGAGATTTTTTGTGAGTCAGAATGATATTTGTTTACTGCCTTCAGGACCAGGGTACAAAACTTTAGGTGTTTTAAGGGTTTAGTTAAGAAATCTATGAAATAAATACTTTCACATGTATCATTGTGCATTTTAAAAATTGATTAATTTATGCAACTAATACACCATATGTCGGTGGGAGATGTTTATTGATTTACTTTGAATTTTATTTGTTTGGTTTTGGTTTTTTTTTTATTTTAAATTGAATTTATTGGTACATTCTAGGTAGACAGTACAGCTACATTCATTACTGGGATCTTGTACCTTTACATGCCAGGTCTTGGTTCTCATCTTTTCCCCTTGTCCCCACCCTCCCTTCACCCCCTTCTCCCCTCAAACACTTTAATTCCAGTTTTACATTTTCTCATATTTTTTCCCTTTTCCCTTATTCCCCTTTCCCTATCCTTCTCACTGTCCCTACACCTTTCGTCCTTTTCTTCCTATTTCACATTGCTAACTGCCCCGTTAGGATCTTGAGTACTATTTTAGTTTTTCACACCAGAGAAACTATTCGGTATTTGCATGTGTGACTTATTTATTTCACTTAGGAGTATATCCTCAAATGTACCCATTTACCTATGAATGAATCTACTTTCTCATTATGGCTGAGTAGTATTCCATTTTACTTTGAACTTTAGAAATAAGAATGTAGCAATAGATCAACAATCAGTTTGAACATGTTTATGTCTTTATCCTTTGGAAATCACTTAAAAGCTTCAATTTGAGGTAAGTTTGAAGATGCCTTTATGAAATAGTAGAATGCGATGGCATATGTTAACAAATTGCATGAGTAATTTAGCTTGCCTATTATTGTAAAAATAATTATGAATACAAGAACCTTTGTCTTATTTGATAACATATACCTGCTTATATTTGGGGAAATGGGTACACACAATTCAGTGCAGGGTACCTTATTCATTATAAGGAATTTAATCAGAAATGCATCAGCCCAAATAAATAGTTAGCTAGAAATTTGTGGTCATTTTCCTGTTGTTTTAAGAGTTCCCATCCAATATGAAGCTTAAATTTTCATCATGACATCTTCATCAAGCTCTCCTTTCCTTATCTGAATTGAAATATCATATGTGTAAAAGGCTGGACTTCAGATATAGAAATTCCCTTCAAAGGCCAAATGTAGTATCAGAGGCAAATGTCTAAGTATGTACCATCTCTATCAATGTATGGTAACTGTACTTCATTATGACTACTTTCTAGAAAAATTTCAGGCCTTCCCTCCCTTAATTCAGTTACAATGGTAAGTCTTATTATTGGTGGGATATATTGGTGGAGTTTGATAAATCTAGATTTTATACAGAAATTATTCTTTTACCAAACAATTTGCTATATTTTATAGAGTCCTTGCCTCATAAATCAATTAATTCCACGCCATTACAGTACCAGGTACCGTCAATATACCTCATAGTTATATACTTATCTTGTGAGTGTTGAACGCATTTGTGCATATTCCAGTAAGCAAGAGCTACACGAGAGGAGAGATTTCAGTTTTTAAGACCAACCACTGCCCCTTCTTCATGTAGTACAGCACCTGGCATCCCGCAGTCATTCGGTAAATAATTGTTGAATGGATGAATGACTACTTTGTGTCGAGTTTCTCTTTTTAACTGCACAGTGTTACTGGAAATTGTGGTGTGCTCTTTCCTCATATTATGGTGCCCAGTCTTTCAGTCTCTATCACCTTTTTCTGAAATACTGTTTCATCTACTTATTATGATGCAAATTAGATTCATCTGAATTTTCCACTCTTCAATGCATCAGACAATGATTCCAGACAGTCTTGGATACATCTCATAGAAAAGATATAAACACATGCTTTTGCCCTATATTTTATTTAAGTGAAACTTTAGATGCTGATTTCTTAATTACATACTTTCAAAACAATCTGCACTTCATGCCTAAGAGAAATTTTCCAGCAAAAACAAAAGAGAATTTTTGTATTGCTTCTCTAATATATAATTATGAATTAATAAATTAGATGTGCTGTTGTGTCAAGTAGATTATAACTAAAAAGAACTACACAACTTTTTGTTGACTATAAATATATATTTCACAATGAGATAAGATCTTTGTTTTTTTCATAATGCTAACATAAATACTGAAAAATTCTTTATATTTAAAATATTTTAAATTATATTTTGTTCTCCTGATTTTATGATCATGTGATTAAAACTGCCTTACACAAAAATCAGAACTTCAGTTTGTAGAAGTACTTTCTTAAATAATAGGCTTTAAATTTTATATTTTTGTGAGGTTTTATAAAATTTGAAAATGACTTTCAGCATTTTATACTGGCAGGTTATTTGAAATCACTTTATTTCCATGAGAAGTCTTTATCAGCAGAATGAAAAAGACTTCCAACTGAAAATAATCATGTTTTCCAAAAGAGTCTTTGACATATATATATATATATATATGTATATTTTCTTATTTTAGAGAAATACCCAACTCAGTTATGACTTCTATACACATAGTGATAAGTTCTCTTCCTTTTAACATTGAGAAATTAATATTCTGTTAAGAGTGAAAAACTGAGTCCTGAATTTATCATTGAATTTATCTTGAGAAAAATATCAAAATATCAAAATGTTGTTTTACTTCTGCTTTTCAAGTGAAAAGAAATGCCTTATTTTTCTTAAGGAAAATTATGTCTATAATTATCTCTTTTGGTTTTTATTAGTATTGTTGAAAACCTGTCTGACTACCTTTGAAAACTCAGGAGCCCCCCAAAGAGCCATTACTATAGTGTTAAGAATATGAATCAGTTATGTTTTAGAACTTCTGGGAAGGGTCGGGCTGAAGATAAAATATTATATTACATGTCAACTTTCATGTGGGTTCACAGCACTGTGGATTTTGAAGATTTGGCAGATTATCTCTATGCTACCATTGGAGAGCAGAAACATGATAGCACTCTAAACTGCACAGAAATAGAGACAGAAGTCCAGAAGTATTCAGAAATTGCTGAAAGAAATCCCAGGTCAGTGTTCCATTTCTCTAACAAAATATTTGGGAAAATCAATTTATAAAGAGATAAAGTTTATTTTGGTTCATGGTTTCAGAGGTCACAGTCAGTTGGCTCTATTGCTTTGGGGCATGTGGCAAGGCAACAAATATGACAGGAAATGTCTGGTGAAACAAGCACTCTTATGGCTAAGACGTAAGAGAGAAGAAACAAGAGGGCAGGAATCCGTGTCCCCTTCAAGGGCCTAGGAAATGATAGAAGACTGACCATTAGGCCTCACCTCTCAAAGGTTCCTCCCCTCCCAATAGTGCCACAGGCTGGAGAACAAGCCTTCAACACATCAGGGGTCTTTCAAGAAAAGTCTTCCAAATCATAGCAAGATCCCTGTACGCCTCTAGGATATGTGAAGTAGAAAGCAGTGCTCATATTCTTGCTTACTTGTGTCTCAGAATCTCTGAGTATTGCTGTTGGAGAATTATAGTTTGTATATAGATTGAAGGTTGAGAATTCACTCTTCTATTTAAATGTAGTCATGTATTTAAATAGAAGAATCATTTTCAAGCTTGACTTCATATTTCAGTCATCTAGGGAGCTTTTAAAAAACCTACTGATGCCTGGGTTCCACTCTTTAGTAAATAAATCATCATCTTTGTGACTGAGGCTCAGGTATTGATATTTTTTAAGGACTCTCCAATGGGTAGCCAGAATTGAGTCACTGGTATAAAACATTAAGTGAAAGATGGAAACCTCATATAATGGAAAAACTAGATGGTGACTGAGTACATCTCTTTTTGTCTACTCTATCCCAAGAAAGTTTTCATTGAAATGTAAAAATGATGGTGAAGATGATGATGATGAAAGTAATGATTATAGAATATGCCAATTCTATAAAAGAAGTAACATCAAATTTCTAAAAATTACATGGCATTTTATAAAATATAAGCAGCTGGAATTAATTGGTGATGAAATCTTAACAAGGAAAACCACAATGTAAGATTATTGGAAAGGTACAAGGTCAAATTAAATCAATAAACACATGAAATAATTATGTTGTTTACACATAGCATGGCCAGGTCCTTCCATTTCCTATTCATTACATAAAGAAAGGTCTTGAAGAAAAGAACAAAACTAGAGCTATTAGTAACAGGGCTCTATGAAATCCACAAATAGGAGAAGAGAGAGGAGGAGATCAGGGAGAGAAAAATACATTAAAATCTAGAAATGAAATTGACTAAAAGATTCTACCCCAAAGGTGAAGCCTTCCATACTTTGACCAAGAAAGGACCTACTATTTTCTTCTTTGCCCTTTATGTAGAGAAGCCTCCTCTCTATAACACATTCGCTTATACAGAAGTCCCCGGTATCCCTCCCAAAACTGGGAAGTCACTGGGAAAAAGGAATGAATACAGTTTCTAGAGTACTACTTTAAGCAGTAGCTTCTTATTGATTCATTAAGACTAAGAATAATCATAATGTGAGAAAGAGTCCTCATAGACAAATATAGTCTTAAACAGTAGACTGCTTTATTGTAAGGAGCTCCCAGAATCACTGGGAAGTCGAGAGAGCCAGTCTCAAAGAAGGACATGAACCTTGGCATGTTCTGCTCCTGGAATAGTCAGTAGAGGACACTGGTGCAGTTCCAGTAAATATGTAGTGATCAGTGATACAAATAATCACACACAAGGAAAGATCAAAGCATAATGAGTATGTTAGCTTTCCAGCCATGTAACAAAATACTTGCAAAAAACAACTTGAAGAAGGAAAGATTTATTTTTCAGTGCTTTCAGTCCACGGTCAGCTGACTCCTTTGCTTTCAGGGCTATGGTAGGGTAAATACATCCACACAGAACAGAATTTTGTACAACAATGCTATTCAGTTTATGGCAGACAGAAGGCAGAGAGAGGGGCAATGAACCAGAAAGGAAAAGCTGTAGAAAACAAGATAAATCCTTTCATGTCATGTCTACAGTGAAAAACTTCTTCCAAATGGGCCCGTCTCTTAATAATCCATTTAGCTCTGAACTCATCAGTAGATTGATCCATTAAGGTCAGCGCCTTCATGCACTCTCATCACTGAGGTCCTCTCCCTCCTGATCCATTCATCAACCTATGCCTCACCTCTGTACTTTGCCGCATGGGTGGCCAGGAAGGCTATGTCTTCTTTCCCGGCTCCTCCCTTCCCTCTCTGCTTTCTGTCTGCCGTGAGTGAGCACCTGTTCGTTCAACATCCCCCTTGGCCATGAGGACTCTGCCTTGAAATCAGCCAGCACGTACCAAAACTGTGAGCCACAAAATCCTCTTCTCCTTTAAGTTATGGGTGTCAGGTATTCTGTCCAGCAATGGAAAAATACCTAAGGAATTATCTTTTTGAGTGTTCCTCAAGCTTGGAAGCCTAAAATTGGACAGACACAATCAAAATCAAAATCCGTAAATATTACAAATAATAGAAGAGCTGTACAACTAACCTCAGAGGGGGAATAATGTTAAGGAACAGAAGAGAACTGTCAGATTTTTCCAACTAATGAATTTATAGAAATTTGTTAGGATTTTTATCTACATTTACAATGAAGTAAGAAAATACTAATAGAGTAGGAAAAAATGCAAAAGAACGATTGCCTGAAAATAGAAAATAATATTTGAATATCTAAAAATGATTATTGAATGTAGCTAAATAGAAAACTCAATATACTTTATGATCAAATTTATAATCTGAAAAATAAACCTACCATATATAGTACAGATAAATATTATTGAAAATTAAATTTAAGAGATTCCTGAGAGTATATCAGGGGTTAGAAAAGGCATCTCGAAGATATATCAAAAGAAACTCATACGGCACTTATGCAGAAAATAAAATAAATGAGATTTGCAAAATTAAACAACAGTTTCCAGAGTACAAGAAAACAAAGGTGTTATAAAATTGAGCACAAAGCTACCCATATTCCACAAATTTCTGATGAAATCAGAATACTAGGGAGAAAAAAAAGTTTCTGAGCATATCCAGAAAAAATAAACAGCCTAGAGACAAAAAAGAGAATCAGAATTGTATCCATTTTTCATTATATCCATTGTCATTTACAGTAAAGATAGTGAAAATGGCTTTGCAAAATTTTAAACCCAGGACATTTATCAAGCAAAGAGATAAACAAAAATCAATATTTAAATGGCAAAAAAATTAATTCAACCACTAAAACACTATATATAACTTATTTTGGAAAGAATTTTACCAAAATTAAATGACAGCCAAGCCCAGAAAATTTATAGGAAAATCAAGCATAGCAAAGAGGATCCACTATCTTACAACACTTAGAAAAAAGTGAAAACCTAAAAAAAAAAAATTGTCACAATCTACTTTCCATCTCGGGTGGTCTCTAGTGTCTTATCCTTAAGACCACTGATTCTGTCTTTGCTGGTGTCAGCTTCCCTAACATGCCTCCCTCTTTATGAGATAGGGTCTTGCTTTGTCACCAAATTGCCAGTCTGGGCTTGAATTTCTTGAATTTCTGATTCTCCTACTTCAGTTTATATATTTTTGATGACATTCTTTAATTCTATGTTTCATCTTTAGTATTTTGATAGGATTCTTCTTTTAGTTTCCACATAAACTACACATTTGATTTTGTATGACATATTTTTCCATTAAAGCCATTAACATACTAATTTATAGATATTTTAAATTCCTGTCTAGTATTGTATGACCATATCCTAGCAAAGCCCATACGTTGAAATTTAACCCCCATAATAAGAGCTGCGGACCTGTAAAAGACAACTGGATCATAGGCTCTATCTTCACAAATGGGATTATAGCCCTTGAAGAAAGACGCTCCACATGGAGGTTTTTCCTTTTTGCCTTCTGGCCCTTCTACCATGTAAGGATACAACATTTATTCCTCTGCAGAATGTACCATTTTGATGTTATTTGGAAGAACTTACTAGAGTTTTGATCTTGCACTTCCTGGTCTCCATAAAAATAGGCATTATATTGCTTTGTTTAAAAATTACCTGTGTCAAACGTTTTATTATTATCGCAGCAGAAATGGACTGCGACATTATCTGAAGGTTCCAGCACCCATGTCATAGTAAAGCTCAGCTCTGATGCCTAGTTTTTCTCTTCAAACTGTTTTTCCTCTTCAAATGTCTATTTTTTTCTCATTGGAAACCTCATGTAGGACGATTAATACTTAGGTAAATGGATTCTATGTCTAAAAATGCTCACATTTTTCCTTCTAGTGGTTTCCGACCTGGATGATTTTAATTCCCAGAAGATAGTGGGCAAGGTTTGCAGACATTTTTGGTTGTCACAACTAGGGGGAAGGATGCTACTGACATCTAGTGGGTACAGATCAGGGAAACACCCTCTAACGAATAGGACAACCCCAAGAATTTACATTCCCAGACTGTGTAGACTAGATGTTGAGAAACCTTGATTTACACTGAAAATTATCATTGCCCAGAGATTTAAAAATGGATTTAGGAGACTATACACTCAGAGCAGTGAAAGGGTCTGAGGAACTCTGTCATCCTGGGTACTGGATCCAATGCGAATCTAACATTTCCAGAATCTTGACCAAGGATTTAACATAGACATACTTTAGAGTGACCTATTTTATGAATAAAAATTTTTTAAATAACCACCAATGCGTTATTCAGGGAGAAAGTTGGAGAGAGGAGTACTGATATAGGTCAAAAACTCTTTGCATTTTAATGCAAAACAGAACTAAGACAGGGCTGGACAGGCAGCTCTAAGATCTACGAAGGTCACGGTGGACAGCTGAGCAGGGCTGACATGGAAGCCTTCTCGTGAGCCGGTGAGCGTTCCTACCAGCAGGGAGACACCAAGGTCACACTCTTTTCCTACCGTTTCCCACTTGGTGGGGCATACTGAGCACTGTGCCCAGAGTCAGGAGAAACTTCCTGTGTCCACCCTCCGCTCCTGTTGATCCCCCTCCACCCTCCAGCTTTCTGCCTCTCCCTGATAACTAATATCAGAACAAGTTACAGGATTTGAATTTTCTGACAAGTGAAAGCCTGAGTGGGAGAGACAGGGAAAAGAAGAGGATTGAGGATTTCTTCAGGGAGAGAGAAGAGGGGAGAAAAGTAAAGTAGTGGTCTCCTGGGTTCATCTGTTATACCACTTCTAAGCCTCTGTTTGATATGATTGTACAGCCAACATTCTAATGCCTCCTCATTTTCACAGTTTACCATTTTCAGATGGTCTCCCTTAATATTCTATGGGGCATCATAGTCAAATCTACGCCTTTCATAATCAGATAACCTTTTAAATATGACAATAATGAAGATAAGACGATAGTCATTTTCTCACAATCAATTCTTCCTTCGTTCCAAAAAGTTGTCAGATCTTTTAATCATTCCACAAATGATACAGTTTTAAGACTTTGGATCAATTTGTTACTGTTTCTGGATAAATTATTTTTGTCTCTTTGACTGCCAAAACAGAAAGAACGTCAACTTCTCTCTAAAGTCTGACCAGGGTGGAGTACAGAGTGACCACTTTCTTTGTATTTATCCCCTAATTTCTATTAAGGCTATCTAAGAAAGTTAGTTTGTTTTGTGGTAACCACATCACGTCTTTGACTCACATTTAGGTCACAATCGTTAAAAGATTACAAATACTTTCCACATATTATACCAAGTCATACTCGCTAGCATTTGGCATTGGTAATCCCTTTGAGGACACAAGTGAAAACTTTAGAGTAATCTCCTTTAAATATAACTTTGTTATATTTGATCATGTTTAATAAAAATCACTTTGCTTTTTAGTTTCTTGAAATGAGTGGAATAATACCATATAGATTTAAAAGATATAACTCGGTGACTTCTGAAGGTGACCAGATTATAGACTTCGTCACAACTGATTAAATTTATGTTCTAGGCACACTTCTTATTGATTTTCATAATGCATTTCACTATCAGGTGTGATAGGAATATCATCTTCACTTTGCAAATGACAGCAGTGTAGCTCAGAATATCAAAGAGAACAGTATGAGTTGATAGTAGATCTGGGAAAGAAAGCTGCTACCCCGCTGTGGTTTGAGTGTTGTTTGTCCCCTCCAAAGTTCACGTTGAAATTTAATCCCCTTTTTGAGTTATTAAGAGATAGAGCCACGTGGAATCTTTGAGAAGTCTTAGACAAATGGATCAGTCCACTAATGTGATTAATGTCTTAGTGGGTTGAGAGTCTGCCACAGAAGCAGATCTGGCGAAGGTCTCTTGTGTTCTCCTTGTCTCTTGTCACATAAGAACCTGCAACTCAGGATTCTGCCAGCAAGAAAACTATTACCACCTATGGCCCCTTTACCTTGGACCAGAACCATGAGCCAAAATAAATCTCATTTTTTTATAACTTATTCAGCTTCTGGCATTGCATTATTAGCAAGAGAAAATGGACTAAGATATCACCATGTCTCTTCAGATATATTTTCTGTCATCCAACCTTTCAACTATCTATTTTGGATTTGAATCGTTTGTTTGACAAACAAGATTTAAAGATCCTCACATAAGTTAGTAAAGAGAGGGCTTTAATTCACATCCTACAATCAACAGCAGGACCCGCATTATTTAGACGCTATCCCAACCTCTTCAATTCCACTGTTAGCCATTGCAGCAAATTCTTCTGGGTCTATGCATCTCACCGCACTGTTGCATGAGGGATGGCACACAGGAAGCAGAGCTGAACCTCAGCAAGGCAGCTGCGGCAGTATTTTACAATGATCTTGTTGATAACTGTCAACCTAGATAACAGCCGCAGAGAGATTCGTCCAAGAATAGTGATATTTATTTGGGGACAGGAGAACATTACAATGAGGATATGTGTGGAACAGCAAAACATGAGTGTATTCAAGGAGACTGAGTGACGGGGGCCTTTTAAAAACCAGAAAAGGAAAGATATCTGTAAGCCACCAGGATACAGATCCTTTGGTCGGGGCAGAAGTAGGCATCAACTTGTCTTTGCTGGCCAAGTGTTCCGTGGAGAGTACTTATCCTGCTTGATTTGTTGCATTAAAAAATGTTCAAGATAAACCTTGTCACAGAAGTGTGTGTGTGTGTGTGTGTGTGTGTGTGTGTGTGTGTGTGAAAGATCCACAAAACACGGAATGCTTGTGGAACTACTAGAAATTTCTTTTGAACCTTTAGAAAGTTATTGAGAAAGTCCTTATCTCAGAGAGGTATAAGCCCTCTCTTTTCATAACCTTCTCACTCTAGTTTCATCTGACTCTAACAAGAAAGATTTCCTCTGGGTATTAGCAACTTTGACATGACCTGTAAACACCTTAAAATATTTATGGGGTCAGACTCACCAGTTGGTAATCAACAGGTATTTATTACTATCCTACAAGATCTTTGAAAATTTCTTCAGTACATTAACGTTCACATTTGAAGATTCTATTTCACTGTAGTAGGATACAGGAGGCTTAAGTGCATTTTGTTATTACTTTAAAATTTAGCTTATAGCATATCCCCAACCTTTTTATTACTTCTATTTGATGACAGGGTCTAGTTAAATGACCCAATTTGAGTTTAGACTTGTAATCTTCCTGCCTCAGCCTTCCAAAGTGCTGGGATTTTTTTTTTTTTTTTGCACTATATATTTGAGAGTTTTTTTCAGGGTGAGTTAAAGAACAATTTCAAAAATGGAACAAAATATTGAAGAATATGATTAAAAAGATATCCTCTATAATTACTTTAATAGGCTTACTATCTGCTATAATAAATAGACTCTTGGACTGTCCCCATGATACCATCTTCTGATTGAGACACTTCTCTCCCTTTGAGTGTGAATGGAGACTATGACTTACTTTTAACGAGCAAAATAAGCAAAGGTGATGGAATCTCATCACTTCTGTGGTGACACTACAGGATTCATAACCTCTCTCCTATATGGAAAGTCTCTGCAAGGAGGGTCTCTCTCTTGTTACCGATGAAGTAAGCTACCAAGTGTAGCCTTTTGATGGAGAGCAGTACTGGTACAAAACTTGCAGTGGTTTCCATCCAAAAGTCTGTAAAGAACTGAATGCTGCCAACCACCAGCTGAACTTGGGAAAAGATCCTTCCCTACTGAGCCCCAGGTTACTGCAAACCTGGCCCGCATTCACTGTAACCTTCCAAGTACCTGAAGGAGAAGACTTTCTTGGCTTTTAACCACGGAAACTGAGAGATCATAAATGTATGTGGTTTTAAGCTACTAAGTTTGGGTGAACCTGTTAGTGGCAGAAGATAACTACTGCATTTGCTCTTTTAAGAAGTCGCATATGTGAGAAAAGCAATAACTCACCCAGAAGGGTAGCAAACATGAACAAAACTTGATTTTTGAGTATGTAAAATGTGTATTCCCAAAGACATCTATATTTTTCTGGTTTCAAATTGAAAGGTGAATTTTAAAAATTCTAACATGTCCCATATCATCTTCACATAAAAATGGGTGTGTTCAAGTTTGAAATTGGATATATGAGACTCGTAAAGAGCTATCATACAGTTCCAGTTACAATTTAGAAACAGAAAGAATTTAATATCTATTTCAAAGTGTGTTACATCTTACAATATACTTGGGATCAAAGTTTGAAGCTGTCATGGTCAAAATTATGCTTTTCTTTACTCAGTGGATCACTGTCATTCTAAAGTCCCCACTCAGCTTTACAACTGTGTACATGTGTTGAATTTAGGAAGGAATAGAATTTTCAAAGTTATTGCTTTTAAGTGTCAAATTTGGCCCTATGAAAGAGAACAGTTGAATTTTTTCCCATTGTTTTGATCAGTTGAACTTTGTTTGAAGATTATGATACTATTCAAAGGAAATTCCAAACCTCACACCTACTCTTTCCTCAACATTGTTCATTTGAAGCTTTTAACAGACCGTTACTATGTGGTAAGTTGTACGTCGTTCCTTTCTAATGTTCATTTTAAATGTGCAAGTAGCATACAAAGTGAGTATGTTTTGCCTTTCTCTAAATTTCTAATTCCTTTTACTAATTAAACCAAAAGAGAAATGTCTATGTAGGATTTTGATTTCCTACATAGGTACGAATGCCATGCACGCAACTACACCGGGAATTCATGAAAAGAGGAAGGGAGAGCTCTCTCCTTTGAGAGACACATTATTTTATGATTAATTAGAGATGAGAGAGTCTTTCTGAAATGAGAGTATACTTATGTATTTCCAGATGAAGAACGAAAGTGAGGAAAAGACAAATGGAGTAAATGGAAAGAAAAAGATGTTTCTGAGTTAGGGTGCATTATGTATTCATTGTTATAAATTGAACTGATAGTAGAAACTCACTGTTGCCTATCTCCTTAGTTTCCACTGGGTCCAAATAAATGTACATAAGGCACTCAGAAAGAAACAGAAAACCTATAGGAACATTCTTTTGTGGAAGAGCGGCAATGAGACCCTTCATCCTAATGTGTTTGTATTACGGTCACTGAGGATCCCATTTCTTTCTCACTTTCGCTCTAAGAGGAGTCCCTAGATAGAGAACTGTGTAACATAAAAAGCTTATTTTTATATCATTTATATCAGCTTTCATAATAATGAATCATTGATAAAACAGGAAACATATCATAGCCTATTGTAATCAATTACATTCATGATTTCAAACTTGTTTAGATGTAGGTAAGGCTGTTGTTTTGGGTAATGCTGTTACTTTTTCCTCAATGATGTAATGAGCCCTGTTGTTATAATTTAACATTTCTTCGTGTCTCAGGTTTTCCCTCCCTTGCCCTTTGTTTTGCGTCAAATTCTAATATATCTTTGCAATCCCTTCCCCAGTCCATTCTGATCATTCCCTTGTAGATCATAACCTTGAAGATCTCGGTCTCTCCCTCAACATGGTGGCAAGAAAGTTTGGGATGAGAAACACACGAAAAGAGCACAGAAATATGCTACTAAAATCATTGTCAGTTCATAGTGATTACCTGTAAAACAACCTCTGAAACTTCAGATGTTTCTCCTACATTATTTTTACAGCTTTCCTTGAAACAGAGTGTATGCTTAGAAGTCCTGCCAGACTTAAAAACGCTGCTGTGCTACAAATTCAAAATGATGACTCTTCATCTATAAGCAGATATTCTTTCACGATAATCATGTATTCAGAAAAGAGATAAAATTATTTATTGCCTTGTGTTCTATTAAAGCTTGTCATTCTGATACCATAATAGAAGAACTTTGCTAAGTGAAAGGACTGGAGAGAAAGTCGCCTAGAAAACGCAGTTTGTCTGAACATCAAATGCTATTGATATGAATAGCAACCCCCTCACACGTGCCTTGCCCAGATAAACAAAACTGAAATTAGTGTTGCTTCCGTCCTTGCATCGGGAAGAAACTGCAGGTATAATTTAAAAGACTTACTTAACAAAACTATATTTCAAGTTAAAATTTATATAAAGAATCACCTTCGTTGCTTCTAAATTCTTAAGAAAAACATTCTGGATGACTCAGTTTTGTGTTTTGTTTTTCAACAGAGATGACCCATGTGTTCATTTTTAGTGCTCTATATGATTATTGCGGAAAGTGAGGTCTCCAAAGCCCATAACCGTCACCTCTGCTTCTTTGGTAGATAGGAAATGCTTACCACTGTTCCACCGGGTTCCTGTCGGCATCTCCGCACTACTGCAGAAAGCAGGGCAGGGAGGTGGTGGTCCTGTTTCCATCGAACCTCGTGTATGTCCCAAATCATCTGCTGCCGGCAGCGATGGCAAACTATGCGAATGACCTGCAGTAACACTGGAGCTGTGTACTTCTGAAAAAAATAAGCTCATTATGATCAATAACTCATCCTTATAAATTGATTTTAGGTAATTTTTAGTTCGTTTTAATCGTGGCACTCTTAAAAATAAGTGGCTTTTGGGCTTTGATGTTTTAGTAAGTCATTAATTAAACTGTCACATTATGTTTTTCTTCCATTTCACTGGCTTAATGGTGAAACTGAGTGAAGATTTGGAGTTATCAAAGTGATTTCCAATTTATTTTTCGCTTTCTCACCTCTGTTACTCTGTGGATCTGATGGCTATGACAGGTTCACAGTATAAGACATTAGTTATTAAAAGCTGATGCCTGCGTTATTACTTAGAAGGTATTATTCAGTCATTCAATTAATAATAGATGTTTTTCAAAAAATGATATTCTTAGAATTAGACTATCTGGAGTGGAAGTGCAGGCAAATTCATAATTAATGAAGATTTTAAAAGAATTTGCCAATAGATTAATCGCAGTTATGTGCTTAGGTAAGCTTAATTGAAGATGGATGTAAGAGGTGATGTTAGCTTTGAAAGCTGCTCTCATGAGCCTTCTGAAAGAAAATTAATGGATATAAAGTGACTTGTGTTGATTAGTTTATTCGTCACAAAGGAAAATACTGACACAAAGGTGACAGCATCATATTTGACCACTGTTGGGCATCAGAGGACCTGGTTATCAGTATATTTCAAGTCTTCCTATGTCTGTAACCATCAGAAAGGATTTTTCACAGTTGCCACCAAAACAATCGGTTGGTGTCTGTGAGTGCCTGTCATTTCCAGCGGTTCTAAACTTCAATGTTAAACACTTTTGCCCTGTAGATCCATGCAGCACTGTTGCTTCTGAGGTAGTTTGCTCCAGCCAGCCATGGATTAGACCGGAGTGCACATGAAAGCCATCTCGAGGCTTCAGTAATGAATCAAATATTCAAAGACTAACATCACACCTAGAACTATTCTGGCAATAGACCACACATGACTAAATCCTGCAGTGCCTGCTTTCACTCTAAGTAGACTGAGTCTCAAAGCCTCACTTCCCCTCTTTAAGAGAAAGTATAAAGATAGTAAAAATAAAAACACAAGTGATTATTAGATACCGGTGATTATGATGTGCTAAGCAACATTGTAAATTATTCTTCCATAAAATAACTACCTTAGAAGACCATCGGGGTGATTAAAACAGAAGATGAATGCAGCACGGAGGAAGCATTTGATAAATTTCATTATTTCTACAAGGGTTGCTCTCAGAGCTGGTGCTTCTGCTCCGGATAATAGGTCTAAATTGTAAATTTCCTTCTAAATAAGATTGCAAGATAAACTAAAGAAAATAAAGTCAATATAAATTCCAGATAAGCAATGAACGCTCTGTGGTATATTATACAGGATATACTTATACTTTATTGCATGGTACACAGGACGTGCATTTACTTAAACTTTATCTGAATTCAAATTTAACTGTAATATGTTTATTTATTAAATTGGGCAGCTGTAATTCTGAAATATGCATGTAATTAGGTTTAGTGGTGAAAGAGTGAAAAGTGTTCATTAATCATCTGCACTGTGGAAAACATTCGAAAGCAATCCCTAAACATGGAGAAGTCGTGATGTTCTCTGTCCAGTGCAGAGCTCAGTGGGACTTCTTACATTCAGCTATTGCTAGTCCATATCCCTTTTTGTTTTTTTGTTTTTTTTGAGACAGGTCTCACTATGTAATTGAGACTGACCTGGAACTCACCATGTAGCCCAGGCTGGTCTTGAATGCGCAGTGATTCTCCTGTCTCAGCCTCCTGAGTGCTGAGATTGCAGGTGTGCGCCACCACACCCAACTATATGCACTGTCTTTTGTAAGCTGATGAAATATATTTTCAGGAATTTGGACTCTATTCTTGGCTGTCCGGGTCACTATCTTGATGCAATAGTTCCATACGAAGGAGTATGCATGATTAACTTATAGTAAAGTAGCAATGTGTTAAAATACACATAAGGATTTAAATGGCTGTGTTCTGAATTCATTAAGCATTTAAAAGTAACTTTTAACTGTTTATATGGAAACTCCCAAAATACTTTGTCAAATACAATATTCTTCTGATTATGGAACATATCTCTGTTTAAAGAAACTTAAGCCCTGCATTTCTAACTTATTTATCTTTAAAATATGAGAATGATTTGGCCAGGAATTTAGCTCAGTGGTTCCACCGTCTGTCTAGCAACTGCAAGGTCTGGAGTTCAATCCCCAGTACCCCCCAAAAAAGAATGACATTTATATAAAAGTTATTTCATGTTCTTTACACTTTTGGGGTCATTTTATCTATTTCCAATGTCTTATTTTTAAAACTTATATATTGCAAACATGTATTTTATTCTCACGGTATAGAAAAACACTACATATGAGGAAAGGATTCTGATTTTCACACATAGAGACATTTCAGCCCCTCTTTCCATATCACACATTAATCTAAAGATAAGTCATGCCTCACACACCATTTGGAAGTGAAGCTCCAAAAAGTCAAAGTTGAACATTAACATTATGTTTCTTTATCTAAAAAAAAAAATCACACCTGTGAATATTGGTCTAGATATACACTTTTCAACATTATTTATTATCATGGGGTAGCTATTTTAATGATGCATTAAGAAAAAACCTTAGTAAATGAAATGAAAACATTTTCTATTCTAAATAATGAAAAAATTTTAGACAGTTAAAAAAGTTGACAATATGACATTTACCATTATTTCCCAAAATTTCTCTTTTTAAAAGTAGCATTTTAAGAATAAAGCCAGTGCTGGGGATTTAGCTCAGTGGTGCCACCACCTGCCTTGCAAGCACAAGGACCGGAGTTTGATCCCTAGTGCCAAAAACAAACAAACAAACAAAAGAAGTGTTTTTTTATAAAATAGAGCACTACTCAGCCATAAAGAATGATAAATTAGACACATGTATAGCTAAATGGATGCACACTGAGGACATAGTGAAATTAATAGGATGCACATGTAAATACTGAATAATTTCTCTGGTCTGGTAAACTTAAAAGTATAAATAAGGATCAAAATGTATAATTGATATTGCATAATAGGAAAAAAGGTCTACAGGTGTAGGGGAAGTGGGAAGGGTAGGGGAATGGTAAGGCAAAAGAAAAAATAAGAGAAAAGGAAAAAAATGGAAACAAAGTCTTTGTAAATAGGGAAGGTGGAGGGGGTGAAGGGAGGGCTGGGGAATGGGAAAAAAATAAGAACCAAGATACATCATGTAAAGGTACAAGATCCCAGTGATGAATGTAACTGTACTGTATACCTAACATGCACCAATAAAGAAAAGAAAAACAATAAACAAAGCCAAAAAGAATTGTTAGGCCAATTCCATGTTCATTCATCTGTGAATAAGGACAGCATCATACAGTGAGTAAAGCTAGTACCTAGTGACAGCCACCCACACACCGTGGTCTCCTTTCTCTCCCCTAATATTTTCTCAAATGCTAAGGGAGGAATGATGGAATATATATTTAAGCAATCAGATTATATGAGTTTCAAAGTAACTGACAATACACAAAATTTGTTTCTTTGTCAAGACAAAGGATGACCCAAAGAAAAAAGACCAAACATTCACTGTGGCAACATCTTCTGTCATCTTGCACAAATTAGAAGGATGAAAACAATTCTCAAAACACTGTAGATACTCTTTACATTTTTAAATTACTTTATTGTGGGCTGGGGATTTAGCTCAGTGGTTGGGTGGCCTGCCTTGCAAGCTCAAGGACCCGAGTTCAATCCCCAGTACCAAAAATAAAATAGAATACAAATAAATTATTTTATTGCTATTTGAAGAAATTTCATGACAGAGATGATGACTGTGATATTATGTTTAGAATTATTGGGCTCATAATTTCTTTTGTAAATCAATTTGGGAATTATTAGCCAAAGCTTAAGAAAAACTGTCTTCTGTAACACCATGAGTTAACTGTCTTTTTTGCTTTGCTTTTGCATTTACTTTAAATAAGATAGAAAATGAAAAGTAAGCAACATACAGCAACTTGAGAAATGTTTTGTTTTTGACCCAAGCTATTTTTTTAAAATTTTTTCTTCCAAGAAAGTATTGATAAATAATCAGGCATTTATCGTCATCCTGTTGGGGTCCTATGGTTTTTATTTTAAAACACATGAGTAGTGAAAAGCTCCTCTTCTCTCTCACTAGGAAACAAGACATAACAGTAAAACTAGAGGATTCTAGCCATAGGACTTTCAATGACATTCGTTAAAAGAAATTCTGAGATCAATTAAATTTAGCTAAGTTTACTTGAGCAAGAAGAGAGCTCTAGACCAGGGCATCACGGGAAATTAAAGATGCTTTAGAATGTCCTTAGGACCCTCATTTCCTTGACAGAATCCATAACTATATTTATAGCAAGGGAAAATAAAGGAAGTGACTTACAGAATCATCTTGATTTACAGCAGTAGCAGTATTTGCCTGATATAGCTGAAGTCTGATTAGTTGGCAGCCCATGATTGGCTGATGCTTGACTCTTGTGATTGGCTGAGACTCAGTTCCTTGGTTACAAGTATACTCAGATTAAACTACAACTTGTTTATACAACAAACTAGGGTGTAGTTCACTCTGTATGGAGTGAACATCATCTCTCAAGACTAAAACACGCCAAGCTTATTTCATTTTAACACACATGTTCACCATTTTCAAGGAGCAATGTGGTAAAGTTTCAGGCCTTTCATCCTACCCAACTGAGAAGAATTATATTCAAATACAATGTTTCTCATCTGGAATGCATTTTAAAATGGCTTTAAAAATTGTCTAATAGGAAAATTACAGAGAAGGGCTTAATTCCTCAACACAGAAAATTAAAATGCTTGCAGAACATTTCAAAAATAAATTCTTTTAAATTTTATAATGCACAAAATATCTTTGAATGATGGGACAGCATGATTTGTGCGGAACTCCGCCTTATACACTTAATAATATTTATCAAGCTTACCTTGTCAAAATACAGGAAAAAGTATGACAAAGAAACTAACTTAAAAGTCCAAAATTTTCCAGGGACTTCTCAGAACACTCAAAGTGTGGTCCTTGGAAAAGCAACATTAGAAGTTCCAGCAAATGTACTAGAAATGAAAAGATTTCAGCGGGGCGTCATGACCCTGCCTATGATCTCAGCAATCTGGTAAGCTGAGGCAGGAGAATAGTAAATTCAACAGCAGCCTAGACAAATTAGTGAGATAGTGAAATTCTGTCTCAAAATTAAAAAAAAATAAAATAAAAAGGCCTGTGGCTCTATGTAGCTCAGTGTAAAAAGCCTGAGTTCAATCCCCAATATCATGCAAACACACGCGCATGGGTGCACACACACACACACACACACACACACACACAAACACACAATGCAGAGATTTCTTTTTAACAATGACCTATGATTGACCTACTGAATTGCAAGCTGAATTTTACCTGCACCTCAGGACGATTCTTGGGAGCACTGAATTTTGAGTACTATTGTCTATGAACAGCCACAGTATTTTATTAAAGCTTTGCAAAAAAACATATAAGGCATATTATTGCTGTTATCTTTTAGGGTTGTTAAGAGGAAATGGGTTGTGGTATTACTCAAAATAATCTCTAAAATAAATTCCTCAAGAGTAGGGACTTTGCCAATAGCAATTGTAATTATATAATAATTAAGAAAAAAGTTAGCAACATTACAAAGTGATTAAAGATCCTGCTCTGGGATGAGATAGTCTGGTTTCAAATCCTGACTGTACCAGTCACCAAGTATAAAATCCGAGGGTATAATCACTCACTCTTTCACTTTTCTTTTCTTTCTTTTTTCTTTTTTCTTTTACTGGGGATCAAGCTTGGGACCTTGTGATTGCAAGGCAGGTGCAGAGCCACTAAGCTAAATCCCTGGCCCTCTCACTTTCCTAAATTAGTAAATTAAGGATTTTGGAAGAATCTATATCAGAGTACTGGGACTATATGGGGAAGGGATTAGGTGAATAAGTTCAAGCAAAATACTTAGAATAATGCCTCATATGTTATGAGAATTCCACATATATTAGGGAGTAGCAATGTAGAATAGTAATTATACCAGTAATACTTCTTCTAGTACTTGCACATCTGATTGAATCACCTAACTCAGTCCTCCAAATAATTCTCTTAGCTGGGCATGACCAACACCTCCATCTTGTAGTGGAGGGGACTGCCTGACATCACTCAACTGATAAATACCAGGCTGGCTTTATAACTTCCAGGCTCAAGCTCCACACTGCAGTATGCTGCTCTCTAAATCCAGTTCCTTCTGTGTAGGTCTTTTGAATACAAGTGCTCTATTTTTCCACTGAACTGCACTTCTCTCCAACCACAAATGAGAAGAGCGTTTTCAGATGACAGATGACTCATTAATGCTATTTGACTCATAACATAATTACTGAGACTTTCGATCTGCCTCTCTCTGTTGCTTCAGGTCCTGTTTCTTTTCTCTCTGCTCTGACCCTAGAGAACACTCTGTCATTCTTTTCTTGCCTCCCAGCCAGAAGATTTTCAAATGGCATCAAAATACTTTTAGAAAGTAACAGAATCCTAAACTGAAAGTTTCAGCTTCCCAGGATTCTGCCTAATAAATAGCCTCTTAGCTCGTTTCAGAGCCCTCTGAGGTTGATTTGCATTTTGATGGAGAACTTCTGAAGATCAAAAGCCTTAATTTGCAGAATGACTATCTAGTGATACTATATCGGGTACCAGAGGGCAGCACACTCTTAGGTAAAACATGACTAAAAGAGGGGGGAGTTTTACCAGACAGCCTCTGATCTCAGCCTGTAGGCACCTAGAGTCTCAGACAATACTTCTAGTATAAGTTGCCATCAAACAATAAAGGAGAACGGGATACTGTATATGTTTTAGGAGGTGCCAGTTAGGGTCCTGCTCTAACCTCATGAGTGGTTTATAACTACAATTTTTAAAATTATGTGTAATGACCTGTTAAGATGAAAAACGCCCTTCTACACCAGCAGAGTCTTGAAGATAGGTAGCCTTAAACACAATATGAGTGTGGGGGTGGAGGATACCCTGGTAGTCTGAAGAGGGAAGGAAATACTCTAAGAGCTAAATACTGCATTGTTTGAAAGAATGCAGATCCAATTTGGGGATATTTGTAACATTTGCCATACTGGAACATATGTAGATAATAAGCTACGTTTTCTATTTAAAAAGGAGGGGGACAGAAATAACACATTTTGTTGGTTTCAGTGAGTAGCAGTGCACAGGGTATATTGGTAGGCTGGGTCAAGGCTGTTTGCATTATTCATGAAGTAAAAGACTTTTATTATCATAAACCTTTAAGACCTTAGGCAAGAATAAATTCTTAAGGCTAAGATGGAAAAAAAAATCTACCAATTTAATCTTTGAAAAAGAGAGGAAACTTGGAATGTTTTGGGTCCTTTATTGTTTGAAATAAAAGAGAAATTTAATTAGATTATAAGTTTTTCTCTTCTCAGAACATTAGAAGTGTTTCCTTCTTTCAGACAAAGGTAAAAAAGATATTTTAGATTGGTTAATAAAGGCCTTAGACCACATGACAAGAACATATATATGTTTTGTGTTCCAACATGGTACACAATCAAAAAGGTCTGAAGATTGCAAAAAACACTGCATTTAGGAACAAAGGGAACAAAAGAAAAAATCCACAATGAAAGAGATTGAAAATAAAATGGGACAATGAGTTCAAGAGAGTATATTAAAGAGATCCTCTGGTTTAATACACCAGCTTAAATTTTGGAACAAGCAGAAATCACACCTATTCTTTTCTTCCATTCTTTTGTTCTTATCTCAATATAGACATATAT
>NW_022900949.1:65144027-65151830 GCF_012274545.1 Fukomys damarensis | reverse complement strand
AGTCTTTTTTTTTTTTACAGAAGGTAGTGGGATGTGATGTAGCGGTTGCTATAGTTACTCATTTTTAATGACTTTGGGGAACTGTAACCTAACCAAACAAGTAGCTGTCTCTCACTCAAACGTGTTAAGGCTCATGGAGGGGAAATCTGTGACTGCAAAATGACTCATCTCAACATAAACACAGAAAACTTTAGAAAAATAGTTGAGGAAGAGAGCTATGATTTATCAAAGAAGATTTATCCTGCGTCAAGTAATTTGAGGACATTTTGTTACCACTTGAGTAAAATCTAACCCTTTAAACTGATTTTTTTTTATTGCAACTTCGTAACACTTAGCATGTCTATTAATATCCAGGAAAGTAGGACAGCGAAAATCCGAATAATATTTACAAAAAATATTATGTATCTTTAAATATTTTCAGAAATGTAAAAATACTAGAAATTACATTTAGGCTCTCAACTATTAAGAACACATTATAAACCCCAAACACGAATAATTTAAAGAGGAAAATAAAAGATGAATAATAGAAATTTGAGGGGTAGATCTTTCCCAAATGGGAAGGGGATATAGAGTTATATGGAGTAGGAGGAAGGCGAGGGCAGGGGAGGTGAACACGGAAAGAATTAAAATGTGTCATACACATGTACCAACTACCCAAAATGAACATAATTATTAGGTACTATAAACACGGAGTAATAAAAATTAAAAGGACATTCAAATAAAACTATGAATAAATTTAAATGTGCGATTAATTTTTTAAATTGCATATAAAACTTCCCACAATCATTATGTACTACAAACATATACTAATAAAAATAAAAACTAAGAAAAATAATTAGAGAAAAAAAGAACATTTCTTTTAGGAACATAACAATGATAGCCCTAACTAAATAATGATAATAATAACAACAATGACGCACAATCCAAAGACAAAGTTTTCCTATATTTTGGTGAACAGCAAGAGAATAGACAGATGGCATATGCTTTTATAGGATAGGGTTTAATTAGGGTGAATGAATGCACTAATTTGATTTTTTTTACCATTTTTCATGACTCAAAAAAACAATTGTTTTTGAGGCCAGAACTGCTTAATTCCATAGTCCCTGGTTGCAGACTTATGTTAGTCTAAATTGAGACACGTGCTAAGTAGAAATTCCACACCCAATTTTGACACTTAACACTAACAAATATAATAATATAAAATATCTCATAAATAATTTTATATTTATTACATTTTATTTTAGTAATATTTAGGTTGTGTTGGATTAACAGAATTATTTATTATATTGGGTTTTTTTGCCTTTTAATATAGGTACTAAAGTTTATAATTATATATGAGGCTCACTTAATATTTATCTAGGGTCATACTCAGAACATGGTGATCTGTAACTACGGAATCATTTTTTCTGAGGTTAGTTATTTAAACTTTTTCCCTCTGGAAAAAATGTTATATTAGCTTATGGGGTTTCTAAGAATTGGCACAGGCAGTTTTAATGTACCTTGTACCTGAATTCTAGTACTTCATGTCACCACTACAGAAATATCAACAGTATTATAAAAAATGTTATTAATTCACTTAAGAGTGTCACCTCAATGTTCATCCATTTAGCTATAAATGTCTCTAGTTCCTCATTCTTTCTGGCTGAGTAGTATTCCATTTTATAGAAAAACCATATCTTCTTTATCCAATCTCGAGTTGGTGGGCAACTGGGCTGCTACCAATTTTTTGCTATTACAAACTGTGTTGCTATAAACATGGGTGTGCGTACATCACTATCTCTGTGTACAAAGAACACATGAGTAAATACCAAATAGTTTCTCTGGTGTGTAAAACTAGAACTGTAAACAAAGTCCAAATAGTATCACTGATAATGTGAAATAGGAAGAAAAGATCTAAAGGAGTAGGGGAAGTGGGAAGGGCTAGAAAAAGGAAAGAAAGGAAAAGAAAAAATATGAGAAAAGGAAGAAATGGAAGCAAAGACTTTGTAAACAGGGAAGGGTGGAGGAGGGGAGGGGAGGGCAGGGCTATGGGGAAAACTGAGGACCAAGATACATCATGTAAAGGTACAAGATCCCAATGATGAATGTAAATTTATTGTTTACCTAAAATTACCAATAAATTTTTTATAAAAGAAATGTGAGGAGAGTAGACTTTTAAAAAATTAACTAATTACAGCTAGAAACACCAGCACTAGTGGTCCCAGGTTGGACCTACTTGGATAATGGTACTGCGTGTGCATTTATCTGTGCATGTCAGGGAGGCAAGGGCTAGAAAAGTAGTAAGTGAATAAGTACTAGTATCTGAAAAAAATAAAATGAAATAGTCTTTCGTTTTTTTTTTTCTTGCTATACAGCCCTGGCTGGCCTTGAACTTTTTATTTTCTCTCTCATTGAGTTTATTGGTACATTGTGGGTATACAGTACAGTTACATTCATCATTGGGATCTTGTACCTTTCCATGACAGGTCTTGGTTCTCATTTTTTCCCCTTGTCCCTGCCCTCCCTTCACTTCTCCTCCCCCCCTTACAAACACTTTATTTCCATTTTTTCAATTTCTCCTATTTTTTTCTTTCCCCTTATTTCCTTTCCCCCATCCTTCCCACATCCCCTACACCTTTAGCCCTTTTCTTCCTATTTCACATGGTCAATTATCTCATTAGAATCTTATGAACTATCATAGTTTTTCACACCAGAGAAACTATTCGGTATTTCATTTTCTATAGTCTTTATATGAAAGTAAGTCATTGCACCACCATGTTCCAAATGTTTATCAGATAGTTTAGGAAGGAAGCAACGGGGAGAACCCCATAGGCAGGATCTATTGCCAGTATTGTATTGTATTTCCTCTTCACTATGTTTGAAAATATATGAATCACTCATAAATTTATAATTAAACATGAATTACCTGCACTGGCCTGATGAAGAATCACTAAGAACTACTTTTAAATTAACAACTGCCTACTCAAGTCCTTTTGACCCATGTGAATACCAAGAATCAAAATTTCAAGGATTATAAAACGATGGTTAGGATGAATGCAAAATAATTTTTAAAATAGGAAACTTACATTTCCTATTATTAAATATACATATCAATAATTAAAGTTCACTTAGGATCTCTAGTCTAGGAGCAATAGTCTAAATCAGTGGTTGTCCGACTTTATTAAGCATTACTATTAGCTGGAGGTTTTGTTCAACCCATTGGTTCCTGGAATCCCTCTCCAGAAGTTCTGATTCATAGATCTGAAGTGCAGGGCCTAAGACTGCATTTCTAATCTTCCCATATGATGCTGCCTCTGGTGCTGCTTTTGATTATGGGAACCATGTTTTGGAAGAAACTAAGCTAATTTTTTCTGAGTAATCCAAAACACATCAGTAAATCAATTTTTCTTTAAATTTAACAATATTTTTTCATATTCATGTAAAATATAAGTAGAAAGTTTACATACCTAAACATTGCCCTTTCCTGAACTAAGCATTATTTTCCCAAGAAAATCACTTTTGTGTAAAGAATTAATTCCTCAAAGTAGCAAGTATATAATTTTTATTCTCAGTGGTCAAGTTGTTTTAGTCTTGAAAAGTTCCCTTTTATTTCTAACATAATGAATATATAAAATTAATTTTTTCTGCTTTGCATGGAGCAAAATTAGTTTGACACTTCCCATGTTGGGACAATGTATGATTACATAATCATTTGAAGGGGCTAAGTTTCCTAAAGAAAAACGTAAGACTCAACATATCTCTGTTATTTTTTCATTTGATCAAGACTGATGATGCTTTACCCTTCAGCATTGCCTTCCCACGTTTTCATCGGAAATTAGTTTTGTGTCAGCTTAGCAGTTCTATGTCTAAAACACATGTGAATAATTTTGTCATCTTTAAAAATCAAATCCATGAAAGTTATAATTTTATGGATTTTTAAATACATTTACCAAATAAAATTCATTTTATTCTTAGAAAATATTTTCAGGACCTAATTATGCATTCCATATAGGTTAGGCCAATAATAAGTATCATTCTGACATTATTATTTCTATGAATATTGGGGTAACAAGGTATTATTCTGTCAATATATAGTTCCAATATTCAATAGTGAATTAGCCTTTGTATGTATTACAGCTGTAACATCTGAGCTTTTACAAGCTCACTCACAGGTTAAACTAAATATCTTCATTATCTCACAATTTCCGTAATCCAAACCTAATCCATGTGTTTATAATTATTTCCTCAACACAGTGTTTGGTAAAACCTTTTGTTTATGGACCTCCAAAAACTTTGTCCCCAACTTAATGCCTTACTTTCTCCCATTTCTCATTTAAATCCTACCCAACCACCTCTGAAAAATCTCCTGCTAAACTAACAAAGGCTTAATATTTTCTACCATGTATTAGAAGCTAATTTTGCCTGTTAGTAATAAATGACCACCAGTTGAATTATTAGTAGTTACAAAGGCCCTAAAACAAATCTCATAACCTAACCACCAAAAGGACCTAGGTACTGTTACTAGCTCACTCCATACTAGTAGAAAAACTCACACTCAGAATTTTGTTTCAGTTACTCAGTTATTAACTAACAGAGCCAAGATTCAATTCCAGATGAGTCTTTAAAATTATGTGCGTATAATCAACTACCACATTGAATTGCATGGTGGCTTACAAATCATCAATAATATTTTTAATGTCTAAGGAGGACTTTAATATACAGAAATACTTTAATTACTTGTGCTTTCATTGGGATTAATCTTAGTAAAGTTACATATTTAAAAGAGGTACCTAATTTTTCTAAAGCCTTAAAGCAAGTTACTGTCTCTTATTTTGTTTATGAATCTCAAAATTTTGTTTAAATTTTTAAAATTTACTTTTATTTTAATAAGTGCCTAATTAATTAGGCCGATTAAATTTTTTTGTTTTGTATGTTTTTGTAAAATTAATTTTATTTGTACATTTTAAGTATTCAACATAATGACATTCATCATTCAAAATTTGCACCTTTGTTCTAATTTTTCCCCATTCCTCTGCCCTCTTTTCAACCTCTCCAATCCCTCCCTATTTACAAAGACTTTGTTTCCAGTTTTTCATTTTCTCATATTAATTCCATTCCTTTCCTTCCATTCTCCTACTCATCCATTTCCCCTTCCCCCTTTGACCCTTTTCTTCCCATTTCACTGAACACTGGATAAAGAAAATGTGGTTTGTTTATAAATGGAGCACTACTGAGCCCTAAAAAACGAGAAACTAGAGACATTTATGACTAAATGGAGACACATTGAGGTGATGCTCTTAAGTGAAATAAATAGGACACACATGTGTAAATGCCGAATCATTTCTCTAATGTGAGAAACTGAATGTGTAAATAAGGAATAAAGGCAGATTAAATTTCAATAGATATTAAATACATTTACAATTAAGATTAATTTAATTACCTTTTCAAATGGTAAGCCCAGATTTGTTTTTCTCAAGGCCTTTTGACAACAGGAGAGCTATGTAAATCTATATGTTACATCTTTGTAATCATGAAAATGACTATTACAAGTATACTAACTTTGAAATTTAGTGAATCATACTCCCCTGATTGTATCCAACATGTTTAAAAGAACACAGAAAACATTGCTAAAATAAAATTTATAGCTACATAAACTTAACTTCCACCAAATATTCATTATATTGGTTATTCATTTTTTAATACTATCTGTTTTCAAATTTATGAAGGTAGCAATATTATTTATGGAAGTCTAATTTATTAACAATTTGAAAATCGAAAGGCCAAATTACTATCTTGGCATGGCTGACAGCACACGTTCAGAAATCCAGGACAAAGAGAGATTCATGTATCTTTTGGAAGTTATCATGTGGGACATGTTCAATGGAGGAATCTTTCAGGATTATTTGACCTCAGCCAGCATTTATTGAATAAATCTCTTAAAAAGAAGAATTTCAAATCTCCCACCATATTTTTCCATTGCATTTATCACTCACTACTCTAACCTATTTTTTCAACCAAAATATCATTCGTGCATTTTTATTATATAATTTGAGTTGAAGAGACTCTGTATCACCAGACTACATTACAATACATTTCACCAATTTACGTGAGATTTTATCTTTAAGAATTCTCAATATGTGTTTTTTTTTCACATTTTGAAACTCATTTCTGCCTTTTCTTTAGAATATCTCAGAATTTGTAATGATTCACCAAACTTAACGTTCAAATTTTCAGAGCTTGGCTAATGAAAATTTCTTTAAATTGACATTTGCTTTATGGGAGCAAAATATTTTTGGAACTATTTTGAATTTTATTGCATGGAAAATCAGCTTTTCTCCAAGGAGCTTTTTTTTTTGTAAATGAGCCTTAAAGACCAACATTCAGACACTGCGAGTGAATTCCAAGTGAGCTCTGATAGACCAGGGACAGAATATATGAGTAATAGAGGTAAAAACAAATATTTTACGTTGTATGTTCATATCAACTTTCCCAAACTATTCAAATTATGCTCTATATCAAACCATGTTTTTTCCTGTTTGGAAACTAGAATTTTACCTATTCACCTTTTATCCAACTTTAATATGCCATGCTACTTATGTGTCACATTTAAAATGTTGTCTAGTTTATGTTTGACATGTACCCAGTTTTGATGATGGACATTCTACTATCCCTGAAATTAATTTTTCTTTCTTTTATAACTTGTATTTGTCTTTGGGGCCAGTTTTAGGCACTTTACTGACATTATAATTCAAATAACAGGTTTTTAAGTCATTTTTTTGTAATTTACAACCTGTTTTTCCAAACAAACAAATTTATAAGTGATGGTTAGTTTTACCAGTACTCTAGGCGAGTCTATTTCACCTACAGAACTGACTGCAAGATTGAGCCCTTAGCCACTAGATTAGAAGGGGAGAAAAGGAAGAGAGTTGGTGGCCCCTTTTCAGGTAAAGCAGTGGTTTTGAAGACATAATCCAACAATCGCATAGCTATTATTATGTCTTCAATTATTTATTTATTCATTCAAAAGATATTTGTCGAGCATCTTTTTGGGTAAATACGAAATAAAGAAGTCCTTCTTCGTCTGCAAACACCCTGAATTGTTTCAGCAGTAGATTTCTGAGCAGCCAACATCCACGTAGGTGAGGTGGATGAACATGGATCGACCTTATTCAGAAGTACTGTGCATCATCCAAGAGATAACAGGTAACAACAACAAAACAACAACAACAGCAGCAGCGGCAGCAGCAGACAGGTATGGATGAAGGTTCCAAATGCTGCTCTATGCTTCGGTAAGTAGCCTTTTCCAATGCTTGAATTACCTGCATAACTGAAAATACGCAGTACTTTTTATGTTTGAGAAGAGCATCAGGAAGTTGCTGTATGCGGCTCTCTGGGGGGACCCCGTCCAGCGGGGAATAGGAGGTGAGAGCCGCCTCTTATTCGTGGGTCATCAGAGGCCGATCCGATCTTGAATGTCTGTGAAGGAAATCTTTAAGAAGTTAGAGCACATGGCCCAAGTCTGATTTCTGATCAAAGGCCCTTTATTGGCTCAGCAAAACGATTATATACTGTTATCCCAGGGGGAAGGTTCAGCAAGCTTATTGGACAGTTCAAACAAATCTTCTACCAATCACATGAGTCACTCAAGCATTTAACCATAAAGGGACAAAGCATTTATCAGCATACAGCAATCAGTATTTTACCAAATGTGGGGAGGGGTAAGTGGGAAGGCGTACATCAACAATTAACCCTATGCAATCTTTAACTTAACAATCTCCAGGGGCAAGCGGGGCAAGGGGAAAACCAATTTTGATACCAAGATTC
>NW_022900949.1:65037138-65143510 GCF_012274545.1 Fukomys damarensis | reverse complement strand
TTTTTTTTTTTTTTTTTTTTTTTTTTTTTTTTTTTTTTTTTCTTAAGACAAGATGTTGCTAAGTTGCCCAGGTTGGACTAGAATATGCAATCTTCCTGCCTCAGCCTTCCAGATCAGGTGAATTTTAAAATGTAATACATTAGGAATACCTTTTTGATTAATAATTATGTAGCTGTAACGTTACTTTAAGCAGCTATATAGCATTCTGTGATTGGAAATTATCACTATTTGCTTAGTCGATAAAAGTTGAGGTTGAAGCCATTTCCATCTTTTCACTTTTACTAAAAATGGAAATACAAATATTATTTTAAATTTTAAAGACATAAAATGTGAAGTGTTTTTTATATTATGGTTAATGCCTAGTGTTCTGGTTATTTATTTTCTTTTTTGTTGTTTTTTGTTTTGTAAAAGCAAACATCTCTGTATCCTGAGGTTATTAACACAACCTCCTTTTCTTCTACTTATAAAGTTTTGCTTTTCTTTTTATTTTAATTCACCTGGAACTAATTTTTTACATATAAGTAGAGATTGTTTTCTTTAGTTTTTCTATTTTGATAGCTGTGTTACAAAAACAATATTAAAGGGGAAAGATTTATTTTGCCTGACAGTTTCAGAGGTCAGAGTCCTGTGTTGACAGTTGAGTAGAACAAGTATTGAATTCTCCTAGAAGCATCGAGCTTTCTCGGGCAGACAATTTAATGGGGGTGGGGATGGGGGGTCATTTCAGCGACACAGAGTCGTGATGCTCCAAGCTGTGCTGGGGTTTGACGATCGCTTAGTACAGGACTGCATCGCTTTGTGCTGCGAGTCCCGCACTTTTCAATAGCAATCTTTGCGCTGGCTCCCTGTACCCCATTTTCTTTTGGAGTCATAGACCTGCGCGTAGGTAGACCTTGTGGGCTCTTTAGGAGAGGAGCACAATTATGAGTCTCCGAGTGAACACGGGAACTGCTACAGAGGTGCCTCTGTTCTTCAGCTGAGGAGGGAGAGAAACCTTTGCTGACTGATGTAAATAAATCTTCCTAGGAAATGGAAGGAGAGTTGCCGTGCTTTTTTATAAGGAAAACTCGTGGGTCTGGGCGGTAAGTTTATAAATCTTTCCATGATACTTCACTGTTGTTGATAGCCGATCTACATCTTCTGTTCATTCAACCTTTAACTCAGGTTGCCGATAATGTTTACTCAGAAAGCCCTGGCCACACAGAAGCATGACAGTATTTGTTGTTTTCCAGCAGAGAGAACTCATGCTTCATTTCTATCTGCTTTGGCCACCCGAAGTTAGGAGGGGAAATAGCCACAGATCTAATTTGCGGGTTGTGCCCCTGCCTACTATTTTCAGTTACTGCTGGGTGGTGATATTGCCTTGGGATCTCAGCCTCAAGCAGCTTGAAGGGCTCATAGCACGCCATTTCTTCAGCCTCCACCCTGCTGCCAATGGTGATGGGGCAGAGGAAGTGGAACAGCACTTCTCTGTGATGTTTTGGAAGTGTCAGTTCTCTCCCTAACCTACTTCCACTTAAAACGAATCCTGAAAAAATGTTGCAAACTTCAGGTGGTAAACAGAACTTTGAAAACATGAAAACAAAGTTCAGTGATTCAACTCACTTTATGCAAAGCTAAAATTAAATGAGCTGCATAAATATTTGAATTGCTGAAGCCAGATTTTATATTCGCATTTTTATGACATTTTTTAATGTGTTTCTTTCTCTGTGGACAATAATATAATAAATGCAAACTCCATAGAAACTGAACTCAAATGCATAAGCATAGGAATATTCACAGTGATTATCAAGAAAATCAAACTACAACTCAATGAATAAAAATAAAATAAATGCAATAATAAGCAACTAAGCATAATTTTATTATGTTAAGACAAAATGATTCTCCTTTCCGAATCTACGTTCATGGTAATAGCAATGAAGATGCAAAAATAATTTAATTTTATAGTATTTTGGGGACATAGTTATTACTCTAAGCAACCTTTCACATTGAATTTTTTAAATTACAATCTTTCAGAAGTTTAAAAAAATAACTTACATTTTAATTTTTTTCTATTGTATATTCATAGAATAAATTTTTAAAATAAAGAAACATGGTGAAGATTTTTAATGTTTATTTTTTAAGTGTACAAAAATGTCCAATTATGTTTTTAAAAACAACAGCAGATTTTATCTTTTTATGTTGGGAATTATGAAACTGGGTAAGTTTTATTTGTTTTTGAACATTGTGATTGATGGCTAGCAATATAAAAACAGTCAATTCACTTTAACTTTAGATCATTTGTGCCTAATGTTTTTCATTTGACCCGATTTAGACCTGATTCTAGAGTTGGGTACAGTGCACAGATGCTTTCAATTATTTCTGAACTATAACATTTTTCTTTAAAATTGGTAATAATATTTGTAAAGGTGCTTTTTATACATTCTGAATAAAATTTTAGCTTAGCCTCAATGTATCTAAGCAGATACATGTAATGAAACTGAAGCAAAAGCTCTTCCAGTCTACATATATTTGGTTATGACATCAGCAAGATCTTCATGATACCTTAGGTTAGTACTTTATTTAAATTAATTTAATTCTGTCAAATTAGATATCTAATGGGTTTCTTGTTTTGTTTGCCATTGTAGACTATTTTAGACTTCCATTTTTACTTCTGTTATTAAGTTATGTTAGGTTAAAAAAATTACCACTGTGGGATATACCTAAAAGTAAGATTAATAAGTCAAAGGCAGGGGAAGTGATATTACTGCATGCCAATTTTCTTTGGGTTATATTAATATTTTATTAATGTAGTACACAGTCACAGCCTGCGTATATGTTCAGGATATATGTAAATAAGCTATTGAATATTTCAGAAATTTAGTCCAGATCAAGCAACAATTATTAAACTATAGCCTGCATGATAGTTATCTGGTTTCATATAAATCCCCTAAGCAAGACTATTTTTCCTATATTCGATATTTGAAAGAGGAATGGTATTCACTGGAAAATGTCCATGTATAATATAGTAGAATCACCTATGTAAAATTATAAAAAGTTAGATGCTAATCAAGAACTAAGATAACACATGCTAGGAGTCAGTACTTTCACTTCATAAGGTTTAGCAACAGTTTACAAAAATCTAGAGAGCTTGTTCGTTTTTCCTGACATGTGTATTTGTATTTGTGAAACATGCACCTGTCATGCTAAATTCTGATGAGTTTGAGAAATATTTTCCTTCCAGTCGATTTTCATTGATTTGGTACCAATAAGAACATGTGAGAAAGATGGATATTGATTTTGATTTGATAAATTCTTAATTGATGTGTTAGTGAATTACTTCCTAATTGGCTTCATTCTTTCAATAACCCTTTTCTATATACTTGTCTGTGGTGTGAGGTATCTTTGCACATCTGTGTAAGTAATTTGATTTTTCCCCCTCTTGTTCTTCTGAGTGTAGAATATGACAGATTAAATAAATTGGTGACTTTCCAAGATATGTAAGATAATTTAAAATCATATCAATATCAGTTGTCATTTTTTTCATTTTATAGTTAGCTTGATGAAAATATTCCATCTATTGCTTAATCTAGATCACATACAACATTGTGGAAAGAACTGAACAAAAATAATGAGAAAGACTGCAAAATAATGAAGATGGAAAATAAGCAATTCTTGCATTGATATGCAAATTTAATCTATGTTTTTTTAAAAAATCTTTTAAAGTGACTGTAGTACCATAATGATTAGAAATGAGCTTGGGAAAGCAATTGAAAAGCCAATCAATTAGCAGGGATATCAGCCTGAGAGCACTGATCTAAGTGGAAAAATTGTGCCTGTCTTTACATCAGATAAAACGATGGTTAAAAAAAAACAAAAACAAAAAACAACGATGGCATTGGAAACAAGATGGGCAGAAGAAAAAGAAAATACAAATATATAGAAGGAAGATAAGAGAAAACAAAAATAGATAGAAGGAAATATTTCTTGGGAAGCAGTTTGATGAACCTTGAGTGAAACTGAAAAAATGTGCCTCTGATTCTATGAAAAATCAGCGAAATTTTGTCAAGGATACTTAACCCCCTTAGAAACAAAATGTCAGGCTTTCCCAACTTGTGTACCTTGGCACACTTAGGCACTTTAAGTGGTTACTGACATGCCAAGATGTTGATCTCTGCAGTGGAGGTAGACTGTAAGGCCTGGTGAGAAGGGAGATGGCAAAGCGGCGTGATCTGTCACTTGCAGAAATCCAGGACATGCGCAGAACAGTTTCCAAGCTCTGCTCCCGGCACCAGAGAGTGGTATCTTAAATTCTTCTGGCACAAGATCAATCGGGTTTTTGATAGAATGGCCTATATATGATTTCAGAACGGGGCTTGTAAAAGACAGCAAACATCACCCCCGAGGCTGCTGTGGGTCTTTGGGGCACGGACTCTACATTCTGCAGAGTAAATTTCTTCTCCTACTTTAACAGCCCATACTTTTTTACTTCGTTTCTTTCCTTTACTACTGTATTTATGAAACCCTAATAATGTATATTTTACAAAACATATGCAGTAAAAATGTATAGTCATACGTGGGAATGCATACCAGTTTTGTGATGCTGTTCTCTCTGGGGAGGGAAGGGGAGGAATGGACAAGTATTACCTACAACGGAAACATATTTCATTTCTTTAAAACAAATCTAAAGGAGAAATGTCAGAAAGTTAACATCTGTTTAATCTTTTTAATGGGCATAGTATTGATACACTGTACTCTTTAATACCGAAGGTTTTTTATAATATTAAAACTTTGAAACTCTTTGTAATTTAAACATTTTAAATTAACAAGTCTAAAACCATCATTAAATATAATCTTGATTTTATACATGTGTATCACTTTAGAATATATTCTATGATAAATATGTATAATGAAATTATACGTCTTTTATGGGATGGAAGAATGGCTTCCATCTCTTTTCTGTCCTCTTCAGTGACTAGAGGTGCACTAAGCATCTAATATATACATATATATAAATAAAACAAATAATTATTAAATGATTATACACAGCATGTTTTCTATACTGCAAAATGTTGAACAAATCACCTACACAGCATTCCGAAACTGCCACTTCTCAAAGAAGAAACTGTGTTAATGCTTAGCAAAGTTTAGTTTTATCTTCCTGTATCCTACCTTTGGTTCTTTCTCACCATCCTTCAAGCACCTTCTTCTATTCCACACAGCATTCTTTCAAATCTTTCAAAATCAAGAAAAGCAGTTTTCTTACAAATGAAGAGTTGATACTTCCGCTCTAAAATTCTCTATGATCTATCCTGCATGCTGAGTCAAAGCCCTTAGGATGAAAACAGAAGAACCTCATAAAAATTGGTCTTGGCTCAGAAGTATGTCAGATCCTGACCAGAAGTTTTGGGCAATGGAGACAGTGGTTATAAAAAAATACCCCAAAGTATGGATTTTATCATCTACCTATCAAAGCTACACAATGCCAGGGACTAAGATAAATAATATTTGAAATGACCAAAGAAGTTTGAAGGTGGCTGGATAGAAGTAACATCTTGTTAATAGAATCTTCAAGTTATAATCTATCGATGTTCTGACAAATTTTATTTTTAAATTTAACTTTCCTGCAAATAATTGATTTTATTTTAGTTTTATTCATTTACATTTTATTATTATTTTAAATCGTTGACACTTTTTCTCTAGAAGCAGGCTGAAACTTTTAGGAGATTTAGAGTCAATTTGAGAATCCTGTGGATTCTACTTCCAGAAAAAAAAAAAAAATACACAAGGACAGAAATACACAAATGTCTCTTAGTTTGAGGAATCCCAGAGAGCTGCTACAACTAATTTGTGAATATCTCATAATTCCATAGATTGCAGGTTTACATTCTTGTACTAAAATGTTCCAAATTTTTCCTCAGTAGTTCTATTGAATGGATAGCCATCTGACAACAACCTAAAATTATGATTTGCTTTTGCTAGATCAGAATTTACTTATGAGGTTTAAATTAATGTATTTCAAAAAGATCAAATGACACCATCTTTTCAGATTGGCCATGAGCTTTACAATATACACATCTTTCTGCACAAAATACTGCAAACTTTAAATGGAGCAGAAGAAACATAGATTCTTTCAATCATATTCCTGATTTTTAAAACTTCATTTCTGTTTATTATCAGGATAATTTTGTCAAAATGGGGACAAGGGGAAAAACTGAGAACCAAGACCTGTCATGTAAAGGTACAAGATCCCAATGATGAATGTAACTGTACTGTATACCTACAATGTACCAACAAACTCAATGAGGGGGAAAAAAAAACAAGGCACAATAAAATAGGAACACTGGGCACTTAATTCTTTTAGGCTTATTGCCTGCATTTTCTTTGTCTTTGGATGCATGATAATGTGATGAATAACTGTACTGTATACCTACAATGTACCAACAAACTCAATGAGGGGGAAAAAAAAACAAGGCACAATAAAATAGGAACACTGGGCACTTAATTCTTTTAGGCTTATTGCCTGCATTTTCTTTGTCTTTGGATGCATGATAATTAACATATTGAATCTTAATGGATCCAGCATAAAGGAAAATAACTGTTTTTAAATCATACTTCCAGTGTTTCCTTGGTCGAGGTCCCTAATTAATCCACCTATATTACATATCCCCATACTGGAGACAAACAAATTTTTGTGGATCAGGCTTCAACCTCATCAATTTTATATCCTTGCTCATCATCTTCTGAAGGACTTCTCCTTTACCCTCTGGCTCCTCCCGCCCTGATCCCATAGAGAGTTCCCTTAAGCGCTTCCATTTTCTACGTGCTTAAATATACATATTTAGCCCCCTTATCTCTCATTCAACTTAGTCTAAGAATCAGTTCTCTTAATGTGCTCCTTTTAATCAACTCACAGATCATTTGACCAGTGAGTGACTGGGGCAGATGTATAACTTTGGACTTTTATACATAGCGCAATACCCTTAAATGCCAAGATCTTTTTATAATGTTAAAATACATACAGCAATGCTAAAGTAAAAGACAATGGAGAATTTAATGTGAGGAGCAATACGGATGATGTGGTGTTGCCAGTAACTGAGGTCCCTAACATAGAAATCATGGAAGGACGCAGGAGGAAGCCTGCTACTGTTATGGATATAAACATAGATACCTAACTAGTTTATATCCTAGATACTTACTTAGCCTCTGAAGATCATTGCTATGTATTTCCCTTGATCTTCCTTAGGAGTTATTAAGTATCAGTGTGGCTGAGGATGCTGATAATGATGAATAACACTGATTGAGTACTTATATGCTAACTACTTTATGAGCCAGTTCTCTTTTAATCTTCACAATAATACTGTAAGAACTATGTAATTGCTTGCCAATTTTACCTATATTTCAGGTCATATATCGATTCATGCTGAAATTCTGATTTGAATTCATTATAAGCACAGAATTCATGTTAACAACTAAGCGCTATTTTATTCTCCATGGGGAACCAAATCCTATAATTCTGCTTTCCTTTTCCACTCTCTGCACAGCCTGATCTCTAAGGTGACCTCATCTGGTCTTATGGATTTGAATTCCAACTAACCTTTGAAAAATTTAAGATCATGTTGTTTAACCTGCATCTCACCCATGAGCTCTAGGATCCTAATGAAAATTCCAATTGAATTTCTAAATATCATTTGAAATTGATAATGTATATAACTAAACATCTTGTTTGTTTCTTTAAATCCTCTTCTACATGTTTCCCTGCCTGATGAAATGGCAGTTCTGTTTTCTAGCTGTTCAAACCAAAAAGAACTAGCTTTGTCAAGCGTTTCTTTTACAGCCTTCTCAGTTCATCGGAATGATGTGGGATTTGATGGCTTTCACGTGCCCGTCGGTACCCCACCTGTCCGAGCACCATATTCTCTTGCTTAAAACTCCCTTTAAAACAAAATGGAGAATTCCCATCTCACTCAGACCTGGACCCTGGCATCAACTTTTCTCTCTCCTTCACTCCACACAGCTATATTTTTTTTTCAATGCCCCAGGCCTGTTCCTTCTCTCTTGATCATTGTTTCTCTAAATCTGCTTATCTAGTTCTCTGTTACTTTCAAAACTCTGTTCTGATGGCAGGTTTTGCCTAACACCCTGACGTGAAACTCCCTTCCAAACTCAGATAGTCCGTTCCTCTATCATCTGCTGTCTTGCTCTTCACCGTATAAAATACCATCTAACTTCCCTTATGTGTCCTTGTATCTCTTTATCCAGAAGGTAAATTCTGCAAATACAGAGATTCTGTTTAGCTCACTTGCATATCTCCAGTGTCTAGAACGATGTCTTTGCACATATATGTTGAATACATCAATTAATTTTTAACTTATACTTTTAAGAGTAGTGTATACAAGTGTCCATGTCACCACCTCATCCCCAGGAATATGTATCTATTTTGCTTTTGTTAACATGAAAAGTAATACACTGTAAGAGGCGATTCTCTATATAGAAGCAATATAGTCAGACAAATATTTAAAATGACTTTCTTTTGCTTTCTTATTTTTACCTAAACAACTAACAAAGTATACATGTGGAACCCTCCCCATCACTTGAAATGTGGAGAAATTAAAGCAGACAATACTTGTTCAAAATCCAGCAGCATTCTTTTTAATCACTGGCAGTTGTATTTGCTGCTATTTACACTTCTCTGCTCTGGGATGCAAGGGCCTCTCATTGTGCCGCCATTGCAAGAGTTGTACAGATGTTTCGAGTTTGATATGATTCGCAAAGGAGCCTCTATTTCAGTTTCTCCCGGAGTCTTCTTTTAGGTTTAATAAAACAGGAGCCTTCATCAGATCATTAAAGGGAAAGGGGAGCCAAGTACCGATGATACGCGGCCCCCATTCTCAGAAATAGTTCTGCACATCACCAACTCTTTGATGGGAAGATCAGAGTAATTTTTCTTGTTTTCCTTTCAAAGCATCCAAACTTCAGAGCTGTGAAATGGGAGTAAACATTGTAAGTCAAGAGCAGGAAGAATTTAATGTCTGAAAATTAGGCCCTATGGGTAAAAATAAGTGTAAAACGATGATGCTACCATTGTATTGATACTCATCTTAGAAACTTCTGTTTCACAGTTAATTAAAAACCGTGACTCCTTCTGTGTGTGAAACCCTGGGTTAAGCAGTTAAGCTAAATGCAAATCATTCCTTGTGAACCTCACAATCTAGCAGGGAAGATAAAGGAAACCACACATTTATGATAATTATTAATTTAAACTAAAACAAATCACACAGGCATAAGTCTTCACCAAGAAATTAAATTTTGAAACATGTACAATGTGAAATTCTGAAGTAAAAGAGCTGCGGCGATTGTGAAGTCTGTATCTTACATTTGAAAAATTGATAAAGAGATTAAAGTACCATGCATATGAAAAATATAATTAAATTATTCCAAGTCTGTATCAGACTTACAAGATCTCAACATGGAAAAACACTGTAGACATTATATTATTAGAAGTGTATATCATATTTATAAGCATTGGTATCACAGAGAAGCCTTTTATACTTGTTTCTTCCAGATATTCTCTCTCACAGCACCCTATTTATTTCATTCTGGATACTAATCACAAATATATACATACATATGTATATTGTAACATATAATATATATGTAATATATGTATATATATATATGAATATATACATTATGTGTGTATACATGTAAAATGTACCATCTACTGACCATTTGAATTGCTTGTTTGTTAATTTCCTTTCCCTGTATTGGAGATTAGAATAAATCTTCTTGCAGACAAGAACAATTAACACCTCATTTTATTTTGTGTATTCAGCATGAAGAACGGGGCCTGGTATGTAGCTGATATTTAAAGAACATTTTAATACATGAATTCTAATAAAAATATAAACACCACTACTTATGTGGGGTTCTACTGTGTTTATATTTTACTGGATATGTTCCAGACATAATGTATGGAAAGAATTCAGAAGCACCCACCAGACTAAATGCCGGTCTCCTTCACTTCATTAGAGGTACAGATCAATTAATACCTGTATAAAAGCTACTGTTATTATCTTTGTGTTTTGTAAGCATCATAGTAAGACAAAGGAGATCCATCTTTTAAAAATTATCATGTACAGCTTTTATAAACAGATTCTATGCTTACCAAGTTATTATGTTTTCATTGCAAATCATTTTGAAAGCAATAGGTTATATCACCATGCCCCATACACATGAGGATACAAACATGAGGGACAGAATGAGTCATCACTCTGAGTTGCTCCTTCTTTAGAGTCATAAATTTATTGGATATGAAATATATGATTGGGAAAAGTAGTACCTGTAGACTAATCCTGAGAATAAACCTGACAAGTAAGGCTCAGGGTCATTAGATCTTTTCTGTGGATGAGGAAATTAAACAAGGTCATAGATACTCCTGACCTTGTGTGCTTGTATAAATGGCAGGCTCAGGAGGATAAGCCCTCACAGGTGTACACTTGATGAAGCATCTTCAAGCTGCATGTGGACACATACAGCTGTTAGAAAGCTCAGCATCCAAAATAAATGCCAAAGTGCATGGCTCAGGGGTATTGTGACATTGCCTTATGAGGCTCAATAAGGAATAGAGGTAAAGAGAGGATTCTAGTTTTCTTACAAGAAAACACCAATTTTTTCCTTTAGTACTTTTGAGGTGGCTTCAAATATAGCCTATACATTTAATTTAGATTATTTGTTCTGTAAAGAATTCTTTTTTTATTCAGAAATATTATCTAGTTTTCATGTAAGATTTTCTACTTTAAGAAAAATACACACAATGATTTTAAAATAGGATTGCTTTCATGTCAGTTTCCCATTATATAAAATTTATTGTAAAAGAAAAATATAACTGCACTATTTTTAATATTACAGACTGAGTTACATTCCAAAGAAATTGCATCGACTTTACCCATTTTCCCGCAAAATTTTTGTTTTAAAAGAGAACTGCTAAATGAGTACCAAAGTGTTTACATCAGAGTGCTCATGATGGCCAAGTAAACTCCTCCTGAAATTGGCCCAAATATTCGCCCTCCATGGAATAGATGTTAAGATATATTTGTACACTATAATTTGATGCCCTACAACAGCGACAATTGTTGAAGCATTACTTATACATAAATTCTGAAGAAAAAAATGCAAAAAAAAGCCCTATTTCTTAAGCTCAGTACTAGGTGCAACGGTTTTATTTCACTGTCATCGGTTGTACTGCAGCTATACATTCTGGAAATGGATACCGTTATGGCATGCGTTTAGATGCCTTCCCAAGGTGTCAAGCAGTCATAGGTAGGGATTTTTCAGAGGTGGCTGAATCTAGAGTGCGTGATGTTGGAATGATTCATAGTGCAATGCTAGGATCAAAGGCACTAGGAGTAAGGCTGCGAGTGCTACCCACCCTAAGTAGCCTGGTTAAGAATAAGGGATAGAAAGAGCTGTGGTCATCCCTTGTTGTTCTGCTACCTTCTGCCTGCCATGAACTGTTTCTCCTCTATGATGCCAATCGGCTCTGGATACAGCTAATTGTGAACTCAAACCTCTACAAATTGGGATCTAAATAATTTTCAGTGTTGGATTTTTTGTCTCAGTAAGAAGAAAAGTAACTAAGACAGAATTTGGTACCAAAGAAATGGAGTTCTTGCTATGACTATACCTGCCCACACAGCTCAAGGAGCCAGCTTGTGGGAAGCAAAGAGTTAGGAAAGGTTAAGCTTCTGGCTGAAAAAGTAGAGCTGGAATGCTTTAGGCTGTACTTGATGGGAGAGTTCAGAAGACCAGAATTCTGAGAGAAATACTGCTGGTAAAGATCAGGCTCGGGAGGTTTCTTCTTGAAAAAAGGACTGCATTGACTGTTGGACTTCAGATAATATGTGTAATGGCTTAGCAGAAGGTTTGTCTGCATCTTGCTCTTGTCCAGAGACTTTACCTGAGATGGAGCATAAGGGTGTCAGGCTAATACTACAGAAGAAATTTCAAGACAGTCTAATACTGAGCCAGCGGCATGGCCAATATTGGAGGTTTGAAACTAGAGCCAGGCAGATCGATTAAAAATGTTGTGAGTTGGGCCAGAAAGGAAGCTCCAGTGAAGTTGAGGTCACTGAAAAGTCTAGCAAGAAAAAGCCAAGTATTTCAGAAAAAGATAACCCAAAAAATGACCTGAGGATATCACAAAAAAACAACAGGGCTCCAACTTTTGCAGCCTCAGAGTTGAAACGGTGAAAGACTGCTTTGAGAAGAGAATCCAAATGTATCATGTTCCAGAGTGGCAGCAGTTTAGGGAAGCTGTTCGGAGGGATTGGGCGTTTAACTTTCTTTTCATTTGGACAGGGGCTTGCAGCTCTGTTTGCCTTAAATCTCAGAGGAGACTTTGGACTTGGAATTTTCAGCAATGCTACAACTGTTAGAAATTTGGCAACTCTTAGAGATGGACTAAATACCTTTTGCACAAAGGGATGTACATAAGTCTCTGGGAATAAGGGGTGGAATGTTATGGTTTGTATTGAGATCTCTCCCCATAAGGCCTCATGCAATCATGAGTTGGGCTTTATCAGAGGCGGCTGTGTCTAGATATATGAAGCTGGAATTGATTTATGATGCAGTGCTAGGATCAAGGGCACTGGGATTAAGGATGTGAGTGCTACCCACCCTAAGTAGCCTAAAGAAGATGTAAGAGATACAAAGAGCTGTGGTCATCCCTTGTTGTTTCTGCCTGCCATGAACTGTTTCTCTTCTGTGATGTCACCTTGCCTTAGAGCCAACCGATTATGGACTGAAACCTCTACAAACTGAGCTAAATAAACCTTTAATTTTGAGTGTCAGGTATTTTGTCTCAACAATGAGAAAAGTAACTAAGACAGACACTGTACTTCACAATAAAAAAGTAAAAGAGAAAATATAATTTTTCAACAAAAGAAAACTAAAATATAAAAACAAGAAGAATAACTTGAGCCAGACATGATAGACATGCTTATAATCTTAGCGCTCTGGGAGGCAAAGGCAGCAGAATAGAAAGAGGAGACCAATCTGGTAACTTGGTGCATTAGCAAGATTCTATCTCAAAATAAAAATTAAAAAAGGACTGAGGATATAGCTCATTGCGAAATCCCTGTATTCAATCTCCAGTACTATAAATAAAAAAAGAGTATTTGTGAACATGAAACGTAAACGGAAGTAGCCTTAGTTCCTGTTTATTTTGATGGTTCAATACATGTGAACAGTCCAAACAAATGAGAAGGATTCTGTGGAACTCATTACATTGCATACTGTGGTGTCTCCTGGGAGTTACGTCATTTCTAGCCTCCTCTCTTCATTAGAACTTTTATCAGACTAGCCTGTGAACAGAGAGATGAGAGTACAGTGCATATTCTTTTACTTCTGCAGCAAAGTGCAAGTTGTTAGGGATTTACATTCATTTATTAAATTAGTAAATGAGGTATTACCAATGTTTACAGAGCACTTAAAAAGTTGCCTTATATTTTCCAACATAAGAAAAAAATGGTGAGCATATACTAGTTTGCATGTTTAGCTCTGTAATTTGACAGTGGAAAACAATATCTATTTCTTCAGCAAGGACCTTAACTATATTGAGTAATTCCTTTCACATTGTTCAGAATTGAAACATACTTGGTTAATCTTTGAGCTGTTCTATTTGCCTTTTAAACTAACTTTATCAGATTTTTACTTCTTTTTTTGGTGATTTTTATAACCTTTCTGCATATTGCCAGTTACTGATTAAAAAGGATGCTTTATGGGAAAAAGGAAAGCCCTGAAATGAACTGTGGAATCATAGGATAGTTTTACATGGCATGTCTAGCATGGCAATTTATATGTATCAGGTTCTCAATGAATATTTATGTAGGTGAATGGAGTAAATTTGAAATTCACACCTAAGAATATTTCCTTTAGCATAGACCATTTTAGAATAAAACATTTTAGAAAAGTCTACAGAGGTTAAGGCTGGCTTTGTATAAAAGTTTTGACCTTTTTTTTTTTTTTTTATTTTTAGGGACTTAGTCTTAGAAAAAGTTAAAAAAATGACCACCACTAATTGTATTAGTCACTTTCCCTTCATCATAATATAATATCCTAAACCTGAAATTTAAAGGTCAGGAGGTTTATTTTGGCTTATGGTTTTCAGAGGATTCATTTCACGGTTAGTTGGTTGCAAGCCAGAAACACAATGGCAAGGGATATGGGAAAGAGAGTGACTTAAACCACGGCCGGCAGAAAGCAGCGAGAGAACGCAGTAGCTACAAGAAAAAGACCCTTTCAGATCTTTCCTTCAGTGACTCATCTCCAGGCTGGACCCACCTCCTAACAGTACATCCAGCTTCTGAACTCATTAATGGATAAGACCACTGATGAGTGCAGTCTCCCACGAGCCAGTCATCTTTCAAACTGTTGAGACTTTTGGGGAAATTTTAGATATACATCATCACTTTAATATTAAATATATATGTAATAATTATAAAAAGTTAAATTTTAAAAATATTTTAAAATGTTAAATATTATCTAGAAGTGGAAAAGATAGAGATTTTTTTAGTCCTAGCCCTTTGGCTTTCTTGTTCTTCTCTTTGGAGTAAGATATCATATTTACCTTCAACAGACATGGCAATGAATAAGGAGAACCGACTGCACAGTAACTCTAAAAAATTCACAAGGGTAGGGTTGGTTTTGTTAAAAAGTTTTGCCTTTTTTTTTTTTTTTTAATTCTAGGGACTTAGTCTTAGAAAAAGTTAAAAAAATGACCACCACTAATTGTATTAGTCACTTTCCCTTCATCATAATATAATATCCTAAACCTGAAATTTAAAGGTCAGGAGGTTTATTTTGGCTTATGGTTTTCAGAGGATTCATTTCACGGTTAGTTGGTTGCAAGCCAGAAACACAATGGCAAGGGATATGGGAAAGAGAGTGACTTAAACCACGGCCGGCAGAAAGCAGCGAGAGAACGCAGTAGCTACAAGAAAAAGACCCTTTCAGATCTTTCCTTCAGTGACTCATCTCCAGGCTGGACCCACCTCCTAACAGTACATCCAGCTTCTGAACTCATTAATGGATAAGACCACTGATGAGTGCAGTCTCCCACGAGCCAGTCATCTTTCAAACTGTTGAGACTTTTGGGGAAATTTTAGATATACATCATCACTTTAATATTAAATATATATGTAATAATTATAAAAAGTTAAATTTTAAAAATATTTTAAAATGTTAAATATTATCTAGAAGTGGAAAAGATAGAGATTTTTTTAGTCCTAGCCCTTTGGCTTTCTTGTTCTTCTCTTTGGAGTAAGATATCATATTTACCTTCAACAGACATGGCAATGAATAAGGAGAACCGACTGCACAGTAACTCTGAAGCCATTCTTTATATCAGTAGACTAATTATTATCTTAGTTACTTTCCCATTGCTTGGACAAAATATCCAACACTCACAAGTTTAAGGAGGAAAGGTTTATTTTAGCTCTCAGTTTGTAGAGGTTTCAGTCCAGTCGGTTGGCTCCAAGGCAGGGTGGCATTGCAAAGGTCGAATTGCAAAGAAACAGTCCATGGCAGAGCAGGCAGGAAGTAGGAGAAACAGCAGCAAGCAGGCCTCCTTTTTCCTTCAACCTCATACAGGCTACAAGCTGTTGGATGGTGCCACCTATAAAGAGGTGTTCTCATTATCTACACCAAAAATCAATCAGTGGACTAATTTAATGATCACACATACTTATCCAAGTTCATACACTCTAGATCCTGCCATCTCTGAAAGGCCCCATCTGTAAGTGCATGAGGCTTTGAGGGACATCTAGATGTAAGCCGTAATAGGTATGATGAATAAATATAGTTTTAAGAAGACCAATGGTTTACTGCTCCCATTTTTTATTAGCTGTATATTGTTGGGTAAATTTTTCAACTTCTACAATAGTTACGTTAAACATTGTGAAAATTAAATTAGGTGAATCCAACAAATATGTGTTCTAAATCCTTACAGTTCTGGATGGCTATAAATTAAAGCCCTTTTATAAGAACCTCAACTACATTTCTTACCTACATGTAGGTCTGGACTATAAACGTCTACAGATTATTTTTTTATAAAGCATCAGATGTGAGATTAACAGGGTGAGACAAATGTATGTAACACAAGATGCAAAATATTGATCACAGGTGTCTTAATAACTACATAGCTCTCAAGATGCATAATTTCTGTGTATTTTTGAAGTTTTGCTACTTGATATTCTTCTAGATGCTGCTTCTTATTTTCTGCACAAACTTTTAAAATCCTACTGGTTCTACCCATTAAAAGTTCTTGATTCTGCTTTAAGCTGATATTACAACCTACCTACTTGCTCACACCCAAAGGGGTCTAGCTCAAAAATTAGAAAATGGTATATATTGTGAGGATTTAATCAATTAGGCACAGAATTCAGAATACCTATTAAAATTCTTCAATTATAAATCAAATGAATAAAATACTTCAGTGTGGTTCAAGTCAAAGATTACAGGGAATTAATTAATTTAAGATTAATTTTAGCTTATTTCTTGCGATAATTAATTTTATGTGTCAACATGATCCAGTCATGGGGTGCCCATCTATTGGCTAATCATAGTTTCTGGGTGTATGTGTGAAGGTGTTCCTGGATGAGATAAGCATTTAAATCAGAGGACTCTGAATAGATTGCCTTCTCTCTTGTGAGTGGACCTGACCCAGTCAACTTCAAACCTGAATAGAACAAAAATGATACATTAAGAGGAACATTATTTACTTGACTACCTGAGCTGGGTTATCAATCTCTTGTTGTCCTTAGGCTGGGATTTATGCCATCTATTTCCCTGGTTCTTAGACCTCCAGACTCCAAGTCAACGATACCACCAATCTCTCTAGCTTCCAGATAGCAGATCATGGGACTTGTCATCTTTCATAATCTTGTTAGCCAATTCCTTTAAGAAATCATACATATATGATATATATGATGCATACACATGTATGGTAGATTTATATGTATTGAGTGTGTGAGTCCTGTTTTTCTAGAGAAACAGACAAATAATACTGTTAACCCTCAAACTGTGGGATGTAACCCTCTAAAAGTTTTTGCTGCATGATCCTACAAGCAGAATTCCTACAAAGTTTCGCACAACCAGCCTATTATCTTTTACAGTGATTTTTAAAAACACAACCTACATTACGGCACACATGTCCCGTCCATTATATAATGACCTTTTCCTTCTCTCACACACAAAAAATCAGCTCAGCATACCTGTGTTCTACATGTCACCCTCAAATTTTTGTTTATTTCAGTTTGAACATACGGATATCTTTTAACACGTGCAATGGTGTTGTCATCCCTTGGTGGTGGAAACAATGAACACGTAAAGATACAACTTTCTAGAGAACCTCTTGTCAGGAGTCTGTAGCCTCAGCCTTCTCAGTCTCTGTTTCCTACCGCAGACCTGTGTTCTCCAGTCGCCCTGGCCTCTTTTTTATTATTCTCGCACAGATGGCTTCATTTAACTTTCTCAGCCTTTGCACCTTATTCTCCTGCCTGGTTCTCTCTCCTCCCCCTCCATGTTAGTCAAGTAAATAGCACCAATAGTACAGATATATACTGTAAATATTATGCATTTATATTTATATAAATATAACATGTACATAACTACATATTTAATATTTTTCCACTATGTATTATTTTATATATTTCTATTTTATTACATTTATAGAAAGGTATTATAAAAGGGATTGACTCATTCAGTCACAAAGGCTGAAAATTCCCAAGATCTTTAGTATGCAAACTGGAGTCCCAGAAAAGTTGTTGATATAAAACTAGTTCAAGCCTAAAACCAAAGGTACAAATTCCAGAGAATTTGATTTAAAAAAAGAAAAACAACAGGATTCAGACCCCCAAAGAACCTATGCTCAGTTTGAATCTAAGTCAGGAAAAGATGATGTCACAACTCAGCCCAAGTGGCAAGAGAAGCTTTCTCTCATTCATGTCTCAGCAGCACCCCTACCTACACAGCAGGGAGGGCGGCCTGCTTTGCTAGATCTGCTTATTCCCATGTTGATGGCGACTGAAAGCATCCTCAGAGACACTTAGTGCTGAAGCAATATCTGCACAGCCCATGGCTACTGAGCTGATACAGAGCTTAACACTCACACCTCTCAGTTCAGACGTTCTGCTGGGGAGCCCTCCGTGCCCCAGTGATCTAATTTGGTCCATTGTCTTCCCTGCGTACGTGAGAGCACAGTTCTTATCACTCTCCAGAGTTATTTTGTTTTAAAACAAATTTTATTGATGTAGGAAAATGCAAATGGCAATGCTAAATGTGAAAAAAAATGCCAAGTGATACATAAAATATTATTCCAAGTGTAATCAGTTGATGTGTGTAGAAGAAAAAAAGCTGAAAGAAAATATGACAAAATGAGTGTTTTATCTTCATGGTGAAATTTTTGGCAATTTTACATTTTATATTTATTTTTATATTTTCCATTTATGTTACTATAAACTAATATTATTAAGAGAAAAAAACACGTTGTTTTTTAAAAAGATTGTTGGTTTATGTTTCTCTCTCTCTCCCCCCCTCCCTCTCTCCCTCTCTCTCTCTCTCTCTCTCTCTCTCTCTCTTTTTCTTTTTGGTTCCAGAGATCAAACTCTGGTCCTTATGATTGTGAGGCAGGCGGCAGCACCAAGGAGCTAAATCCCTGGCCCTGGTTTGTGTTTCTTTATGAATCTAAAATGACCTTTCTCATATGTGTTTTTATAAAGACCAGTAATTAGCAAGCTTATAATAAAGTACTGGGAAGACCTGATTCAGATAATTTATTTTTTCAAAAAATAAGAGATTTAAGGGCTGGGGATTTAGCTCAGTGGTTCGGTGGCCTGCCTTGCAAGTGCAAGGACTGGAGTTTGATTCCTGGTACCAAAATAAATAAATAAATAAATAAAAATAAGAAATTTAAAAGGAATCATTATAATACTTTAATATTTGGTGAATAATTTTTAGTATAATACCAAGAATAAATTGTATTTACACAAATCATTAAAATGTTCACAATGATATATCTTATCTAATAGTTCATTTTCTTTAGTATTAGATATGTAAGGTATGCATATAATGACTGTTTAAATAATTTATGACAGTAAAAAACATTTACCTTTCATGGTCATTTTGACTTGGGGGAAAACTCAGAAGTTGACAGTGCCAGATCCAGTGAATAAGGTGGATGAGGACATATTCTAATGTTTTTATGTAACAATTATGATTTTTAATCAGTTCAGGACTCCAAAGCAGGCATGAAAGCACAAATTAAAAATGCAAATGAGTACTGCCAAAAGTGCTTCAGAAAGGGGCAAGAATTATAATTATACAATGTGAACTAATTTTTTAAAGTACTATATTGAATTTAATTTTTTAAAGTGCAATAATTATTAGTAATTGTTTTTTGTACCAGGGATGGAACTCAGAACCTTGCACTTGTGAGGCAGGGACAACACCACTGAGCTAAATCCCCGGACCCTTAAGTAATTTTTAAAAGAGCTTTGCAAACTATAAATACAAACCATTTTAAACAAAATTCAGCAAGTAAAATACTGATAGGCATAATATCAAAAATTCAGAACTAAGAAGGAAATGTCTACTACTCTAAGTACTAGTCAACATTTACTGGAGGTTCTGGTCAACACAACAAAATAAGAAAAAGAAAATACATTAAAACACTGAAAAAAAGGAAAAAAACAATTGTTATTAGATTATATGAATGTCAACCTAATAAAATCAAGTGAATTAATAAATGATAAGTAATAATGGCATTTCACAAGATATATGGATATAAAGTCAATATATTAAATGAAACAGTTTTCTTTAACCTTGGATTTTTTTAAATTAAAAATAGATCATGCTCACAGCAACAATAAAAACCTTAAAATATCCAAAGAAATGGAAATCCTATGCATGAGCTCTCAGGCCATGTTGACCTAAAACCAGCAGCTGACAGTAGAAACATACTTAAATACAATAATTTTTCCTTGCTTTCTTTTTTCTACTAACTTTTTCATATAAGGGAAACCATAGGATGTTCAAGTTGTGTGTCTTATTTACTTCACTTAACATTATGGCATCAAGGTACATACATTTTTCCACAAATGACTCAGTTTTTTCTTTCTTAGTGGCAAAACAGGACTTCATCATGTATAAATACTACATTTTCCTCATCCATTCATCTGTGGATGGACATGTAGGCTGTTTCCACGATTTAGCAATTAGGAATTGGGCTGCTGTAAACATGGGTACACATACATCACTGTGGGGGCAGGGGATTGAGCTCAGTGGTTCTGTCACCTGCCTCACAAGCACAAGAAACCGAGTTTGATCCCCAGTACCAAAAACAAACAAATGAAAAACAACAACATGCATCACGGTACGATGTTTTTCACTCTTGAGAAGATACCAAAAAAGGGGAATAGCTGAGTCAAGTGGATTTCTATTTTCAGTGTTTTGAGAAATCTCCATACTAATTTTCATAGTAGTTGTATCAATTTACAGTGCCACCAAGCAGTGAAGAAGAATGAAACTTTGTATCCACAACCTCATCAGCATTTGTTACCGGTTTGTTTCCTAATGACAGCCATTCTCTCTGGGAAGAGAGGGAATCTTAATGTTGTCTAAATTTGCATTTCTCAAATGCTCAGAAGGGGTGGACCTTTTTTCTTGTAATTGTTGATCATTTGTATTTCTTCATTTGAGAAGTGTCTATTCATTTCAGATATCCATTTTAATGGGTCTTTAAGTATGATGAGTTTAATTTTTTGAGATCTTTATATTCTAGATGTTAGTCTTTTGTCTAAGGCCTACCTGGCAAACTTTTTTGCCATTCTGCACGTGGTCTCTTCACTTTATTAGTCATTATATTTGCTAGCAAATGCTTTTCAATTTGATGAGATCTCATTTGTTGACTTTCAGTATTATTTCTTGTGCAACCATGGTTTTATTCAGAAAGTCTTTGCCTGAACCCATGTCTTCAAGAGTTTAAACTATTTTGGTTTCCAGTAGATTAAGTGTTTCTCTCTCAATGTTGATATCTTTGATTCATTTTTATTTTAGTTTAGTGTATTGTGAATGATACAGGTCTAAGTTAAACCTTTGGCATGTGATTTTCCCAACACCATTTCTTAAAGAGGCACTCTTTCTTCCAATCCAGGGATATGGCCTCTTTGTCAAATATTGCCTAAGTGTACCTAAGTTGTTTCTATATCTCCTATTCTGTTCCATTGATCCACAGTGTATTTGTTTGTTTGCTTTGTTTTTGCCAATACCATGCTCTTTTTATGAAGATAGCTTTGTAGTATAACTTGAGATCTAGGTTTATGATGGCTCCTGCCTTGCCCTTGATGCCCAGAATTGCTTTTGCTACTGTCAGTCTTTTCCAGTTCTCTATGATTATTAGGATTGCTTTCCCCAGTTCTATAAAAATGTTATTGGTTTTTTGATTGGGTTGCATTAAGTCTATATAACAGTTTTGAAAGTGTGGCTATTTTTATTACATTGTTTCTGCCTATTGAACAGGGGATATCATTCCATTTTCGGATGTCCTCTTTAATATCTAATTTAATTTTGATAACTAATGCCAAGTGAGTTCTGGCAACTAAATGTTTTCTTGACAGTCATCTGGGTTCTGCTTTTGATCTGCTCTGGTTCTGCAGAAAGAAAGGCTCTGCTAGAAACTTGTCTTTACCCACTGCTTTATTGTTTATCACCATTGCTTCTCTCTCTGCAAGATCCTCTAAATTTGCTGTCCCTTTATTATCTCCCTTGCTCTAGAAACTTTTCTAGCCTGTGTAACTTCACGTGTTGAAATTTGCATCATGCTTTGCATGTGTTGGGTGTTTTCTGGCAGGCTGAAGTTCTCCTGGTGGTGTTTGCAACCCTTCACGCTTCTTACTATATTCACTTTTCAGCACCTGTCCTTACTCCCCTTGGGCTCCCTGCACTATCTCTCCTTCCCTAAGGTTATATGCTGGGTGATTCCCGCTTTCCAGCCCTCCCAGGGTGTCACTAGTCAAGTTCTCATTTTTCTCTCAGTATCACCAATAGTTTATTTTTCTGATATAGTTTCTTCCCAGGGTGACACCAAAAAAATGTATTGTGCATTACTGGGAATTTATAATGTGCTATGTCTCTGTGCCTTCTCAATTAATATAGTCCTATAAAATAACTACCATTATCAGAATTCATAAATAACTTGTTTTCCTGTAACTCTGCTAGAACTGGCAAGAATAAAATTATACCAAATATCTTGAGAAACTAATTTCAGAAACCATCTGAAAGAATTCAGCACCTCTTAAACTTTTTTGCCTTAGTTAATCTCAACATTTAAAATGTTCTGGTACAATTTCCTGAGATATGCAATACCTCAGACTAAACCTATGACCCACAAATAAACATTTGCAACTGCTCTCTATTTCATGTTCCTCTATTTAAATGAGTTCTCATTAGTTTAAAATGGCACATTTAAAAAAAACTAACTTCAGGGCTAGATTTAACTTATTAAACAAATGAGCAATCAAACATAACTTAGGTGCATACATAATATAAGGCGTACGGACAGCCTGGTTTATTGGTATCCTAATTACCAATTATATTTATTAAGCAAAGAAATAACAAAAAGAAACACAAGCACATAGAGAAAGCCTCTTCTAGGTGCAGTGTGACTCTCACAATAGGATTATGGGAAAGACTGAATGTTTTAAAATTTTCTTCCTACAATGCTTAATAATGCTAAAAGTAATAGCCTTAATCCATCAGAATTATTTTCATTTTAGCAAAGATTAAAACTGTATGAAAACCAACCAGCTGAAATTTCACATAATACAAAAATGTTTTGATACAGTAAGCACTATTTTTCCTGTACTTTTAATTGCTTTTCCTCCCCAAAGCAATGAGAATCAATAAGAATACCTAGAACTTACTTTCTTTTAGGAAGGAATAAGATGACAGAAAAAAACAGCGGGCAAGGCAAATTCCTGACTTTTGAAACTAAAAGTGAAGGAACACTTAGGAGTATAGCCTCAATATGTATCCACTTTCCTATGAATGAATCTAAGAGGGAAGGAGAGGGGAAAGCAATAAGGGAAAAAGAAAAAAATATGACAAAATGAAAAAATGGAAATAAAGTGTTTGTAAATGGGGAGGGGAGGAGGGGGTGAAGGGAGGGCAGGGACAAGGGGAAAAATTGAGAAACAAGACCTGTCATGTAAAGGTACGAGATCCCAATGATGAATGTAATCGTGTTGTATACCTAAAATGGACCACTAAACTCAATAAAAGAAAAAAAAATAAAAGTGAAGGAACAGGTATATGAAAAGATGATTTGGAAAATATACACACTGAATAAGCCTATTTTGTTAATTGTGAGAATAAGTAAAACTTGCTAAGTAAGGAATGAAGAGAGAGTTAAAATAAGGGAGCTCGATCTTCATTTGATAGCATCCATATTTGGGCAGATAGGATTGGTGAAGCAGAGGTGATAGAGACTTTAGATGGGTTATGTCCTTTGTCTCTTCCAAAGTAGGTCCCAAGGTGAGGGCAAGATGTACAACCACCCACTTCAAGCATGCCAAAAGGAAGCAGCAAAACAGAAATGTCTATAGAGTGTCCAGCTACCTCGAGTAAGTCTTGTAGGTCACTGGAATGTCCAATCAGCTTGAGAAAGTGCTATAGGTCACGTGCAACCTAGCATGACAAGGAAAGTAGCAGAACGTTTTCCCATGCTGTCAGGCAAGGGTGCTCAACAGTGGTCTTGGCCAACAATCAGGATAAGAAGGGTGCACATGTGACCTAGATGGACCAGCTTTGAATTTGAGAGAGAAAGGGGCAGGTTTACATAGGTTATTTGGAAGAACCAGGCTAATCACTGGTTAAGGCTCTGGTGTTGTATATTTTTCTGGGATTATTTTTTTTAAAGAAGAGGCTAAACCAAATTCTTCTCTAACTCCTGTTACCAACTGATCTCATGTAACCACTGCCATCCTTCCCATTAGAATTAGAAACCTAATTCTCATGAGATTAGCCAACAGGCTCTACAAATTGCACCAAACCCCAAGGATATATGCTTACACACTTTTTCTCTCTGGTATAAGGGCTTACACACCAAAACACTGAAAAACTAGCATTCTATTAAATTAAAAATTGCTTTGACATTATAAATCATAACATATTGGCACACTGTAATGAAGTGGACTATTTATAACAAGTGAGGAGTAGGTGGATGACAAATACAACCATGAATATTAGCATCTGAACATAAGACTCTCAATACTCTGATAAATTATATGGGTGTGATACTGTGAAGAAAATTATTTCACTTTATACTCTTTATAGAAATAATTCTGATCTCTTGATTCATTCAAAAGAACTGGGGCTATGATAAAGATCTATTTCAATTGCCTTAAAATATCAGTAACTTAGAAATAAATGTCATAAATCATAGATGATTGATCTGTCCAACCACAAAGCAAAACCTTAGGACAATTACAAGTCCTGTGGGACCATTTGATATTCACAGTGCTTTATGCCAATTATTTAGAGAAAGGAACAAGCAAGTAATTTGGGCAGTTGAGATAAAAATATTATAGATGTGACAAACATCTCAATTACATAAAGAAATATCAAATTTAAAAAATATCAAATTTAAATTCATTCCCACGGATAACATAGCACTATGGTTTATCAATTATTACATTCCCTGTGTGGGACCAACAAGGAAAATTTTTTAAAAAATCAGTGAAGAGTTGCAAACCATGTGGTAGATATTATATTCAAGTGTTAGAGCAGAAAAAGAGAAGGTATAATATGATTAAGCACTGCATTTTCAGAAATTTACTCTATGACTGAAGCAGTATTGAACTCCAACAGACAAATGTTTAACAGAAACACAAGAGTTTTTTAATTTTGTCCTGGTGAAAAACTTTGGCAGGCAGTGGAGTTGGAGAGAAGAGGTTGAGTAAGAGAAAGACCAGAAAGTACATTGAAGTTTATCTAACTGGAAATAAAGGAGAAGTCCAAGAAAAAAACAGTCTTGTGATGTGACTAGTGTTCAGCATAGAGGAAGATGGTGATGTTCCTTTTGCAGATGCTGAGTGGAAGACATATGGAGTCCATCTAAATGGAGCTGTCCAAGTAAATGTCATGTGTATGGGGCTGGAATTGAGTGTATCTTTTGGCCAAGGTATAGAAAGCTGGACTATGTTGCAGTTCAAAATGGGAATGTGAATTTTGACCAACTTGCATTTTATAGCATAAATTTAGAGCAAGTATAGCTCAGAGCCAGAGTGTTTGGATTCTACACCCAGCTCCACAATTGACTGGCTATGTGTGTGTGATGATTAATGTTGATTGTCAACTTGATTAGGCTGAGAAACACCTAGGAAATTAGTAGCACACACTTCTGTGTGTCCATAAGGGTTTTTCTAGACTTGATTAGCATGCGACACAGCAAACTGCTAGAGAAGACCTGCCCTGATGTGGGTGGCACAGACCAATAGGGTGAAGGCCTAGAGGGGACCCAAACAGAAGGAAGAGGAAGCCCACCAGCAGGTGCTTTCTTTCTCTCTCTGCTTCTTGGCTACCATTTCGTAAGTAGACACTCTATACTACGTGCTTTTCCTACTGTGATATTCTACCTCATCTTAGGCTGAAAGCAATGGAGCCAGCCTACCTAGGACTGCAACCTCTGAAACTGTCTGATAGAACAAGCTTTCCCTGATTTAAGTTTCCTCCCTGCCTCAGGTACTTTGTCACAGCAATCAAAATCTGACACACTGGGGTGGGAAAAAAAATCTGGCGCACTGTGTGATCTGCAGAACATTCTCGAACTCAGCGATTAATTTTTGTCATCTATTATGTGGGAACTACTATAATATCCAACACACCGTGTAGTTGTGAGAGTTGAATAACTGAATATGTATTAGAAAACAGTGCTTAAATAGTACAGGTTAAAAATCATTACTATTGGATTGAGCAAGATGAAATTTCCATTTGGAAAGTGAAAACAGTCAATCATTAGCAATTTCACATGATTTCATTTCATATCTGTGAATGCATGAGTCCAGAAGCATTTTCCTGTGTCCCAAATTCAGTCTCCTGCATAGTAAGTCCATCTATGCTACCTGTGTAGACAGGTGTACAAGTCATCTGGAATACAGACCGATTTAATGACATTGTTACTAAAATAAAGTTCCAAAGTTATGTCTTTAAATGGTAAAAGTAGAATGATCTTATTTATTTATTTTTACTATGAAATACTAACAAAAGCACTGACAATTATTCCTGAAATATGTTCTTTGCTTGAATACAGATATATAGTAAAGATAATAATTTGCACTAACACTTTTGGAGCAAGTTCAGATATCCTATGCCTCTGATGGTTACCCACTAATCTCTGTGGTTTAGTCAGCTAAGTAATTAGGAAATCCCAAATGGTGTCTTTATTCACCCACTTACCATCTGCTTCCTCAAAGCTATTTTCTAAGTAATTGAATCAAGACACGAAAACCATGAGTGCAACACAGAGAGATCAAGCTCACTTGAAACAATGCATTGCAATATTATTACATTCAAAGGCAAAAGTAAAATTGTATACTGCAGGTATTTGTAAACCTGAATATTTTGACAGGGTCATTACCGAAACTCTTTTTTATAATAAAATTCTAAGGTGTAAGGTTATATTCAGAGTATAAATTATATAAATTTTAAAATCTAAATTGGTACCTAATCTAAATCCTGTCAGGTTCATCACATGAATGTGTCAGAGTTCTAGGATATGTGACCAACCATGTCAGAAGTGTTTTTCAAATATGACCGAGAATACCTGTGTACGCATGTGCAGGAACTCTGCGGGGTTTTAAGAAAATGTTTGCAAAATATCTGCACACAACGTGAAAAATAAATGTTCTGCTACATATCTAGCACTTAACAAGTACTTGCCTTCTAAAAAGGAATCAAAGAGAATTCTTACTTGGCAGCAAATATAACAAGAGAAAATTTGGAAATATCAAATAAAGCATTTTTATTGATCCATCTTTGAAGATTTGGTGTTTTGATATCTATTATTCTTCATTTCTTCTGAACAGTCTTTAATGAATGTCCTTTTTCTTGCAAAATAAAGGCAACATCTTTATAGACATCATGTGATGTGAGCCCTTTTAAGCAATTATTTATTTGTTCAATTATCCAGCCTTCATTTTATAAAGTACAGACTTGATTTTTTAAAATTGAACGCTTATCCTAGAAAAACAACATCTTGTTCAAGCCCCTTTGCAGTCGCCACTGCTTCACCAACTCTGCACATGGCTTTCTGCTCAAGGCAAAATCCCAAGGATTGTGTTTGCCTTCTAGGATGCAAGAAAGAAAGTAAGGAAGAAGTGATCCTCTTTTCCTCTTCCTTTGGTACCTGAGATCAAACTCGGGACCTTGCGCTTGCGAGGTAGGCGGCGGAACCACAGAGCTAATTCCCCAGCACTCCCTTTTCCTCCTTAAGGAGGCTTTCTTAAAATTCCAACAAAGATTTGCTAATTTGTCATGGACCAATGACATGGTGACACTTGCTAGCAAAACTACCTAGGAAAGGCAGTCTTTTAGAAGAGTGGCAGTGTGCCCAGGCTAAGAGCTGTCTTTTTAAATTAGATAACCGGAAATCTTGGCCAATAAAAGGGGAAAAATTATATCATTACTTGCAGATATTATTGATGAACTTTTTTGTAATATAAAAAATAGAAACATATCAATGTCTATCAATAGAAGAGGTGATAAATAAAGACTACCTGTCCCATCTTTATGAAATCAAATACTTGGTAGTAGTTAAAAATCAATGAAATAGTCTACAGATGGTAATATGATTGTTCCACATTGTTCTTTTAATACATATCATTTATTTCTTAAAAAGAGAGAGAGAGGGCTGGGGATTTAGCTCAGTGCTTCTGGTTCCTGCATCGCAAGAGCAAGGACCCGAGTTCAAACCCTGTACCAAAAAAAAAAAGAGAGAGAAAGATCTGAAAAAAATCAAATCACTAACATTAAATCTAGGTGCTAGTTGTTCTTTTCATTAAATTATTATATAACTTTTATATTTATATGAAATATTTAATAAAATTGATTTTTAAAAAGTAGTGAGAGATTTAAGAAAAACAAAACTCCCTTGGAAATCAGAAAAGATTCCTAGTGAAGTGGCTAAACTCTGAAGTTACATAGACTTAGGTTTCAATCTCCGCTTTTACGGACTTATGTGACCCTAGACAAGTTATTATCTCATCTCTCTTATGTGAGTTCTCATATCTATAGAATGATGGCCTAGAGCTAGTGGAAATTATAGAATAAATGTGAAAAGCTTCACACAGTTGCCTCCTGGAGGGGAAACTACACATGTTGGGGATTCTGGCCTCTTCCTGTGATGCATTGAAGATTGCTGTGGCACCTGGGAATGCTCTAAATTTTGTCCTCTCTCAAAAATTTTTCCCATGGGGCTCTTCTAGCCAGATTTCAAAATATTTTGAAAAAAGTCACAAAGTTGTAGAATTATGGAAACCAGGCAAATAAAAAAATAGCTAAAATCTATATTTTAATAGCAGATGAAACATGGCGGAGTTCCTCCCCACGAAATACAAATATTTTCGAAGAAATTGAGCTTTATTTCAGTTAAGAGAAGGCAGAGAAATTTGTTCCAAATGCTGAAACTGATAAAGGACTTATCCTCAATTGGAGTAACACTGGGACTTAGAACTTCAATGTGCGAATTAGGTGGAAAAGCACAACTCAGTTCCGATGAAACATAGTAGATTACAGACTCAGTATACCGGGGACTTTTTCTGGTTTGGTACCCCGTGATTTCCCTGGTATCTGGCTTGTCATAGAGAAGCATCATCCTCTCTGTTAGCTCCATTTTAAAACTGAATAAACTCACGCTAGAGAGACTATTGAATTGTTCAAGTTCATACTGCTACTTTTGAGAATCAAATCAATGTGTGCTTATTTCTAGAAAACTAAAAAAAGAAATAATTCAAAAAATAGGACTTAGTTTCATTTCTGGCCACAAATCAGTAATCTTTAGCAAGGACACACACTGCAGCATTAATTTTTTTTCATTGGGTTTATTGGTACATTCTAGGTAGACAGTACAGTTACATTCAGTATTGGGATCTTGTACCTCTACGTGACAGGTCTTGGTTCTCATTTTTCCCCTGTCCCTTAAAACTAGCCTTAACACACACTACACCGAATAAATCTGAAGGCAAGATTAGTTCAGTACCGTTTCATAAGGGTTAAAACTTGAAATCTTTGTGGAAAAGAAAGCAGAGATTTTAAAGTGGTTTGGCTAGTGTATAAAAAGCTAGAGATTGTTCAGAGAAACAGTGTGTATAGGAAAGTTCTATCTAAAGAAATTCACAAAGGAGCAGGATGCAATTGCAAATGTGAAGGTGCCTGGGGGACTCCGAAAGCACAGAATAGCTGAAGGTTGAATCAATGTTTTACCTTGCAAAGCAAACATTCATTTTGCTTGGAGGAAAGCTCATGAGTAGGAAGAGAAGGCCACCAAATGTAATGGGAAATAATATAAAAGCAATTTCGATCCTGACTAGCTTCTGCAGAACACAGGGGGGCAGCTGCACTCCCTAGTGCCTTTTCTGCTCCTGCTGGAGAGGCTCCGAGATGCTCCAGAGGCCTCCCTAAATCTAACAAGGCAAAATCAAACTCACAATACTCAACTCCCTCCTCTGGTTGGCACCACAACATTCATTTTTGTTTCCCTAATGTCTGATTCAAAGCCAGGCATCTAGTAAGTGCTCAGTAAACAACTAAGTAAATGAATAGACCCATAATGCAAATTATCATTCCGTCCTCCAAGCTTACAGACTGTTTATTGTTCCATAGAATCATGGATCAACCAGAGGCCTAAAAATCTATTTTGATAAAAGTTATTCTATTTTGCATTCATTAATTTTGTTGGTACATTTTAGGTATACAGTATGCTGACATTCATTATTGGGAATTTGTACCTTTACATGATACATCTTGGTTTTTATTTTTTCCCCATTCCCCTGCCCTTCTCTCAACCCCTACACTCCTCCCTATTTACTAAGACTTTGTTTCCATTTTTTTCTTTCATTTTCTCATATTTGTTCCTTTCCCTTGTTTCCTTTCCCCTACCCATCCTATTTCCCCTTCCTCTTTAAACTTTTTCTTCAAATTTTATATTATCTATTATACATTTTGATCCTTATTTATACTTTCAGTTTCTACACCAGGAAACTATTCAGCATTTACACATGTGTGTACCATTTATTTCACTTAACAGTATGGCCTCAATGTGCACCCATTTAGCTATGAATGTCTCTAATTTCTCATTCTTTATGGCTGAGTAGTACTCTATTTTATATTTTAAAATTTTCTTTATCCAGTATCCAGCTGATGGACAGTTGGGCTGTTTCCAGGTTTTAGCTATTACAAACTGTGCCACTATGAACCTGGGTATGCATATATTGCTATGGCATGATTCTTTTAATTCTTTTGGGATGCTACACAGTAGGAGAATAGCTGGGTCAAATGGGATCTATAACCCGAGTTTGGAGGTGTCTCCATGCTGATTTCCCCAGTGGTTGTACCAGTTTGCACTACCACCAACAGTGGAGATGTGTTCCTTTTTCCCTAAAGCCCCGCCAGCATTTCTTATTGGTTGATTTCTTGGTAACAACCATTCTTTCTGTGGTGAGGTGGACTCTCAACATTGTTTTCATTTGCATCTCTTGAATGACCGTGGTGACATAGAACTTTTCTTTATATGTTTATTTGCTATTCTACTTCTTTGTCTGAGAAACTATTGATTTTTGTGTGTTGAGCTTGTCTCAGTCTACTCGACATAATTTGGTTATTAAATCTTAGAAGACTTTTGGTGGAGTTCTTGGGGTCTTCAATATAAAGTATCATGTCATATGCCAGTAGGTGATCAGGAAGTCTGGTTCTGAGACTTGTTCACGTGTCTTCTCATGTCAACAGATGGAGCCTGTTGTAAACCAATTCTTGTGTTCAGAATGGTGGCCTTCTGGATGCTTGCATTGCTCTGTTGTCCAGGTGTGGCTCTGGCTGGGTCCTGTGCACACTTGGGATGGTATCTGGGCATGTGTCTGGGAGGGCCTTTGGCTGGGGGGCGTGCACCCAAGCTGCTGGTGTCTGAGCAGGCTTCTGGCTGGGGTCTATGCCCACTTACTGATGGTTCTGGGTAGGCCTCTGGCTGTTGCTTGGGAGTCTGTGTAGCTCTTTTTCAGAAGGGCCTTTTCTGAGGCTTGTAGGCCCAAGCAGCTGGTGTCTGAGTGGAGCCCTGGCTGCACCTGCACTGCTCTGGTTCACACCAGCTTCTCTCTAGGATCTGAGCACGCTTACAGATGATATCTGGGCAGCCCTCTTGCTGTTGCTTGAGTGCCTGAGTAGCTCAATTAAAGTTATTCTTAACCCCTTAATCTTTTTCACACACACACACCAGAGGCAATGTCTGATACCTACTAAATCTTGTCAAGTCAGTCCTCTCCTAGAGGGATTCCCATACACTGTCCAGCACTTCAGAGAATTATTCCCCAAATTGATTGCAATATGGTGCTATATGACCTTTCAGCCTCTGATCTTTCTGTTTTCATTTGTTCCTCACAATGATAGGGGGAATTTTTAATTAAAATATCCAATAATACCCAGTATCTACTGGATGAAGTTGTTTCTAGCATGGCAACGCTCAGGCACATTTCCATTTTTTCAGCACAATCTGGTCTTCAGGGAAACCAGAATCCCTGCTATCCCTGCTTTTCTAGCCAATAAACTCCATCTTATCTTTAAAGCTCAAAAATAGGGCCTGCTGTGGAGCCTCCTATTGCTTCAGGCACAGCTTTCTTATTCTCACAACTGCTTGCTATACATTTCTATTTTAGTGGTGATCACATTGTAAATTGGCTAATTGTTAATAGCTAACCACTGTGCTATGGGGGAAAGGGAAGATTGTTAGGATTCACCTATTTCCTCTTTAATCAACTATAGAATGAACGTGAACACTAATTTAATCAACAGTTTATGGATGAGAAGATTTTGTGCTACTCTTGGCATAGCATATTAGTGAATAGCAACTTTTACTTTGGTTCCTTAGAGTCCTAAAACACACTACTATGTTTGACTGCTCTGAGAGCACTAAGCTTTCATGGAGTCCAAAGTAGTACACGAGATAGAGAAGAGCTAAAGCCCTCGGTATGTGATTCAGCAATCCTCAACTATTTGAGTCACCTTAGCTCAGGTCTCAGACACAACAAACCATTATTACTTTGTCCTGTCTGAATGTTGGCTCAGAATCATAAATATAGAAAAAGAGTTGTCGTTTTATGGCCCTAAACTTTTGAACTGTTAAGAAGAAATAATTAGAATAACCTTCAATATCTATGTGTATTTTCTTAGCTCTCCTTCTTTGACCTCTATGATCTCCTGTAACTTTCTTATTATTTAAACACTGAAAACTCTAGTACTTGCAAACCTTGTGTATCTGTACTCATGGGGGAATATTTCCTTTTATGTTCAGGCTTTAAATTTCATTTAGAGGGGGCTGGAGATGCTCAGTAGTTGAGGACTTACCTAGCATGTGCTAAAGACTGTTTTATCCCTACCACAGAAAGAAATACATACTCATATACCAAATAAACCATAACCCTAAACTTATGATTCCCCAAGTTTTATCTGCACTTCTCTCAAGAAATTCAGACTCATATATCCAAAGGCTCCTAGCTACCTCCATTTTAATAAGGATCTCCAACTTAGAACATTGAAACCGAATCTATGATCTCCTACACTAAAGCTCCAAATCTTGTTTTCCCAATCATAGTAAAAGGCACCCAGAATAAACAAGTTGCTAAAAAGAGAAGCATCATAGGCATTAACTTTGATCCTGTTTTTCTCCCTGACATTCAGCAAGCATCAACTCTACCTTCGAAAAGATTTCTAGCTTATAAAATGTAAGTCACATAATATCAATCTGCATGCTCAGCCTGTGAATGACCTTTCATTCACATCATGTCTTTCAGCAAAATCTAAAACCCGTATTAGGATGCTACCCAGTCTGACTCCTCATGACTCCAACCTTATGGACTTCCTATTCCTTTTTACACATTGTGTTCTAGTGACACTGGCTTTCTTTGTGGAGTCTGGCTTCCCAACCATATCTCTGTCTCACAGAAGAAACTCTCTTTTCTGCTATTTTTCATGTATCATTCATAAAAGTCATTCAGATTTTAGGGAAAATGTCATGACCTCAGCAAGGTCTTACCTGTCCAGCCACATCTACAACAGGATTTCTACTAGAATCCTGCCTGTTTCCCCTAAGATAATCTGTTTTTCATCACACGAAATTACATGTTGAGTATATGTTTATTTATTTAATTGGTAGTTTATTATCAGCTCCCTTATGACTTAAACTCTTCAAGGCTAAGTATTTCGTCTTGTTCATGACCATGTCCCCAGTCACACATAACAGTGCCAGAAGAAAATCTGTATTCGTTGATTCCTTAAAGCCGTTGAGTTTATTCATCTATGCATTCCTCCACCCACAGCTTTGAATATTTCTTGGTACAGATCAGATAGTCAAATACTATTTGTGAACATGCTGTAATCAGGTCTGGAAATCATAACAACTTCTGATGATGTCATCTTTTGACTAAAGTTTTGATCGGGCAGTATGTAAAAACAAATTTCAGTGATTTCTGGATAGCAGTATTTCTAATTTCTACTCTTCTTCAGTGCCTACCAGTTCTGAATGTTCAGTGTTTCTGTTGATGACAGGGCTTCTTCAGTAGGGTATGTTTTGTTTTGATAAGTATGCAAACTTGATCAAAACTTTTGCCAAGTCATTTGATAACTTATATGAACCATTTAGAATAAACCAGTTTTTATATTTTAGATGCAAGTTTCAGTGATAATAGATCAATGGCAGAAATGTGTTCTCTTGAGACACAGCTTTGAGAAATCATTGAAATTTTAATACAGATACAGATATACATATATATATGATATATATATATATGGGATATATATATATTCTTGATTAAATAATGTAAAAAGAAGCTATGTATTTTAAAATCAAAAATTCTAAATTCTCAAATGTTATCAAGACCTTTATATGCCTCTTTTGTGCCATGTGTCTATTTTTAACTTGATTTCTAGACAAAGAAGCTTTCAGAAGCCTTCAATGTAGGAATTTTTTAACATTCAATGGACCTGAGGAAGTTCATGACAGCCCTGTGCTATCAAAAACACATCAGTATGTCTGCATCATTACTTTCTGCTGATAAGATGGTCTATCTTAACCAGGACTACATGTTCTGTTGTATTTCAATTTTACTACAATATTAAACACTCCAGAAATGACAATGGTAATTTTTCACACACCCCTTTAATGTGCTCCTTCTATTTTGCCAAATAAATGATCACTGTATTTTTGCATATGGTTCATTAATCTTCTATCTTGTGGCTTTATTTTTTTTTCTTTGAGAAGTAAAAATTCAGTGTGCTTTATTTCTAAATAATCCCTCTTTTTAGATGTTCACTGTGCCCTTTCCACTAGGTATATAATTGGATTCTTCAGTCATATATCTTAAAATATGCACCACCAACCGAGTTGGAAAAATGCAGCCTTACTAAGTTTAAATGGAACCATTCTATGCATTCACATACAATATTATACGAAGGAGATATATTGCCAGAAAGCCATTTTAGTTTTTCAGACAACAAATTGCTCTTGGTGACATTTTCTGCTCTAACATATTTTAGAACTGCATAAAAATAAAAGGTACAGTTTTGATTGCTATCACTAACAATTTGCTTCTTTTAAAAGCACATTTTAGCTTTTCTTAATGTGGGTGATTTAACATCACAAAGAAAATACATTTTATCTTAGTATCTGTGTAGCTTGCCTACCGTGTTTCTACAGTTACGAAAAGGAACAAATGCCAAGCATAAGACCTCGCATTTTAGAATCTATGAAATGTGATGTGTTGTGATGTGTAGTTCTTTAAGGCAGTACTTCGTGGTGTTAAGAGCAGATGCTTTGCAATCAGACTGCTGAGACACTTAGCTCTTCCACCGACCAAGCTTGGGTAGGTGATACAAACCTTTCGTGTCCCAGTTTCCTCACCAGTAATGTGGAGGAGATAACAGCACTAAACCTATAGGGATGTGATAAGTTTCATGTGAGACATTTACAAAATAGTAAGAGTACACACTACATACAAAATAACTAATCTTGGTTCTAGTATCTCATTTCATATATAAATATAATATTTACTGAATGCGTACTTTGTGCATCTGCTTTTAAACAGGGTAATCAGAAGTACAAGTGTGGTCACACCAGACGAGGTCCTGCCTACTCCAGAAGTGAGGTTGAAGCTAAGCACCGTATTAGAAGATGTAAGGTTTTATACCTAACCCTTGGTCCCTACTGTGACTGCTGCCTTCCGGTTCTGTCATCTCTTTTGCCTCCAAAGTGGCCCCTCATTTTCCCCCAGCCCCTTCATTCTACTCTCAATGTCACAACCAAAGAATGGACTTGAAAGAGTGTATTGGCCAAGGGACATCTCATCTCAAAACTCTGCAACGGTGCACCTTAAACTTTGAGAAAAAGCTGATGACTACACACTGACAACTGCCATACAAAGTCAGCACCATCAGCCCTTTCTCTCTATTTTCTGCTTCCCCATAGAGCTCACGCTATTCCAACTACCCTGACCTTGTTGTATCTCAGTCCTCTCAGTTTTGCCCCTGACTGAGGGCCTGTGTCCTAGCGATCATTTTTTTCTGAGACCCTCATCCTCTAGATATTTTCTAATCTCCCTACCTCTTTCAAGTTATTGAAAAACTATTAATTTTATACTGAGGCCAACTGTAAACACTGTATTTTCTGTTACAGTGTGCCCCGTATCTAATAGTAACCTCCATTTTTTCTCTTTTTCCATAGCACTTACTAATTTCCAATAAGGTAGATAAATTATATAATTGTTTATTTGTTTTTATCTCCCGTACTCAGAATATAAGCTCCTCAAGAGCAGGAATTCATTTTGCTTTGTCCTAAGAACTAAAAAAAGTCTGACACTTAGAAGATATTTAATAAATATTTTTGAAATAAATATTTTCAACAAATAGGCTAGGTCCAAGTTTTTAAATTCAATGACATGTCCTTTTCAAAATAAATAGAGGCATGTAAGGCAGAAGGAAGGAGAAAGCTTTCTGCATCTATTACAAACTGTGCCATAACTCAAAATAATATTACTATTCATCTAGGTATACTTTTTAAAAATTCATTAAGTTTATTGGTACATTGTAGGTATACAGTACAGTTACATTCATCATTGGGATCTTTTGCCTTTCCATGACAAGTCTTGGTTCTCATTTTTCCCCTTGTCCCTGCCCTCCCTTCACCCGCTCCTCCCTTCCCTATTTACCTTGGTTCTTATTTTTTTAAGACTTCCCTTCAGCCCCTTGACCCTTTGCTATTTGCAAAGATTTTGTTTCCACTTTTTCTCATATATTTTTTCCTTCCTTTCTCTCTTCCTCCCTAACCCCTTCACTTCCCCCTCCCCTTTTCCTTTGGACCTTTTTTTTTTTCCCTATTTCACAATATCTATCATACATTTTGATCCTCATTTACAGTTTCAGTTTCAGTGTATGTAAATTCTGTTAATATTTTCAAAGTCACTGAGCATTAATCCTTTAGAATGTTCCCTTCTTTTGAAATAGCCAAAAGATAATTAGATAAGTGAACTAATTGGATAGAGCAATATTTTCTTTAAAAAAAGAAAAAAAGGAAGAGATGAGAGCAAATGACCTTAGCCACTAGCAAGAGGACAGTAATAAAATACTACAGACAATGGGAAAACCTGAGAGTTCTCCTGAAATAAATCATTTTGAAAAGTATTATTCTGGCACGTAAGATTCAATAAATTTTCAAAATTTCAACAATTTTTAATAACATCTGTATTGGAGTCCAAGAAGATACAGTGTAATGTAGTATAAAAATTACAAGAATTAGGGCTCAGGGTTTAGCTCAGTGACACTGTGCCTGCCTTGTAAGCACAAAGTCCTGGATTCAATCCCCGGTAACTGTGGGAGCCCGCTGGCATTTGACATTGGAAAAGTAACTTCTGCCATTGAGGCATTGACACAATCTATGACTCTATTTGGCTTTTCTGAGGCAAGGGTCTCAGCTATACAGATGAGATTGACCTGGAGCTCACCGTGGAATCCAGACTGGTTTTATGGGATTACAGGCATGCACCACCTCGCTAGGCTCAAGGTCTTTGTTAAATTTGACCTTGTGATGGGAGGAACTCAGCCAAAGATCTGATCTCCTCCGTAATAGTTGCTTGGTGCTTCCTGTTGGCGTACCTTTAAAAGGAGCTCTTTCTGTGAAATAAATCGGACCTCTTGTCTCCACAGTACTGAGTGTGCTGTCCTTTCTCAATCCTCACTCCCCAACTCAGGTACGTTCGTGTTGTGACGGCTGGACCGCCACAGGTAACAACAACAACTAAAGAATTATACGCATAAAGCCGTAGACTCCTGACGTCCATTCCCAGCTGAACAACCTTGTACCGTGTGATGTTCGATAACGACCCTCAGTTCTCTGTTTCTCAGTTGTTGTTTTTTTACTTGTGAAATAAGCATAAAAATTCACTTTTCATAATGCCACTCATACTATCACCGGTTTAACTAAAAGTGTATATAGCAATAAATATTTCGGTTACAAAAAGACTTCTAGAAGAAAGTCATTAATGCTTACGATGTAGAAGACTCTGATTGCTTTATCTTGTTCAGTCTTTATTATAAGCACACAAACTAAGTAGTAATATTATTTTTGTCTTCCAGATGAGTGAGTTGGAGCTTAAGAAAATTAAGAGGGGAAAGTATACATTCACTTCTACTGTTTCCAACATTTTGTGATATTTATTAGATTCTCATAGCCATAGCAGTACTAAGAATGGTTTAGCACGCAGGGCATGGTGGCGCACGCCTGTAATCCCAGCACTTAGGAGGCTGAGGCAGGAGGATCACTGTGAGTTCAAGACCAGCCTCAGCTACATAGTGAGTTCCAGGTCAGTCTCAACTACATAGTGAGACCCTATCCCCAAAAAAACCCCAAACAAACAAAAAGAATGGCTTAGCAATACATGAACAGTATTCCTAGCAGTCTGGGAGGCTGAGGCTAGAGGAATGAGGGTTTGAGCCTAATCTGGATAACATTAGTAACTTGGTAAGACCCTGTCGCAAAATAAAAAAGGGCCGGGGATGTAGCTCAGTGTAAAGGCTCTGGGTTCAATCTCCAGTTCTGAAAAAAAAAAAAATTATGGTTTTCTCCAACAACAACAGAAAGTTTTAAAAAGCTGCTAAGTAAATTCAAAAAAAATAATCAATAAAATGTTCTATTTTGTTTTAATTTAGGTTAATGTACATTTCATGTTTATATATATTTATTAAATTAGCTTTTAAATTATGCTTTCAACTTACATAAGTACGTTCTTCACAGTTTGTCCTTTCTACCACTGAAAAATTGAAAATAACTCTGTTCAGAACATCTTGTGGATAGCAATTGGAAAGCTCACTAAATTATTTTGGATATAGGCATAGATTAATGTGGAGTTTTTTTCATTCTGAAAAAGACTCAGAAATATAACATGAAGAAAATAACAGGATGTCTAAAAATCTGTTTAAGGAAAAAATCTTAGATTAAATTGTTAATCTAAAAGTGCAATGCAGTATTTTTTTTCCTCTACCTGTTGATAATACAGTAGTAGTATAAAGCAAGTAGATTTTCTGATTGGGTAAGTTACAGGAAGAAAAAGTATGAGAGGCAATGCCTAATATCTGAAGTGCTTAAAGGTGAAAGAAAAAAAAAAAAAGAAGATTTTACTGAAGTCTTCCAAATTTCTGAGAAGCACCTCTTGACTCTTAGAAGAACAGATAAGATATTCAAGCTGAGAAGACACAGGACTTGGTATTTCAGAAGTTCCCTGGAAGTGAATTTCTCCAAATGCTGCACAAGAAGAAGAGTGAGACCACTCAGAAAGTTTAACTCTCTGCCATATAGAAACAAATGCTTTAATTCATCTATACTAAAAATTCTTCGAATTCTTGAGGAAAGAGACTATGCTTGGCACAATCTTTTCTCCTCACAGCACTCATGAGTTACTTATGAAGTAAAGAAATGGGCCATCACTTGCCTCTGACACATAGGTGGCCTGTCTTGGAAGTTGTACCAACAAATACCACTATCAACAGCTATTGATGAGGAGGGTGCTTTGCACTTTTCAAGCATCACACCAGTTGTGCTTTTGGTCTTTATTGTAGAAAAAGCCCCGTTGTAGGACTAAACATTGGGGTATTTCCAGGCTGGCTCTTTAGAACCACCATAATTTCCCTCTGGGAGAAGGTAGAAAAAAAATCACATGCAACTGCCAATTTCAGTCATCTCTCCTACTCTATGACAAGATATTCCAATATATCAAATCCCAAGCTTTAAAATAATGTTTGGGTGGGTGTATGAAAATAACTATTTTACAAGTATATTTTACAGATGATTCATTTACAAATAAATGCATTCAATGTGATGGTATGAATAAGAATACTTGGTCCTCAGAGTTAGGTCCCAGAGAAACTCCAAAGTTCATTTTAAATAACAACCACCTTGGGATTAGGAGAGTTATTCCTTATTTAAGATATTTGACATGTATGACATAATATACATATATTTAAGGAAGTTTCTGTTTTATAAACTACTTTGTAGTACTCTCTTTTCTAATTTTAGTGCTGTCTTTCTTTCAAATTTAATGTTCTCTCTCTCTTTTTTGAGGTGGGTACTAGGCATCAAACTCAGGACCTTAAGCTTACAAGGCAGGCTGTGGAACCACTGAGCTAAATCCCCAGCAATTTAATGCTCTCTTTGACAGCAATAAAATAAAAGGTGCTTAAGAACCTATTGCTTGTTGCTTGGTTTTAAAAAATGAAATGTATAAACACAGGTGAATTATACTAAGAAAAATATTCTATTAATGCTACTATTAAATAAGTCAGAGACAAATGTCCTCAGAATTGGGATTTTACAGATGAAACTTTGCAAACTCTCTCTTGGGAAAACATAAGAGGAACAGAGAGGGACACTTTGGCTTCACATGAGATTACTAAATGTCTAAGAAGTGAAGCAGACAGTGACATTTTTGCTGTGATAAGATAATCGAGGATAAGCCTATATATTGTAGGATGATATAATGTTTAACAATGAGTTCTTTTCACCAGGTATGTGTGTGTGTGTGTATATATATATATATATATATATATACACACACACACACATACCTGGTGAAAAGAACTCATTGTTAAACATTATATCATCCTACAATATATAGGCTTATCCTCGACTGAGATTGAGTGAAATAAATATACTCAATAAAAAAAATCATTCTGTGATTTTATTGATGATATTCTTCTGACATTTTAATCCTACTCATTGTTTTGGATCTTGTTCTGAAAATTGCTCTTTACATTTTTCCAAATAATTGAGATAATTTTAGGAACTTTTATAACTCTAGAATGTAATAAAATTTGTCATAATTTAAATATCACCCTCAAGGAAAATGAGAACAGGAGCAATAATACATTTGAGTTTCAAATGCTTCTTTTTTTTTGAAGGGGGTGGGCATTGGGGATTGAACTCAGGACCTTGTGCTTGTGAGGTAGGTGGCATCACCACTGAGTTAAATCCCTGGCCCCTTGAATTTTGAATTCTTCAGAAGAAAATGATATTAGAATTAATTCCAACTTTTGGTGTTATTAAGAAACAACCGTAACACATACAAAAATTTCATTATCAGTAGGGTAGTACTGTTGCCATTAATCCTGAGTAAAATCCTACAGCTTTTTAAAATAGAGTTTTTTCTCACTGTACAAGAGAAACAAGCTCAATAGAAAGCAGCAGAAAAGTCACAAATTGCTAAGAGTATTAGAGTTGTGATAAGATAAAAATAATAGTGATAGCTGCCTGGATTTCAACTTGAAAATGTTCTACCACTACTCCTCTTCTTCACATTACAAAGGACTGGCAATAGCAGAATTTGGCAGATTCATAAATGATTGAACATCAAAATTTTTAAATGTTAAGTAACAGATGTCAATTCTGAAGGAAGACTAGGGAAAAAAACTGAACTCTGGCTTAGGCATTTTTTGATTGGCAATCTATAGAAAATGGAAGTGGCTACCTCATCCATTCATTGACAGAATCTGAAGCTAACAATTCTCACCAGTCTCAAATAGCAGGCAAAGTTAATAATTGGAGGCTTACAGCAAAATACAAAAAGTTCAGTTTTTAAGGGAAAACTCTCACCTGAAGAACAAAATGGATGTGTCATTGACTGTCACAACATGCCCAAAGGGGCAGAAGGTTTGGGCCATGCAATTTCATAAAAGCTGATCCTGCTCTGCATTAGCAGAAATACAAGGGAGGTGACTGCATTGCGATGTCTAAATGTCTCAGAACTTCACCTGTGATACACTTTATAGAAGATGGGTATCAAACTGGAGTGTAAGCAAGTGAAAATGGCTAAGGTGGTAGGTAAAACTCGAACTGTTTAACACTATGAGTGCCAGGAGCAAAAGAGGATGCTTAGGTGAAAGTGAGTGAGAGTGAACAATAAATGTAGGGTGTGACTTCTTTCAGTTTGCTCCAGTAGTGGGCAGAAATAGGAATCCAATTCGGTTTGAGATAGAAATTGTAAGTGACTTGGTGTTTGTGACTAGGGCACCAACAGAAAGCAGCAAAGTTTGAGCTCATCATGACAGCAACAATGAACTGAAATAACTCATAAAGTAAGTTTTAGACTTTTTGCCTGGTTTTTAAACTGGTTTTGTGAAACCCTCAGGATCGAAGTGTGCCTTTGAAGCTGGTGGAGCAGAGGACATGCTGAGTGAATAGATGTTTGAGCCTCAAAAGTGGCTTCTAGGGCTGGGGATTTAGCTCAGTGGTGGTGCTGCAAGTGCAGCTCAAGTTCAATCCCTGGTATGAAGAAACAAAACGAAACAACATAAATAAAACATTTTTATTTGTTTGGATTTGGGCCCCTTGTATAAGATTTTTCTAAGCTAAACTGTCTGCGGCAAAAATAAGAAACAAAAGATACCTGCCAGAAATATCTCCTTTTAAGATGGTATCTGGAATTCATGTTCCCCATTTGTGGAATTCACCTTCCTGATTTGTATGCCTATCTCCTACCCACCCCTCATTAAGCACACTCATCATTTTCCCCTCACTGAGTTTATTGGTCCATTTCAGGTATACAGCACAGTTACATTCATCGCTGGGATCTTGTACCTTTCCATGACAGGTCTTGGTTCTCATTTTTCCCCTTGTCCCTGCCCTCCCTTCACCCCCTCCTCCCTTCCCCATTTACAAACACTTTATTTCCATTTTTTTCATTTTGCATATTTTTTTCTTTTCCCTTATTACCTTCCCCTTACCCTTCCCACTTTCCCTGCACCTTTAGCCCTTTTCTTCCTATTTCACATGGTCAATTATCTCATTAGGATCTTATGTACTATTATAGTTTATTCATACCAGAGAAACTATTCAGTATTTACATGTGTAACTTATTTATTTCACTTAGGAGTGTATCCTTAATATGTATCCATTTCCCTATGGATGAATCAAATTTCTCATTCTTTAACTCATCATTTAGTACTAAGCTAGGGATTTTCTTTGCTGATTTGTTTCATATATTTGATACTCATGATTCTGATCCTATAGTTTAAACATTTAATAATAAATGTTCTCTCAAAATTCAAAGATCTAATTGTACCTCACATACAATTAAACTAGTACATCAGAAGTTCAGTTATACCTTTAAGTAGATGAGGTTTTCATCTTTTCATGATTAGTCCAGTTCCTGGTAATCAGATGTAGAGTCCATCCCAGGGGGACTTCAGTGAGCTCGCATTTCTTTTAGATGGACTGTATATGGGTATACATTTCTGCAATTGAAAACTAAATACTATATCCAATTATATACTTTATAATATTTGTCCATCATTCAATGATAAAATCAATTAATATACAGCATTGTTTAAAGATAGAACCAAACACAAAAAGTACTTACCAGTGTTAAACTAGTATTCTTTCAACAGATGCTTACTGACCATCCTTCATGTCAGAAATTGCTCTAGGTATCAAAGACACATTGGCAAAACTGGATCTTATAAAGACAATATTATAGTAGGAAAATTTAAATGAGCCATAAATAAAGTATGTCAGGTGGTGAGGACTGATATAAAGTTATTAAGAAAAACAAAGCTGACTGCACAGAATATAGTGGGAATTGCTAGAAAAATATATAAGATCCATGTGCAGAAGGAGAGAGAGAGACACACAGAGAGAGAGAGAGGAATGTGTCTTCTCTGATCAAGACTCTTGTATATCACAATGCCCGTTATGTTTCAAAGGTTTTATGCAGAGCCTATTTTCTCTACCTATAGTCACTCCTCTACCCCCTTAATCTGTATCTTTTACTTTGTGGTTTTTCTGGCTTTTTTTTTTGTACTTCTTCAAGCTGTTAAGTGCACTGCAAGATTGAATTACTTGAAATTTCCCCATTGGTGAATCTTCTGCTAAAAATAGTTCTAAGAGAGTTTCATTTCTATTCTTTTTAGTCCATAAACATTTTTTTCTTCAAAATTATTTTTGCTTATATGTATTTTTCTGTTTAAGAACATTTGCTTGTATGTTTTTATTTTCATAAACACATTAACTCTATCAATGACGTATTATTTATCTTTTTTTCGCCTGATAACTGCATCTGCTTCTAACCTAGACATGAACAAAGATTCTGTCTGCTTCCTCAACATCTGTTAGAGGTCAAATATGTTTTTATGTATTAGCTAATTTTTTAAAATGATAAATTAAAAAATTGTTTATTGTGGACAAGGTAATGAATTAATTTGGATTTTTCCATTAATCCATGGAACATTTTGTTGAACAAAATAAAGAATTTTATAAGTACAAGAAATACACTATTTAAACAATAGAAATTCTTAAAACTGTAAAATAGATTCTCAAACTATAAAAATTCTTCTCAAGATTTTTATTAGATATGGGATAGACAAAATGGTCTTATATAAATTTTTCAATTTTTAAAAAGTGAGACTAGAATGTGGGTGTGTGTGTGTGTGTGTGTGTGTGTTGGACAATATTTTAATTATAGTGTATCCAATACAGCATGTATTTTTTGATTTATTAAAATTCCAAAAAAGATGAAAGGAAATAGTAATGACATAGAAACCTTTCATAAGGATTGTTGAGCTTTTCATACTATCTTAAGGCAGCATCTAGGGACGTTTTCCACAGAGTGGAGTTAAAGATCTCCATTTGGTTTTGAATTTTAAAAGTCTGACTTAAAATGTTTTTTGCTGATAGCTATCTCTAAGCTTATTGTTATTAATACCTAAATATTTAGTAAGTTCAGCTTTATTCTTCTGCTTTACTAAGAATATATCTTTGGAATGTTAATATTCCAAGCTATATCTATTGTAAACAAATTTATGTTACGATATAAATTATATATATGTAGATGTCTATTCACATTCTGATAAAATCTCTAGTGTCAAATTAATTCACATTGACCTTTATTTCAACTAAATTTGGGAGCAGGTCATAGGTGGGACTTTAAAAACAATCATTAGATTAAAAACCAATTGAGAAGGCAAAGTAGTTAGATTTTAAAAGCACAGAAAAATGAATTAAATACAAATAAGTCCTTCTGATTAGGTTTGACTTTGTCAGTGAGGCAGTTCATGGCACTCCAGGCCACTCCCTTAAGTCCTCTGCAGCAGAAATCCTTAAGAACATTAGCCCAGGACAGCACCTGCACATACCATGGACCGAGGAAATATAAAATGTCGAGGTTCAGATGAACGTGGTAGGGACACTGGTAAACTGGAGACTTCATGTCAGTCCTGAAGGAATTTTGAAATGTATTAATGGAAGCATTCCTTCTAGTCCCAACGTTTTCTGCTTTTGAGTTCTCAGGAGGAGATGATCACTACATATTTTTAGGTAACTCTTACAATGAGAAGGACAAGCTAAGTACATGAGAAATAACTTTGGCCTTTGATAGATACAATTTAATTACAGAAATAAAACAGAAGAGGCAACAAGATAAAGACCCGGTACTTCAAATAACTCAGGGAAGCCATACTAACCAACCAAAAAGTCTTGCTCACTCTAAAAAAATGAACTGGGCTAGATAACCAAATGCTGCAATCATTTTGGGACAGCAGTAACGGCTAGCAGAAAGGACTGAGGAAAGATTTCACCAGAGAGATGAAGCTCTAGTCCCGTGTTCAAATACAGAACCTAGATTGTAACCGAATGAGGCCACAAGTGGAGAATTTGACTTCTGAGAGACAGACTCCGAACAGTGTTATATAGTCTGTATTGTACCGTTATTTGTTTGTTTGTTTCTAGTTTTTGTTGGTTGAGGATTCATGCTGGGAAAACTAGTAGTAAACTTGCCACTTAGATTCTTCATGTGTTTTTGATACATGCTGATATTAGACTAACATTTGGTTGTTGTGTAGACATTTCAGTGTTGGAGCTGGAAACATTCAAGTAGATTTACTTAATGAGCAAATACTTTCATTTGATCACAACAAAATAAATTTATTACCATTGTATTTGCATTTTCATCCCTCTAAGCATCTGCTTCCCGACTATCATCTCTAGTTATAATCTTTCTTAGCAAAACATCTTTCACCACTGTCCCCAAATGGTAGGAAATGCAGGATGATGAAGAGAGAGAGATCCAGATGGATGGCATAATAACAATCCCAGTATGGTGATTTTAATTTTACGATCATTTCACATATATTTCAAGCATTTATTTGTCTTAAAACTTCATAGTACAGGCTTTATTATCTTTCCTTGTAAAAAAAAACTGTTAAGATAAGAAAGGCTATTTTACTGTCTATTAAGTATGATTACCACTGTCATCATAAACAACAATGTTACTGGGAACAGAGGTACCCAAGGGTCCCTTCCAGGCTCTTGTCCTGTTCAAATCGTTGGACAAAACAAGGAAAGAATGTACAGGCTTTGTGCTTATGGAAGGTAAAAGTAGGAGGAAAAGAAGGGAGAAGAAATGTTACGAAAAGAAAGTGCTCTGCAGATGAGTCAGGGGCAGTTAAGGTAGGAGAAGTGTGCCCTGCAGGCTGCAAGGCTGGCTGATGAAAAGGTTCACAGTGGCCACGAGCTAGTTTAATGACTGCTGCCTTTTATACATCCACTCTGACGTCAGATCTGGGCTGTTGTAGCAAAACATTGCTTGATATTCTGCCAGAAGAATAGAAGATTCTTCTGACTGTTGTCTGGTGCAGTGGTTAGAGGATGCAGGAGTGTCCCGGCCATGATTGGCAGGTGACGTGCCACACCCTAATTCCCTACCTCAGTAGGACAGGTGCAGAAGACATTACGATTAGACTTCAGAGAAGAATATCTGTACTTCTCTTGGTATTCACCCATTCGTTCATTCATTCTACCTTCACTAACGATACACTGAGCACTCGCAATGCTCAGTAGAATCTAGATAGGAACAGAAAGGGATCTTAAGTGCAGAATTTAACTGGGAGACACTATAAACAATGTTACATAGTCTGGATTGTGTTTTTGTGGTTTGTTTTTTCTTAGTTTTTGTTAGACACTGTTTCCAGTTACAAGCAAACAGTAGTTAAGGAGATAGATTGCTTTCCACCTTTCAATAAATATTTGCCCATAGTTTACAGTTGTAAAAAACCCAGATCTGATAATTTCCAATTTGTGTTTTTTTCACAATCCTAACTCCAAATCCACCTATATATTTGGATAAATACTTTTGGCGCTAATTGAGGAATTCATTTTGATCTAGGGCAAATGAAAAAAAGTATTTCTAAAGTGAAATCTCCAAAGCATACTTTAAATATAAGAAAAATCATCAAGATTATCATGACAAGAAAAATTGTCCAGGACAATAACTGTTCCTATTTTGTTTCCATAGTTGTATAACCAAAGAAGTATATATTCAGCTGCATTTTGTTCTTTCTCTGGCTCTTATTATGTTCTGTCTTTAATATAGAAAGGTTGAGTGCAAGAAGAAAAAGAACTATGATTTAAGCAATATAAAAAAATACACATATATCTTCTCTCACAACAATAATTCTGAACATGTTCTTATACTCATTTCACTACAGCAATATAATATGAAGTAAATGTGACTGTAGTTGGAAAAGAGAGTCAAAAAGAATCAAGATATGTTATTTCCATATAGCTACTCCTTAAGATACATATAAACTTCATGTTTCATAAATTTGTACTGATAAAATTGAAAATCTTAGAAAATCATTTTAAATACAACTAATGTTCACTTAAGGGATTATTTCTGATGAATAAGAATATAGAAAAGCCTCACTTTGGTACCTCCATTACTCCAGCAGGATCACACCTGAGTATGGTTTGAAGGCTTGGGTACATTAGCAGCGTACCAGTTGTGTTATTAATCATGAGTGTCAAGTCTTTTCTGCTAATTAACCTTAATTGAGCTCTCTGTTACAGAAGCACCATTTCCAGTGAAGCAATTTACTAATGATACCAAAATAACAGAGCATGGTAAAACCCAGGATTAGCATTACTTTCTATTCTTTTTTTTTTTTTTTTTTTTTTTTTTTTTTTTTTTTTTTTGGTACCGGGGATGGAACTCAGGTTCTTGCGCTTGCAAGGCAGGACACAGAACCACTGAGCTAAATCCCTGACCCATTACTTTCTATTCTTGAATACCAATACCTAATGAACTCCACCATCATAATTTTTTATCTTCTATAAAAGTTTAAAACTTATAGAACAAAAATTGATATAATTATGTATAAAATTTGCATAATAAAATGATTTAGGAAAGCATTTTTTACAACATATGTATCCTCATTTCATAGTTCTTTAAAAGCAACTAGAATGTATCATTTATAATAAAATACAGTGAACTTTTAAAGATTAATAGATTAAAATTTCATACTATCCATTAGTTAACATGCCTCTGAACCTAGTCATGCTTGACACTAATACTTTATTTCATTTATGTTCAGCATTATTTCTAACAGTACTACAAAATATCCATTAGGAAAGAATTCTGCTAAAATAGGTAGCTTCATTAATCTGCCTTGAGAAATGTAGTGCAATTAATTCTAAATTTGATAACCACAAAGTACATCAAATATTCAAAAAGTTGTTTATTTAAAAGCAAATCAAGAAGAAATAAGCTTTACTGCCAATGAGAAAAATACTTGAGTTTTAAAATGGCCAGAGGGCCACTGGTATTAATAAGCTTTGTCAAATTCATTTTCAGACATGCATGGAGGAGTTGTACTATTTCTCTGTTCATGTCACAGTTTCTGTCAAGAGGAGAGATCAGACACCTTGGGGAATGCTTCCTAATGTGCAAGTATGTGAAAAGAAAAAGGCCAAGACATATATTTAGCATATTCACGAGGGAAAGGAAATCCTTGAAGAATCTTGAGATGAATTAAAACAGCAACAATGAAAGTATTAGACAAAGGTTTAACCACTGATATGAATTTTGGAAAAAAATACAAAATACAAATATTGATGATAAAAGTATCAGAAGCTCAGGTTACAACCAGTATAGATAAGGATTTATATAGTATGAATGAGGCAAGCCAGGGCCTGAGATAATCTGTCAAAAAACATTAACTGATGCTATATTCACAAGGCCAGAATATAAATACATGACAATGGGTTACATTACATTAGATAATAATATCTCCTTAAATACGCCGGTTCATAGGCACTTTATGGAATATAGTATGAAGAGCATTTCTCCAGTCATGTAAAATACAGATTTAAGTAACAGTTTTACAACTAAACAGCTGTGTGACTAGGGACAAATTACTGAAGATCTTTCATACAAAGATCATTCTGGAAGGGTGGACATAAGCCAATCTCCACATACACACCTGGATAGTGGAACTGAGCAAGTGAATTTTTCATTCTCATTATTTAAATTAATTTTAATTTAAATAGCAATATGTTTAGAGGAGTGGGGAGGGAGGAAGAACTTGACAAAGTTGACCAATGGGCATTAAGTTATAGTCAGAAAAGATTACAATGGTATGCTACAGCTTAACAAAATCAACTTACTATGTACTTTCATAAATTAGAAAAATATATTGTAAAAGTTTTCATCATAAAGAATTGATAAATATTTGAAGAGATAAATGTGGTTAATCAGCCTTAAACATTTCACGAGTGATAATGTATCAGAACATGACATGAAGCCCCCATTAATAGCTACATTATTTATATTTTACACAGCAATTAAAAGTAAAGTTAAAATATAAAGATAATTTAAAATAGCAATACTGGACAATGCAGTGCAGTCTTAGTCAATTTCTTTCTCTATTTTATTTCAGTTGCAAGGGAGAGAAAACCTAACTCAAAGCACAAACAATAAAGAGAATGCATTGGTTCATTTTAATGTAAAAGTTCAGATGTTGGAAGCTGGCAAGTCTGGTTCAATCAGAGCTCTCTATCTTTTCCAAGACTTTTACTTCTCGTATTTTTTGCAACTATTCATTGATTTTATAATCATAGTGACATATTTCCACCTAATTTTTCTCAAATTGATTTACTTCTGAAGGGCCTATTCTGTTGTCTCTGCCCGTAGACATTCAAAACAGAAAACATACATCAGCAAACGATTTTCAAATATTGGTAATAAAGGAAGAAATAAGCACTTTTATCTACTTTTCATAGAAGTGTAAGAGTTCAATGCCCCTTTGTAGGACAATCTGATAGTTTATCAAACGTCTATATCCTAAAGCTCAACAACTCTGCTTATAAGTATCTAAAGGAAGTACAGGGGGACAAAGGTGTTTGTGCAATGATGATTCCATCTTAAACAGCCTAGCATGTCATGGCAAAAAAAAAAAATTTTTAAAGTCATCTAAATCCATATCATTTGAGGGCTTGAAATCTAGCGGGGGGGGGTTCTGTGCATACAGAGTTTGTAGTTAATATATAACTAATACAAGAAACCAGTGCTAGTCATTGCCACGAGGGATACTCAGTGGACAGTCATCTCTACCTTTTGCCTGTCTACTGTGTAATGCATAACTAAACTGTAGTAAAGAATTAAGGATCTTCATTTTTGAAACTATTCGCAACTGAAGAGAATACTTCATGACTAAGTAATTAGGATAGGAAACATAACATCCAGCCCTCCTGCTACAAGAAGACATTTATCAGTCTGAAACTACCTGTATGAGGAACTCTCGATCAACTGCCCAAGGCTTTGTGACAGAAGCCTCATGACAGCTCAGCTTTTCTGCTACTGGGACTAGTACCTAACACCCACTATTTAAAAGAGAGATTTATTTCGGCTTGCAGTTTCAGAGGTTTACGCTCATGCTTGCTGACTAAAAGGTGGAGAAACATCTCAGCTGATGGCAGTTTGAGGAAAGCTGCTCAACTCATGATATCTGTAAATCAGGGAGCAGGGGAAAAGCCAGAAAGAAAAGGGCCAAGAAACAAGGTTCTACATTCTAAATCTAGTCCCACAACCCAGCTGCCCATTCAGCTATGAGCTCATTAATGGATTGACTCAGCATACCCAAGCGTTTTTGGCCCTAGGCTCCAGTTTTGCTGAAGACAATATTTCCATGGACTTCTGGGTGAGATGATTCAAGTACTTTGCATTTATTGTGCATTTTATTATTATGCATTGTAAAATATAATGAAATAGTCATATAATCTTCTCTAATGCAGAGTCAGTGGAACTCCTGAGGTTGTTTTCTTGCAATTAGATGTTCTCATCTGGGAGTTATGGGAGACAGTGACACCTTGTGTGTTGCTTACATTCAGTTTATTAGCAGGCTCAGTTCAATTTATGTCATTGCAAAAACCCAGCTTCACAAAGACAAGATATGGGAAATAGGGCTGGGGATTTAGCTTAGTGGTTCCATTGCCGCTAAGAGAATTGAAACCTTGGTACAAAAAAAAAGATACTGGAACTAGAAGCACACTTTTCTGTGATATTCTACCTTGACTTTAATCCAGAACTTATGGAAACTTGAAGTTGCTTTATTTTCATTGAGTTTATTGGTGCATTTTAGGTATACAGTACAGTTACATTCATCATTGGGATCTTGTACCTTTACATGACAGGTCTTGGTTCTCAATTTTTCCCCTTGTCCCTGCCCTCCCTTCACCCCCTCCTAACCTCCCCATTTACTAACACTTTATTTCCATTTTTTCATTTTGTCATTTTTTTTACTTTTCCCTTATTACCATTCCCCTACCCTTCCCACTTTCCCTACACTTTAGCCCCTTTCTTCCTATTTCACATTGTCAATTATTTCATTAGGATCTTATTACTATTATAGTTTTTCACACCAGAAAAACTATTTGGTATTTACACATGTGTGACTTATTTATTATACTTAGGAGTATATACTCAATATGTGTCCATATTCCTATGAATGAATCTAATTTCTCATTCTTTGTGGCTGAATAATATTCCATTTTATAGAAAAATCACATCTTCTTTATCCAGGCTCCAACTGATGGGTAAATGGGCTGGTTCCAAGTTTTAGCCATTACAAACTGTGCAGCTATAAACATAGGTGCGCATATATCACTATGATATGATTCTTTTATTTCTTTTGGAAAGATACCCAGCAGAGGGATGGCTGGGTCAAATGGAACCTCCAGTCCAATCTCTTTGAGGTGTCTCCATATTGATTTCATAGTGGTTGCACTAGTCTGCACTCCCACCAACAATGGAGAAGGGTTCCTTTCTCCCCACAAACCCGCCAACATTTGTTACTGTTTGATTTCTTAATAGCAGCCATTCTTTTTGGGGTGAGGTGGAATCTCAGTGTTGTTTTCATCTGCATCTCTCGAATGACCAGTGATGTGGAACATTTTTTCATATATTTACTTGCTGCTTTTATTTGTTTGTCTGAGAAATGTCTGTTCATTTCGGATGCCCATTTTTGAATTAGGTCTTTATATTTGGGGGGGGCTGATTGTTTTGAGTTCTTTATATATTCCAAATAAGAGCCCTGAGGCTCAGCTGGTAAAATTGTTTTTTACACATTATAGGTTGTCTGTTAGTTCTGTTGATGGTTTCTTTTGCAGCGCAGAAGCTTTTTACTAAGATGAGATCCCAGTTGTAAAGCTACTGTCATTTGCAATCTTAAACAGTTGGTGCTCTTCTGCCGTGGACAAAATTATTTCACCTTCATTTTCACAAGTAGTTCATGGATCCATTCCTTCCTAGTTTGGGGGTCTTGTCCCAAATTCTTTTGAAAGATAACATGGGTAATCATGTATGAGCTGGAAGAAATAAGCTTATTAAGGTTTATATCTAGATGACCTTCCCACAGCCTTATGCACTCTTAGGTGGGGCTCTTGAAAGTGACTGGATTGTGGTTGGGTGGTAATGGATCATGGATGCGTGATATTAGATTAGTGCACTGATTGGACTAATTACACCCAGTGCAGTTCTGGGTATAAATGATGGATTACAGAAGAGGGAAGATCCACCCTGGGTGTGGATGGCACCAATCTATAGGCTTATAGCCTTTGTGGAATAAAAAGGGAAAGCAGAAGGAAGTCTCCCTGCCGTAAACTTTCACCTCTGCCATGCCACCTCTCCTGTGATGCCCTGTGTTGGAGTCAGCCAGCTACAGGCTGAAACCACTATGAACTGTGCATCAAAATACACCTTTCTTCTTTTAAATTCTGGATGTTGAGTATTTTGTCCCGACAATGAGAGAGTAAGAAAAGGCCATGGTTCAGTGTCTTTCAAAATGTCTGCTATTTTTTTAACACATCAAAAATTCCTGTGTTCACTCATCATTCTCATAATTCAAGTTTGGTTTTGAATATAGTCACTTCATCTGCTGTCTTGGACACAGTTTTCCCTCTGCTGAAGGGACAGCCTGAGTTCATTAACTAGGCTGAACATGTTACACAGGTAAGGAAGTTTTGTGATCCATTTTGTGTCACTAAATTGTGCTGCCAGTGGTGACTGTTTTTCTAAACAAAATCTCTGGAATGGCTTTCAGAACTGAATAACCGTGGACACTGATCTGTCTTTACAAGGACTGGGTACCATAATGACTCATTAATCCTCTCTAACAATTGTGCCTCAATATCCTCTATTTCATCAATTCATCTAGCCAAATAAGAAACACATGCCATCTTTTCAACTGTATCCGCTCCTAAAAGTTCACAACAAATGTTCTTAGAAGCAGGTAGGTTCAACTCTTTACCAATAACAAATAGCTTCTCAGCTTGAGCAAGGCAGTTAGTGACTTAAAAGGATTCTCTCTATGCAAACATATTTAATGCGTGTAGGTCTTCAATAATTGCTTCTATTCTTCGTGTTCACCTTTTTCCTGTGGAAAATCTTCGACAGCTTGTCTTTCAATGCAAGGTGTTTAGTCTCCATGTGGCAAAAAAGTTTGGAAGGTTTCATGGCTACATTTGATAGCTGATCACCACATATTATATAAAGCAAGCTTGGAGAATGTAAATCACCTATTACAATGAATCATAATGTAGGTAAGACTGTTGGTATTTTCTTTCAAATCTTTTCATTTTAGAGTCTTCTGCTGTCTCAACATTTGGTCTTTCCTGATTTTTAAAGAGGCTCTCCAGTAATTGTTTAAAAATTAATTTTAGCTAGGCTTACCTTGTGGCCTTGCCAAAATCATAACAGAAACAAGTATGCAATGTGGGAAAAGGGTAAATATGAAAGTGGTAAATAAAATAAATAGGCTGGCTATGCGCAGGATAAAGTAAATGTCAGATTATTGTTTAAAGGCCACCACCATGTGCAGATGTGCATCATCTCTGAATAACAGTAGAAATGAAGTAGTAAGATGAGGTTGTTCTGTTTCACTCTAATCCAGTTTTAAATGTTGACAAGAAGAATGTATTCATATTATTACCCTTTAAAACTAATTAAAAGCTCACCTGGAAGAATAAACATGTAAAAACGTCCACAACATTCCTGAAAATAAATAGCAGTGAAGCAGACATGGATTTTCCTACCAGATACTAAAATAGTATGCTTGGCAAAGATGAAACAAATGGACTAATGGGTTCATTTAAAAATTCAAGAATATACATATCCATTTAGAAAATCAATAAAGGCTGAATTTTATTTTAGTAACATAGTTTAATAAACACTATTGAAAAAAAAATCACTTTGAAACAAAATTGACCACTACCTCTTACCATAGACTAATATAAATTTTAGATGTATCAAATATTTAATAATAAAAACATAAAATCAATAGAAGGAAATACAGTTCATTACTTTAATTATTTGGGGTTTGGAAATATTTCTCAATATGAAATTCAAGAAAAAAACAAGAACAACACATTAAAAGTTGCATGGCATGACTACACAAAAAATTTGAAATGTTCTGTAGGGAAAATGCCATACATAAATTTTAAGAGAGAAAACAAACTCATTAAAAATATTTGAAATATGAATAATAATGAATTAATCCAAAATACAAAGGATTATTACAAAACCTTGAGTAAAAGAAGAATGTGCTAAATAAAACACCGCAAGTGGTGTGTTCACATTAAGCTGTCTTCAATTTTTTTATCATTGCAATTATAAGTTCCAAGATTTTGAAATCAATAATCCCCAAGACCTCTTAAAACACAGACCATGAATGATGTTGCCAAAAATTCAACCCATATAAGTGAGCAGAGCTAACTTGTGCTAAATTTTCTAGAAGAAATTTAACTGTAGAAGCCTTTTGCTTAAAACGCATGCGTTCATCAGTCTTCTGTACACAAAGTCTACATTGACAACAAAATTTTTCCAAGAGAAAATAAAAGTAAAACCTTCTGGCACTAATTTAAGCATCACCGATTGCTATTTTAATATTTCCTCTGGTCACTCTGTGTATTTTAAAGTTCATAGCAAACATCCTCAATGATGTCTTCTTGCATTTGGAAAAAAAGAGATGCTGTTCTGGGGTTCTGAGATTCTGGGGATCCCATTTGGGGACAGAAAGAACAAGTCTACATCTATTCCACACATTCGTTTCTTTCTTGTTTCAGCAAGACAGCTAATGAAGTATTTTTTGATAGCTACTGAATTTGGTCAAATGATTTTAGCAAGTCACAATATAAATAAAAGTGTAGGGTTAGCCATTCTGAGTTGTTCTCTTCAGAAGGAAACAGGAGTTCCCACCCGACATTTACTGTAATGGGAAATGTATTAATTAGTACATGAGGCAAGCACTGGCAGGAAACAGAATTGACTCAAGTATATTTTTAGTTCAGACCATATGCTGAGAACTGCTCCAAAGAGGGCGGAAACAATGCGGGATAAAGCAACTCTCAGAAAATTTCAAGCTTGACTATGGTGAGGAGAAACCAACTGTATAGAAGGATAATGAGCAAGGAGGGTATAGGATGTGAGTGCTACAAATTGAACTGATGCTTAGGAGAAAAATGTCAGCTCGGTCTGGAGCATTTATTGTAGAATTTGATTTTCATAATGATATTCATATTTATATATTTTTCTCATTCCACAGTTGGCCTTCTATTATTTTCTAATAATTGCCTTGTAAGAACATATCTTAAAGAAATAGTGTCACATGTGTGCAAAGATGTATATCCATAGCTGTTTTCTGTAACTCCTGTTACAGAGGGGGGAAAAATAACTGCCCTAAGTGTTTATCCACATGGAGATTTAATGAAATATCTTTTGTTCACTCAATGAAAATGAGGCAACTCTTTAAAAAAAAAGAATGAGGAAATCCTATATACAGTGATGTTTGTGGGGGACTCTTCGAGTTTCTATCACTAAGTAAAAAAGTCACATTAAGTTAATATGCTATTTAAAAATAAACAGAATTAATAATTACATATTTTATGTGAATACACAGAAAGTTAACTGGATGTCCCCAAACTTGGCAAAAGTATTTTTTTCCTTCTTGTTTTGTCTCTTTGTTTTCAGGTTGTTACATTTTAGATTTGGCTGGCTGCCAACAAATGTCCATGGAGCCTTGAATAAGTAATCTTATCTTTTCCAAAGTAGCAGAAGAGCAAACTAACCCTGTAATTTTAGTCTAAGAACTTACACTGTAGAAGAAATGCTTTAAGCATATCAATTAAACAAAAAATACCAACTCAAACTGGAAGCCAAAAGTAAATTTATCAATCAGCTAAGATTCATAACAATGGGCTCTTGTAAATTTACGTCCAGTAGACAGTAAATCATCTGGGGAAATACCCCAGGAAGAATCCCTTCCTTCCTTCCTTCCTTCCTTTTCTTTCTTTCTTTCTTTCTTTCTTTCATAATTTATCAATCAGCTAAGATTCATAACAATGGGCTCTTGTAAATTTACATCCAGTAGATCATCTGGGGAAATATCCCAGGAAGAATCCCTTCCTTCCTTCCTTCCTTCCTTTTCTTTCTTTCTTTCTTTCTTTCTTTCTTTCTTTCTTTCTTTCTTTCTTTCTTTCTTTCTTTCTTTCTTTCTTTCTTATGGAAAACAGGACAGCACTTTATTTATACATACCAATATGTATGAAAAAATTTTTAATTTTCAACTATTCGGGATAGTAAAGCCAATCCCTCTCTATTAGATTGAATTGCCCTTAGGCTAGATTTGCATTAAGATCAACATGTTTATCATAGATTAGTGATAAGTGTAAAGACTTCCCCACTGATATTTCAAGGCCCTTACAGATGAATGTAATCACATTAATATTATCAAAATAATTATTGCTTACTTTATCAGGATTGATAATTCATAGCCACACAGTAAAAAAATCATTTCATGATATATGTGCACTTTCAGAGAAAATCTTATAAGGGCAGGGACAGAATGGTGAGCCTTTTGGGTCAGATGTGAGTTCCACACAGAGCACAGCCTTATTCCTTTCCCCAGCTTGTCACAGGGCAGCCACCAGCACAGTCTTTGTCCCATCCTAGGTGGAAGGCTCAGGTCTCTTCTGTGCATGTGAGGAGACCTTACCGTGCCTGAGCACAAACCTGCTCATTGGTAGAGCTGCACCCTTCGTATCTGCCCTCAGAAATCCCCTCACATCCTAGGAGCAAGAGCTTTCTCACTACATTTCCTGGGCACAGAAGATGCCAGCAGAGGAAAAGAAGGTCACCAAGCTGAAGAAAAGCCCAGGCTGTGGGCGCTGCTCCACGTACACCATGGCCATCTCTTCCTGCATAGGGGACAGCACTAACAGATGCCAGCCAAGAGACAGAACTACATTTGGCCAAGTGTTGTAAGCCCCTGAATCTGCCACCGCACAGAGCTGGGGTCTCCACTGTAGGATTCCCTGGGGACCTTGCGGGGTGACACTGGAATGGACTAAGAGCACTTTTCGGTCCTCACCACGGCTTCAAACACTTGTGAAAGTTTATTGTTTGTGTTTGAACTGGTGCATCCCACAGCTCTGCTCCCAAGATGGGTCTCCTGCCAGTGAGATGTGCACTCCCGCAAGATCTGCACTCCCTTCTGTGACTCCGTGCCTGGGCCAGTTGAGCCAACGCCCACCTCCGCTGTCGATCATTGATCCAAGCTCCTTCACATGCGCAGTAACAGCCTGTAACTGGCCCTGCTCCTCACTGGATGAGTGGGCTTCTCTGGGATGGAAGCTTAGAAAGTCCCAGCAGAAACCCTCTCCTGAGGCAGTTTGGGGAGGGACTCGGAGTACGGGTCTTGACCTATGTTGACTTCAAGGACTGATTCAGCAGGAGGGGAAGAGGAAATGATGGCATACCAGCCCAGCAGGGAGGACATATTTCCAACTAACATGTCGCCCTTCCAGTCCGGAGATTTTCCCAAAGATAGCAAAACAGATGTGTTCAAAGGTTCCAGGGAGGTGATTTATCTAGATGCGGATCATGGTGTAGCTGAGAGAGCAGGTGTAAGATGAGCCCCACACCCCAGACACGACTCTGTCCTCTTGGTCATGCAGAGGCTCCTAGAGACCACGTGTTCCCCTGCGGAGCCCTGACGCTGCCAGGCACAAGCTATGCGTCTTCACACAAGTCTCCTCACCGCTCTGTGCTACATTTTCCTCATCTCCAGAATGGTAGTAGTTAGAGATGAAAGTGTACCTGCTCTAAGACTAGCTGCTGGTCCCCTGTTGTCCATGGGCCTTGGATGAAAAATCACCAGGAGTTTCATCCGTATCCTATTCCTTCCGGGGGGAAGATGAGATTCTCAATAGCGGGACGTGCGGAAAAAGCAGTGGAAGCCCTCACACTCCAGGATCCGGGGGTCTAGAGGCCAATGTTCACTCTTTTCTAAGTTCTTGCTTTCCCAGGCCAATCCATGAGGCCCCAGGAAGAATTTCTTTTCCCTATCTTTGTTTCCCTTGATTCAGAGATTTTTGTCTTTGGTTAATCATCATTATTGAGATGATTATTTTTGTAAACCTCAAAATGAAAAGAAAAGAGCAAAAAGAAACAAAACATACTCCCTCTCACTTAGCAACTGATCAGCTAAAAGACCTCTAACCTGAAAAGAACTAGCCTCAGATCTCACTATAGACCTCACTATATATATATTTATGTATCTCCAGGATTAAGATGAAGAATTGTATATCCTTATCCTTTTTCCTTTTCAGGCTTTGGGAGGCTGAGCCTCTATGCTGATTTGTAATTGAAAGTTGCATTTCAGTTTCCTACCTCACAATTTTTTCCTCACTGTTCTGTTTGATTTCACACAGTGAGTTTCAAAAATGTCTCACATGAGCCATCATTTATCACAGTGTATGATCACAGTAGTACAGAGGATGAAAGATCACTTGGAGTCACGATTCAGTTAGACCACCAAGAGGCCTAAATGTCTCTAGTTTCTCATTCTTTGTGGCTGTGTAGTATTCCATTCATGGAAAAAATATTTCTTTATCCAGTCTCCAGTTGATGGGCAGTTGGGCTGCTTCCAAGTTTTAGCTGTCACGAATTATGCTGTGATGAACATGGGTGCACATATATTAGGGTGATACTCTTAAGTGAAATAAATAGAACACACACATGTGAATACCAAATAGTTTCTCTAGTGTGAGAAACTGAAAGCTAAATAAGGACTAAAAGGTATAATAGGTAATGTGAAATAGGAAGAAAAGGGGCAGTAGGGGAAGTGGAGGGGTAGGGGAAAAGAAAGAAGGGAATGGAATTAATGTGAGAAAATGAAAAACGGAAACAAAGTCTTTGTAAATAGGGAGGGGTGGAGGGGTTTGAAGGTAGGGCAGAGGAATTGGGAAAAATAAGAACCAAGATGGATTATATAAAGGTGCAAATTTCCAATGATGAATGTGATTTTACTGTATACCTTAAATGTACCAATACAATTAACTAAAAAAAAAGAAACCCCATATAAACAAATGCACTGCCCATGTGGCAGTCAAGGTAAACAGTTAAATGATTAAGCATCCTCATCAGGGCGGAGGGACACAATAGCCAGAGCAACCATGTCTGTGAATAACATTGTTGATTCTGGTTGGCTCTTGCCTCTGCAGATCTGCTCTGAACTTTATCTATGCATTTCAGAAGCCCTGGGACTGTTGCACCATAGTCCTTTTCTTTTTACATTCATTTCCTCTGCCCAGATTCTACTCACTGGTTTCTAGAAATAGGTCTGAAATTTTATAGAAATTAGCTAGTTGGCTTTGGTTTAGGGTCTGGTTAAGACTGTACTCCAGCTGCTAGCTTGGTAGCAGTGTTGTTTTTTGTTTTCATGGTACCAAGACTGGAACCCAGAGCACTCCACCATTAAACTACAGCTCCAATCCTATGACTGCAGTTCCCTTAGCTTTAGGATAAGGAAGTTTGCATTTACAGGTTAACCTATATGACTGTTGTCCAGAGGCTTCAATTCTCTACCATGTGTTCCACCCCATCTGGGTGTTGTTAATGGCTGTCAAGTTCCTCCAGGGTGAGTAGTGACCTGAAAGTATATGAGTGCCCAACATAGAAGCCACAGTCTTTTCTGATCTGCTGTCAGGTGATACCGCCACTATTTTTGCAGTATTCTACTGGTCATAAAGACCAAATGGTATCATTTTAACTAATTGTCTTCTTTCTCTGGGGTTTAGGGATTGGTCAAGTTTTAAAATGTGAATTTGAAGTTTTAAAATTGAGTAAGTCTCGAGCATACTTGGGAAGTTGTTGATCTTTTCTGCTACAGTGTGGGAGGGATTATACAAGAGTCTAAATATTAGGAAGAAGGAAGTGGATGGAATTTGGGGGGCTGATAAATATACTAGGTCATTAAGCATGCTCAAATAGAATTTCAAAAATCATTTCTAGATTCCTTTGCCAATTAGCTATGTAGTTTCACATTCCTACAAATTTTACCTGAGAGTTCGAGAATGACATATTTTATTTTCCTTAGGGCCTTTTCAATTTTAATTTTAGAGTTCTTATCTATTAAATTTTCTCTGTTAGTTTTAACATCTTCATTCATAATCAGTGTCATCTGGGAATTCTTGATATTCTGATGAATTCTTAATAATTTACTTTTTATCTCCTGTCATACCACCATAAATATGCCCAGTCTTATCTGGTAATAATTCACTTTCCATTTGTATACTTTTTGCTATTAAGAAAGCTTTTGCATAAAGATTTAACACAATTTACAATTTTACCTATTTTCAAAGCGCAATACATAAAATGTTTTAATATAATTTAGAATTAAAAGCAATGGCACACATAATTATATACTCATATATTCCATGATATATTTATATTATATAATAGAATTGATATAAGCAATTTGGAAAGAGCAAGAGGATGTGAGCTTTGAAACCCACATGATGAAATAAATATTAGCTCTATGAATGTGGGTCCACCGCACTAAATCAATATTATCCTTTGTTGCTCTCCTCTTCCTACACAAATATCAATGCAATGAAAATCCTTAGTCTGTGATGGAGACTCTGTCTCTCTCTCTCTCTCTCTCTCTCTCTCTCTCTCTCTCACTCTCTTCTCTACCTTATCCATCTTTATCTCTATCAAACTCTTTCTCAACATTTCTCTATCTCCATCTCCATTTCCATGTCTAAATGTGTGTGGAGCAGTGCATGCCCCCAGGAGGAAGCGCTACCTCATGAATACGTGTGTGCTGACTTTGCCTGCCCCGCGCCACGCTGCCCTCCAGAGGACCGGGCAGCCTGCACTTCCATCTAAAGGGCGGAGGTCCTCATCTGTTCATCTTTGTCGACACGGCATTGCCCATACTTTATCATTCTGACAGCCTTCGATAATAGTTCATTCTAAATTAGTCGAATTTCTGTGATGACTGATGGTAAGTCTCATTACGTGTTCATTAAGTTTTTGGCCACTTTAAACTTTTTAAAGATAGTAAATATCATAAAGCACTACCAAAATCCAACAAGGTAAAAGAAAGAATATGAAAATAAGTGAAATACAGTTTTGAAAATAATCAGAAATCCAGAAATATATAATGGGAATCTAGAAAACTCTAAAACTTCCAAAGAGAAAAAGAAGTTGCTATTTGAAGAAAAGAAAGGAAAGGAAAGAGCTCAGTTTCAGACTTCGCATCACCAGCACCAAATGCCAAAAGAAAATGCAGTAATACAGCCAATGTTGGATGAAAAAAATACAAATCTAGAATTCTATCCTAAGCAATTTTCTTTCATCTGTAAAGGTTAAAAAGACATGGAAATCCTGAAAATCTTTACTATTCGGTACCTTCTGTAAAAGAATTATTTACGAAAACCAAGCTCTTTGCTTCCTATACTTATGACCACAGTGGAAGGAGAGAAGGAGTAAAGGAGGAGAGGGAAAGAAGGAGGAAGAAGGGCAAGGGAGAGAGGGAGGGAAAAGTTCCTGTAATTTCAAAACAATGTGGTAAGATCCGCTGCCAGGGCTGGTTTCACTCCAGTTACAGCGTAGTTTCTAAGTTTCTCTGCTCTTCTGTTTGCTCTTCCAATGTATGGCATCTGCTTGTTTGCCTCGTCAGATCTCTGACTTGCTGAAGTCACGCTACAGAATAGGCCCCACTCTGAACGGATGTCTCTTCTAGGATGTCCCGTGTTCCGCACTCAAGATGATTCACAGAGTCAAAGGGATTTCGTTCCTGTAGGTTTTCTGTCTTAGAGTAATGTGAACTCTCTCCAAGACAGAACTATGACGTGTAAAGCAGTGTTAACCAAATTCCATATCCGTGGAGACCTGTGGGGTTGGCGAACATTGTGCAGGATCTCTGCCTTAAGAACTACTTTGGAAAAATGTAGTCTAGAATTCTGTTGCCTCGTCTTTGACTATCATGTCCAATATGAAAACATAAATATTCCACACTTTGTGCCTTGTAAACAATGTACATAAAATAGCTCTCTTTCAATAAAAATAAATGAATCAAGATATTATTTATTATAAAAATGCTCACACAGGGTGTATATGATGTCTGTAGTAAACACTGGAGACCTCTACCGTTAGGTTCCAGGATCCTGCTCCATATACAAAACAGGCTTGAGAAATAAAACTAAAAGATAGAACACTAGGAGAGAAAATGGGGTACCGGGACGACCAATGCTGCTGCAACCGACAAAGACCCTGGCCAGACCCAGGCACTAATTTTTACTGGCAATCAACCGGGATAAAGCCAAGCTATGTGCAAGAGCATGACATGTAGTTTCCAGTGAAATTAATGGGAACAGGGCTCATAAAGGACAAGACAAAGCATTTTTGAATTAGGGACACAATAGACAAAATCTATGGTTGCAATTAGAATACTGTCCTCCAGTAAGAAGGTTTTACTTGTGGGAATGGAATTTGTGTGCAAGTTACTTTGACCTCCATGTGTAGGCTTCAGCCGGATTTACTTCTATAAATAAGCCAATTGTGGGGCTAATTCTGCATAGATTTGGGCATAATCAGTATTACGGTCCCTTCCAGTAAACCACTGCTTCTGTCTCATGATTGAGGTAAACCATAAGCTAATATCTTCAGAACAAAAACATTTGCCTACTTCTATTGTATAACACACTGCCTATGAAAAAAACCAATAAAGCCTCTTAGTTCTATAAATCTAGTAAAAATCCTGAGGTTTCTAATGCAGATTTTATTTATTTATTTATTGAGTTTATTGGTACATTTTAGGTACAGATTTTCATCACCATTATCATTGAGAATTTGTACCTGTACATGATATATCTTGGTTCTCATTTTTCCTGTTCCCATGCCCTCCTTTCAACTCCTTGACCCTTCCCTATTTACATAAGCTTTGTTTCCATTTTTCCTTCATTTTTCATTTTTTTCTTTCCCTTCTTTCCTTTCCCCTATCTTACCCCTCCAACTTCCCCTTCTCTTTTGAAACTTTTCTTCGTATTTCATAATATCTGTTATTCATTTTGGTTCTCATTTACATTTTCAGTTCCTCACACCTGAAAACTAATGCACTATTTATACATGTGTGTCCTATTTATTTCACTTAAGAGTATGGCCTCAAGGTACATCTATTTAGCTAGAAATGTCTCTAATTTATCTTTCTTTATGGCTGACTAGTACTACATTTTATATATAAAAAAAAAGACACATATCTTGACTGTTTCCAATATTTAGCTATTACAAACTCTGCTATTCTAAATGTGAGTGTGTGTACATCACTGTGGTATGATGCCTTTAATTCTTTTGGGAATATACCCAGAAAGGGAATAACTGGGTCAAATGGGACCTCTAATCCTAGTTGTTGCAGGTATCTCCATATTGATTTCCACAGTGGTTGCACCAGTCTGCACTCCCACCAACAATGGAGAAGGGTTCATTTTTCTCCACGTCCCTGCCAGCATTTGTTATTGGTTGTTTTCTTGAATAGCAGCTACTCTTTCCAGGGTCAGATGGAATCTCAATGTTCTTTTTTATCTGCGCCTCTCAAATGACCAGTGATGTTGAATATTTTTTCATATGTTCATTTGTTATGTAGATTTTTGTCATAGACTTCTGCGGTGGTTGTCCTCAAAGATCTTGAAGCTGATCACGAGTCTGAGCCCTTGGACCTTAACTGAAAAACAAAACATGTTGATCTGCAATTTTTGTGTTTGGCTTTATTTTTTGAGCCTTAATTTACTTATATTTATCATTCTGACCTGGCTCAAAATTTAGATTTTATGTTCTTTCTTAAAATTAATTTGATTGGTACATTTTAGATATACATAATGATCACATTCATCATTGGGAATAATAAGATATCAAAATTCTTTTTTCTTCAATCCCCTCTCCTCACTTCAACCCCTCTTTCCTTCCTTATTTTTACAAAGCTCTCTTTCCATTTTTCCTTTCTGTTCTCTTTTTCTTCTCTCTTTTTTCCTTTTCCCTTCCCCCTTGTTCTCTTTCCTTGTTCTCCTTCCATTTGAACTTTTTTTCCCTATTTGTCAATATCTATTATATATTCGGTCCTCATTTACCCTTTCAGTTTCTCACCCTGGAGAAATAATATGATATTTAAACATATGTGTCCTTTTTTTTCAGTTAATAATATGGTCTCAAAGTGCATCTATTTACCTATACATGTCTCAAGTTTATCCTTTGCTATTGCATAGTTGTCCTCCATTGTATAATAAGCTACATCTTCTTTAGTTGTTGGGAATTTGTTTTGTTTCGAAGATTTAGCTATTACAAATTGTGCTTGTATAAACATGGGCGTGCATATATAGCTATGGTATGATGTTTTCAGGGCTCCTGGGAAGATACCAAAGAAAAGGAAGTTGCTGGGTCAAATAAAATGAGGCAGTTTCATATCTTCCACTTCTTCTCTATCTTAATACAGTATTTTCTCACAAAATTTAATGTAATTTTTAAATGCTTAGATCTGTATTTTTATGAATGAAAATAATTTTTATTGTACATAACATAAAAACATACTATTAATACATTATATTTAAATAGTGCAAATATCATGAGATTTGAAGAGTGAACAAATAGTTATAACATCCAACTAAAAAATAAAATTCCATCATTACATAATTATTGAAATATCTATTTTCTTATCTAAGAAATGATAAAAGCAACCAGATAAAATTTGTGAATTTTCCCTTTCTGCAATTTTTCCCCCAATGCCCACTGTTCCAAATGCTAGAAAGTTCTGCTTCCCTTATGAGCAAAAGACAGATGATGAGATGTGGATCTCACAGAACCGACTTAAAGTGTTTTACAGTACAGCTTGTGGAAAAAAAAAAAAAAACTCTTATTTCCTTGTAAAAATGTTCACATTGTCACCCACCCACTCCGCTTGATATAAATAAAGATTACACAGAGAAATTGTATAAATTAAACTGCATAACACAACTTGAGCACTCTACAATTATTACTTCTTCCACTTTCCCACACATCCATCTCAATAGTGCCTACTATAAAACAATTTCTTGTCAGAATGTCTACTACTGATTTCCTCTAAGGAAATTCCTACTTGCATTCAGCTTTCTTTTCCAACTTTTTTTTTCCTGTTATTTGAACTATATTTAAGCAGAAGAATCCTTACATAACAAACCACTGTGTTTCCTATCAGCAGACTTCACTATAAGTCACTTTAACCTTTTAGTCTACTTTACTTGGAGTTCTAACAATCTGTATTCACAAAGGTTTTGGCATCGTAACAATGCAATTAAAAGTCAGACATTTGTTATTTCCAAATATTCTCACTTAGTGTAGGTTTTTAAAAGTTATTTTCGTAGTCTCTCTTTACTGAAATTATCACTCAGCAGAGTACATTTCACCATAGTAAATTAGACTTGGAGAAGTATGAAAAAATTAGTTACAAAAGCTTTTCACTTACTTCCATTTTAGTGAAAGATTGACAAGAGTTTACACAGCGTGTTCCCCATGGCGTTTTGAATAGCGCTTCCAAATTATGGCTCAGCACCTCCTAAGAACTGAAATTCATGGAGCAAAGACTTTCTAGAGCACTGTTGGATCTTAGCTGCTGCCTCATCTCTCTTCAGAAGAGAATTCCCAACACACATAGCTCTCGTGAATCTGTGTGTGTCTGGAAGGGAGGTTGAGGAGACAAAGAAGTAGAAAGAGTAAGGGAAAGAAATGAGACGGAAAGGATTAGGAGAGGTTTTAATTAAGAGCCACATAAATGACTAATAATGTATCACTCTTTGAGCCTAAAGTAAAATGAAGGGTCCTTTATGTTTTTCACACCCAAATTCGGATGGGGTGGCTAAATGAGGATATTCTTCCTTTAGAAAAGCCCACAAATTTTTTAAGCATGAATTATAACCATCTTTGTGACAATATTTCTCTGTGACTGTTCAGTTTTCAAAATGGAAATTGATAGAATGTCAGTTCCTTTTTATTTGGGGGGAAATGATTGCATGAAGCCCCTTTGAAAGCATTCCTCCAGTGCAAGCATTTTAAATAATTTCTCAAAGGAAAGTACTGTATTCTGAGTGAATAGCATGACACTATGAACTATATCTGACGTGAGATTTTGCATCAGTGGGCCTGTCGATGCTCCTTAGTTCCACTATAATGAAATGAAAATCATGCTAGCTTGGAAGAAGTATCTCCCTCACCCTGATACTCTTTATTAACTGTGGAATTGGACTATTTTCTTCACCATGGCAACAAAGGCACTCAGTAGAGTTAGCTCTCAGCTTTCCTGCACAAGGTGATGAGGAAAAACCAGCTACAAAGAAAAGTGAAGCAAATAAATATTCCAGGAAGCAAGGAGTTAAAGGAAACCCTGAATCCAGGGCAGCACGAACTCAATAATCAACATTAAAGGCCTTTTTCAAACAGATTTTACTAGGCAAGGTAGGACTAACAGAAAAGATTTTCAATTTATACTAGATTAAATCTCAGAATGGATGACTTTTAATATCATCCAGTCAACTAAGAACCAACTGAAATGATTTATTTTAGAGTAAAGGTAATGTCAGTAAAAATATAGATAGACCAATATTTTTGAAATAAGGCCTTGAATTACTTATATACACCATGATTGAAATGCAAAAAATTTGATCTTGTCAGCTACTGATTTTTTTTAAAAAATCAATGCTGATTTACACTATGAAATACTTTAGTCATATTTCTTTTTCCAAAAAATAATTTGACCTAAGATGTCAGATAGTCTCATTTCTGTTCAACTTAACATTGTTCAAAATGTTCAAGGCTATTCGTCTTCCTTTGACAAGTAATACATTGTCTTTCACCAGGGCAGGCTCATACGGCCAAAACTACTGAAAGGGGGCTAATTGGTTAGTTCTTTTGCTTAAAATGTGGGGGATCACATTAGAGTTTGCATTAGGAGAAATGAAAAAATTAATAAAAGAAATCAATACTAGCTAAATAGAAATCAAATTATTTATTTACAACCAGAAGGCCATGGAAAGGTTTGACTGAATCACCAGAGTTTTACTCAATTGAATTTTCAAGATTAAGAAAAAGACAAAAAGAAGAAGAAAAAAAAAAAAGAAAAGAAAGCAGTCAATTTTGTCACCTTTTGTAAGTAAATAAAATAAATAACACACACTGCAGATTTGTCCTGAATACCGGGGCAGTTTTCAGCATCATGTTTTATTAACAAGCTAAGTTGCTATTTATGTTTAGAGAAAAGACTCAAGAGACTATACCACATGTAGAAAAATAATTTAGGAGACCTTCTAGGCAAGAAGAAAAATTATTATTTAAATAACTGCCTTCTGACCACAGTAAAATTAGGGAAATTAACCAACAATAGCAATTAAGTATTCCATTAATATGAAAACTACACAATGATACCAATGCAATATTATAAATGTCAAAATCCAATTATCCATTACAAAGTGTTTTTGAGCAAACTGAATGTGCGCATTGTACAAAGGTCCCGAGAGTGAGTGTCCGGTGTGGCATTCTGGAAATTAGTAAAAAAAAAAAAAAGGAACATTCAGAGCAACTGCTTCTTGAGCCCTTACTAAACTCTGGGTGCCTCTCTAGGGGATTTACAATGATTTGCAATAATTCTGCCCCATTTCCATCTTTATTTTACAGAAGGCAAAATTAAAGATGTGTGTAAGATCACAAAGGTGCATTGTTAGTTAAGTGAACTGGCATTTTAACATAGGTTTGAGCTGCAGTTACTGTGTACATTAAAATGTACAGTCCTGCAAAGAAGAAGCTGTCAGGTGCACTATTCACCATCTTAATCTTGGAAGAGAGAACTAGGACTGTCATACTGAGGTGGAGAAAGAGTATGTGAACTCATTGGTACAGAGGCACAGAGGGATGCAACACATTGGGGAAATGAAGAAGTGCGGCAGAGGAGAGAAAAGTACCAAGAGTTATGCTTTTAGATGGTTTCATCAGTCTCTGCCTTGGGGGAGAGAACAGGCCTAGAGGCAAGTCTAAGCTGGAGAAAGTTGTAGAATAAGAAGCCACGAAAAACACTTTCAACCCCAGATGAAAGTGATTTGTGAAGAGGAACTACGAACTGAGCAACCAAGACTTCTAAGGAGGACATGCGCTATCTGTATCACATATTCTGATCAGGCGTCTAGCGTGAGATGTCAGAAGGATGTGGCCATGCCCGGAGGTGCCGGTGTGCTCAGAAATACATAGGAATGGTGTTTACAGGGAGCACCATAGATGAGGTTGTGTTCTTTAGCTTAGTGGTACTGACCTTGGCAGAGAGTGTGAGACAGACGTAGACAATTCAGTAAGAAGTTGCTACATTTTGGTTGTTACATTAATTTAGATTTTGGGTGCAGCAGTGCTAGAAATCTTAGCATTTCTGGCAGTAGGTCAGATGAAGCCCAAGTTGGTTCCTTATTTAAGAGAAGCACATGAGGAGTTTATGCCCTGTTACGGTGCCAATAATTCACATTATTGCAAAGGTCATTTCAATAACCCACACCTCCATTTTCCCAGTTGCAATATGGTAAGTTACTTTTAAGCTCTAACGTCTTTCTGATTCAATGTTCTGTAACTCTCTTAGGAATACCAAAGAGTTTATAAGAACTTCTGAGCTGACTAAAATTATCTCTTCTTGAGGAAAACCTAAAGATCAGAAGAGGTAGGCCTGAGCTTGAGCCAATAGAACCCAGCAGCTGTAAATCAAAGATACTACTTATAATTATACAATGCCAATTCTGAGTTGTAAGAGATAACTTCTTAAGTAAGATCACTATTTTATGTAACCAAAGGTTTAATTATAGCTGTTAACGTGTACCAATCAGATAGCATAAGAATAAAGTACAAAAATTTGTACTTATAAAAGTTATACAAATTCACTGTGTTCTACTTAAAATTCAACATAGTGAATGAAAAAAATAAGGTGTTCAACAATATTTTCTGATAATCATATTAATGTCTCCATTTCTTTCCGTAGTTTTGACACTTCCTGATGGCTCTACACACAGTGAACCTCCTTATTACTGGGATTTTGTTTCTTTTGTCTTGATATCCCTGACCTTAGCATTAATAGATGCTTTAAACATAGGCTTTCATCCTGTAACAACTTAGAATAAGGAAGCAATATTTTAAAATTTTATTGGTACGTTTTAGTCATACAATATAATGACATCGTGGCTTCTTATTCTTACCATAACTTTGACAAAGGAGCCAAACACCCTCACTAAAGGAAAGATAGCCTCTGTAATAAATGTGGTTGTAAAGACGGTATTTCAACTTGTCAAATATTAAAACTAGTCCTGTATCTTTCACTGGACACTAAATTAAAATACAAGTGGATGGAAAATACAAACATTAAAACAGAAACACTAAACTTGCTAGAAGATATATTAGGTAGAACTCTTAAAGATATCGGTACAGCAAAAAACTTTATGAACAAATCCTCAGTCATATGGGACCTAGCACAAAGATTCAGCAATTCAGATCTCATCTTTTTAAAAATCTTCTGCACTGCCAGAGAAATTACAAGCAGATCTAAGAGACAACCCACAATGTGGGAAAAAATTTTTATCAGCTATTCCTCAACAGTGGTCTACTACCTGGAATATATAAAGAACTCAAAAAAACAAATCAGACCCGCCAAATATAAATACCCAATTCAAAATGGTCATCTGAAATGAACAGACATTTCTCAAAGAAGGTAAGCTGCAAATATTCATATGAAAATATGTTCAACATCATTGGTTTTTCAAGAGGTGCAGATGAAAACAATACTGAGATTTCATCTCACCCTAGTAAGAATGGCTGTTTGAAAACAATACTGAGATTTCATCTCACCCTAGTAAGAATGGCTGTTTGAAAACAATACTGAGATTTCATCTCACCCTAGTAAGAATGGCTGTTTGAAAACAATACTGAGATTTCATCTCACCCTAGTAAGAATGGCTGTTTGAAAACAATACTGAGATTTCATCTCACCCTAGTAAGAATGGCTGTTATCAAGAAATCAACCCACAACAAAGGCTGGCAGGGTTGTGGGGAGATGGGAATGCTTCTTCATTGTTGGTGGGAGTCCAGAATGATGCAACCCTATGGAAATCAATATAGAGATACCTAAAACAACTAGGATTAGAGTTCCCATTTGACCAAGCTATTCTTCTGCAGGGTATCTTCCAAAACAAATTAAAAGAATCATGCCACAGTGATGTATGCTCAACCATATTTATAGCAGCACAGTTTGTAATAGCTGAAGTTTGGAAACAGCCCACTTGCCCATCAACTGGAGATATTCAACCATAATGAATGAGAAACTAGAGAAATTTTTTCGGTAAGTGGATGTACATTAAGGCCATACTCAAGTGAAATTAATAAGTCAAATATGTGCAAATACCAAATAGTTTCTCTGGTGTGAAAAAGTAAAAGTATAAATAAGGATCAAATGTATAAATGATATTGCATAATAGGAAGCAAAGTCTAAAAGTATAGGAATTGGGAGGAGTAGGGAAAGGTAAAAAGGGAAAAGAAAAAATATATGAAAAGGAAAACATATGAAGAATGTCTTTGTAAACAGAGAAGGGTGGAGGGGGTGAAGGGAGGGCTGGGGAAGGGGGAAAAATAAGAACCAAGATATGTCACGTAAAAGTACAAGATCCCAATGATGAATGCAACTGTATTGTATACCTAAAATGTACCAATACATTTAATAAAGATGTAAAGAAGAGCTTGAGTTTCATTATTTTTTTTCTAACTAAAAAAAATGTGTGTGTGTGTGTGTGACACTGGGGTATTGAGGTCTCCCACTACTAATGTATTAGTGCTTATTTAGTTTTTCATACCTGTTAGTATTCATTTTGTATAATTGGCTGCACCAATATTTGGTTCATGTATATTTATGATTGTCATCTCTTCCTCTTGTATTTTTCTCTTTATAAAGATGTAGTGCCTTTCTGTGTCTCTCTTCATTACTGTTGTTTTGAAATACATTTTAACTGCAAAAAGCATAGCTACTCCTGCTTTTTTTTCCTGCTTTCTGTTGCATGGAATATTGTTTTCCACCCTTTAAATTTCAGTCTATGATTTTCTTTTTGAATGAAGTGTGTTTCTTGTATGCAGCATATTGTTAGATCTTACTTCTTGACTCATTCTGCCAGTCTATTTCTTTTGATTGGTGAATTGAAACCATTAACATTGATAGTTATAACTGATATTTATTGATTTATCTTTGTCAAGATCTTTTCCTGGTGTTGGATTCTCCCCCTTTGCATTTAATTTCTTGGCTTGTCTGATGGATCCATTCTGCTTGGCTTCCTGGGGCTGTTATCCTCATTGTCTTTTCCTAGGATATTGTTTAAAATATTTTTGGAGTACTGGTTTGGTATTCATGAATTTCCTCAGGTGCTCTTTTTCAGGAAAGTAACTTATTTCTCTGTCAATTTTGAAAGATATTTTTGCAGGGTACCTCAGTCTGGGTTGGAGGTTGTTTTCCTGTAGGGATTTAAGTCCATCATTCCAAGCTTTTCTTGCCTCATTGGTCTATATTGAGAAGTCTGCTGTGATTCTGATGGAGTTTCCTTTTTTTGTGATTTGTTTCTTTTCTCTAAGGATTTGTTCCTCTGTTTATCTGGAATCTTAATTATTATATTCCTATATGTAGTTTTTTTTTTATCATGGCTAGTTGGAATACTGTATGCCTTATTTATCTGTTTATCAAGTTCTTTTCCCCTACTTGGGAAATTTTATGCCATTACTTCTGTGAACAGTTTTTTATTTTAAGTCGTTTGCACTCTCCTCTGTTTCTTCATCAACTCTAATCAGTCAAATTTTATTCTTGTACATAGTAAAGGGACTTTGCTGGTGTGATTTAGTTGAGGAACTTGGGGTGAGGAGTTGTTGCATATGAGGGTTTTTATAAGAAAAAAGGAAGGGTAATCATCAGAAAAGAATGTGGATATGGGATATTGGAAGGAGAGGTTGAGCTGTGGACCGAGAGGATAGAGGAGCCCAGGCGCCAAAGAACACTGATCAATTCCCCAAACTATCAAAGGTAAATAGACAAATTCTACCCTCGAGCTCCCAGAAGGAACACAGATCTGCCAACATCTTAACTTTAGGCCCAGAATATTCAATGTGTACTTTTGACCTCTAGAATGATAAAGAAAATGGGTGGCATTATTTCAAATCATGAAGTTTTTGGTGATTTGCCCCGGGAACGATAACAAATGGCTACAGCTCATACCAGCAGACATGGGAGTGTAATTAGAAAACACCAGAACTCATTGAAGGAGCCTGGTGATAAAGTGGGAGTGCCCTGCAGGGGACCGCATGTGAGAAATATTCAGGGCACACCTGGAAAGTCTGGGGATGAGGGCCAAAGCCCTGTGTTGCAGTCAAGGGCAATGAAACACGAAGGCTAGAACATCATGGATAATCTGGTCTTATTTATAACCAAAGGCCAGCAAATTCAATTTCAGAAGGACTTAAACAGAGAAACTGGCAAACAAACCTAATTCTCATCAATTTCAGCTTGAAAAGCTTGCCTGCCATTGGTGGAAACTGTGTGTTACCAATGAAGCCAGATATTCCTTCCTCTCCATCCTATCATCCACATCCAAAGTTATTCCTTTGTCCTATTGGCAAATGAAGTCGGAAAAGCTCAAGTACAGACAAAACCAGTGCCTCACCCTTGCAGAATCAGGTTGGCTTTCTGACATGAGAACATGTTTTATAACCAGAAACAAGGGAAGGGCTGAAACGGTGTGGCATTTATTCTAAATGAGAATTATGTAGCTGGCAATTGGACTCCAATATGCGTATTTAGAGAGCTTGGGGTGGGAGGACTGGCATTATCCCTGGGTTGTCACTCATCATTACAATTCTGGTTTCCATGGTAACAGCAACTGAGAAAAAGTTTAAAAATTACAGCATCTTCCATAAGAGACACCTATGACTCAGAGATCACTGTAATACCTTATTACTATAAACAGGCATTTCATACTTTGCAAGAAACAATATCATGCTTATGTGTGCTATAGTCCTTTTAAATTACAAAACTTTTCATACCCCTTCCTACTTTATAGAACTTACATTTAATCAAATGAACCCTACTACTGTGGAGAAAAAAAAGAGCTTGAATTACTAGTTACACTTAATTTGTTGTAAATTCCCAGGCCAGAGAAGCCCATATAGTTGATGTCACTTGATGCTAACAGTATTTATAACTCCTAAACTTATTAAGAGAATTTAGAAAAAATAACTTATTAGTCACACAAATAATTTACATGTGATTACAATAAAAGTTCCCATATATGCTGTATCATGCAGCCCATTTTAATAGTCCGTCATAACAATGTTTGTTTTATTGTGTTACAAATTCTTCCTCTTATAAATTTTAAGAGTTACTAAAATAATATTTCCAGGATAAATTGAATTCTATGTCTATATATCTTATTCCAAAAGAATTAAAGAAACCATATCAAAGAGATATATGTGCACCCATGCTCACAGCAGCATGGTTTGTAATAGCTAAAACTTGGAACCAACCCAAATGCCTGTCAGTTGGAGACTGGATAAAGAAAATGTGTTTTTTCTATAAAACAGAGTACTACTCAGCCATAAAGAATGAGAAACTAGAGTCATTCATAGGAAAATGGATACATAGTAAGGATAAATTCTTAAGTGAAATAAATAAGTCACACATGTGTAAATACCGAATAGTTTCTCTGGTATGAATAAACTGTAATAGTATATAAGATCCTAATGAGATAACTGACATTGTGTAATGGGAAAAAAAGGGCTAAAGTTGTAGGGAAAGTGGGAAGGGTAGGGGAAAGGTAATAAGGGAAAAGAAAAAAATGTGAGAAAATGAAAAGATGGAAATAAAATGTTTGTAAATGGGGAGGAGAGGAGGGGGTGAAGGGAGGGCAGGGACAAGGGGAAAAAATGAGAACCAAGACCTGTCATGTAAAGGTACAAGATCCCAGTGATGAATGTAACTGTACTGTATCCCTAGAATGTACCAATAAACTCAATTAAAAAAAAAGAAAAACCTAACTTTTTAATTCAGATTTTTTAAATACTTTAGGACATGTTAATCTCCTATATTAAACGGAGTTCCATGTGATATTTCCTGGCATGCACACAATGTTATTGTTCATTTTCAACTTTTTATCCACCACCCAGCCTAACCCCTAGTAATACCTGTTCTATTTCATGTCAGCCGCTCCCACTTATTTTTAGTTTCTACATAGGAGAAAGATCCTCGCAGAATTTTTATTTCTGTACCTGATTTATTTCATGTAACGTGTCTTCTTCTTCCACTCATTTGCCTGCAAATGACAGAATTGCATTCTCCTTTGTACCTGAACCATATTCCCCTGAGTATGCATGCCACATTTATTTGTATCTGTTCATCTATTGAGAGGCATTGATCCCTGTCTCCGCTAGTGGGAATAGTAGAATAACGTACATAAGCTTGCAAGCATCTCTTGGCATCCCGATTTCTTTTCCTTTGTTTGTCTGTCTAGAAGTGAGTCATGTGGTAGAACTATTTTTAGTTTTTTAAGGAACCTGTGTGTTGTTCGCCATAGCATCTATACTAATTTGTGTACATATTATTAGTGCATTAGCTGCTTTTTTTTCCATGTGCTCATTAGCATTTACTTTTTGAGTTTTGTTTAATAGTAGTTATTCTAACTGGGGTGAAATGGTTATCTCCTGATAGCTAAAGATATTGAGCACTTTTCATATATTTATTGGACATTCTTTTGAGAGGTGTTTCTTTGTGTCATTTGCCCATTATTAAATTGAACTCCATGAGCAGTTAATTTTGAAGTTATCTCAATCCTTTACACACTGTGGATATTAACCCTCCTTTATCTCTTCACTCTATTTCCTTTGCTATGCAGACGCATTTTAGTTTAATGTAATCACATTGGTCAATTATTGTTTTTGTTTTCTGTACTTTGGGAGTTCTATCAGAAGACCACTGTTTATACCAAGGTCCTGAAGAGTTTTCCCCAAGTATTCATAGAGTGGTTACAGAGTAACTCCAATTTTTCTACAAAGATACGTGGATTGACCTCAATACAAGAACCAATAATATCAACCAAAGTCTAATTAAGGTAAATAGATGTTTTCTGACTGAATCTGGGGCCAGTTTTTATTTTTCTTTTGCTATCGTAAGTATCTACAGTACCAAAAACATTGCAATGATACAAGTACTTTAATATACTTGCAACTGCTTGTAGAGTCATAGAGATGGGAATGCCACCCTAGGAACAATAATTAAGCTCACTACATCACTCATGTGTTTGTGGTGATTCTAGAATAAACAAACCTACCACTGCCCAGATTATAAAGAGTAGCAAATATAATTTCATACAGCATGTAATACTTGAGCATGATAATAAATGATTGTGTCACTAGTTGGTGTATATATCTTACTGTATTTTATGTCATTTTAGAGTGTATTTCTTTGGCTTATATATTTATAAAAGGCTACGGTAAAACAGTATACCATATATGCCAGCAGAATTCTCACACATCTCTTGCTTACCACACCACTTGATTGTATTATTTTTCTTGTTCTGATTTAATCTCCATTTGGTCCTAGGAGATGAAGACCATTATTTATTATGCAATGACACATTTTTCAGACCATCTCTCTGTGTTCAGTGACACTTGACTTCTCTCTTCCCCCGATGTTCCTGGTCTCCTCCCATAAACCGACTCCGTGCTGTTCCCATCCTGAAGAGAAGGGAGCCATTTCAGTCCAAGAGCAATGGGTTAACACCTACTTAGTTTAATATGCAGGAGTTGAATGCATGAATAAATTACTGAATAAATATATGAGTGCATTAATGAATAATGATGGGTTTTCCTTCTAAACACAATATTGACCTATGCTGGGGATCATTCTTTTACCTTCTGACCTTCCCTGCTTGTGCCAAATTTATTCAACTGCCTATTCTCTCCCAAGCATATTGCTATGATTCTATATCTATATCTGCATCTGGATAAATAGATATAAATAAACACACATAATGCATACAGATCCATATACACACATGTAAGTATACGTGTACATATATACATATGGACATGTACGTGTAAATGGCATAAAAGTGAATAAACAAATGTTGCTACATCCTTTCATGGGTGGCAGGACAGCAAGACAGGAATAATTTGTAATACAATGGAATATAAGGTTGTGGGGGTTTTTTGGTACCAGGGATCAAACTGGAGACCGTTCACTTGCAAGGCAGGCACAGCACCACTGAGCTAAGTCCCAGGCCCTACGGAAAAGAAGTTTTGAGATCAGACAGCTCTCCACTTGAATCCCAACTATGTTTCTAATCTGTAGTTTCTCTATAAAATGGTAATATTAACATATATGTTTTTATCTAGACCTTGTAGATCAGCCCGAAACCTAGCAGTCAGTCCTCCTGTCAGAGAAGCAGGTGTATAAGGCTCTAACCAAAGTCGTGGGAGCACAGAACAAAAATTGTAGAACATTGATATGTCTAGAGGAAGGACTTACTGAGAGTAGCGTGCGGCGGAGCAGTTTGAAGGAAGTCCCACATTAGTATTTCCATTGCTAGAAACTGTAAGCAGAGGCTGGGAGGTGGATAGGGAAAAGCGTTGACTTCATTGGTTCTGTGAACCTCCCAGGGAGCCGATGGAGCACACCTTTGGGCGTATCTAGGTGGATGATGGAAGTGTGGCTTTGAAGTCTATGTCTAACTCCTCACCACTTCCTCTATGGCGTTGTTCTCCTGTTTTACTTCCTGGCCAACGTGAATTCAGCAGCTTTGTTCCACACATCCTTTCACTGATGTTCCTGCCTTGGAGCCAGTCAACCATAGACTCAAACCTATAAAAAATGAGCCCAATTAAGCCTCTCTTTCTTTAAATTGTGGGTGTCAGGTATCGTTACCAGCAATGGAAAAGCTAACTAATAAATCTGGGAACTTCATTTTATTTAAGTGGAAGTTTTGTTCTGATGAAAAGATTCCTGGGCACACCCCAAGTAGAACATCAAAAGTTCAGTACAGCTTGAAAACACAGGCAGTTAAATTCTGTCAAAAACAGAACAGAGTTTCTTAATCCAATTTATTTTCTCTTCCTTCCTTTCCTTTCTCTCTCTCTCTCTCTCTCTCTCTCTCTCTCTCTCTCTCTCTCTCTCTCTCTTTTTCTTTCTTTCCTTTTCTCATTATGTAGTCCAGGATGGTCTTGCACTCACTAGGTAACCTGGGGTGGCATCAAACTCGTGGAAATCCTCCTGCTTCAGCCTCCTTAGTGCTGGAATTATAGATGTGTACCACCATATCCAGCAGGTTTGCATGAACTTCTAAAGAGGAGATATAAAAATATCAGACTACCAGTTACTATTTTTATTCAAGAATTGCTACTCCATAGGAAGATATAAAAATTTCTCTGTATTCATTTTTGCTGTTTTGTTTTTTATCCAATGCTACAAAAATAAGATTTTTCTTCTTAACGTCTTCCACTTGATGGTAGCTCTGGTATCTTTACATGTGTTAGTCATTACCAAAACACAGAAAAGACATTTTAGTTTTATATTGAGATTTCTCTCTCTCTCTCTTGCTAAGATTAGTTGTGACCCTAAAAGTCAGGGAAAGGGAGTCTTCTCACTAACTCTTTGTTCACATTAGGTTCTAGAAACTTCATTCTAATCTTAGCTTTTCAAGGTCTAGTGTTAGTGCTAAATTTATTGAGGAGATGATAATTAACCTCTGTCTTACCATTTGTCTCAGGTAGTTAGTGAAATCACAGCCATGATTCTCAACAAGAAATTATTTTGCTTACCTTCTCATCTGAATGTTTACAATATTTGGAGACTGTTTTTACTTGACATTACTGAGGTGTTGCTACTGGAATCTAGTGAGTAGAGGCCAAGGAAGTTACTCAACATTCTATAATGCACAAAACAATCTCCCACAACAAAAAATCATGCCTTCCAAAGTGTTCATGTTACCAAGCTGGGAAACCTTATATTATTGTGATATATGATGCCTGATGCAGTAATCTGTGGGAAGTGCCCGCTACATTAAATGAAGTATAGGGGTTGGGGCTGTAGCTCAATAGTAAAGCAATACATATGGCCCTGCATTTAATCTCTCTTGCACCTCAAAAACTGGTGCTTAAGAGTATGACTTTCCTGTTCATTCACTAGGATGTTACATGTGCTGTATTACAGGCCTTCTGGAAGATTAGATTATTCTCAAAATCACAGTTATAAATTTGCTTAAAATGAATTTTATTCTAAGGCATAAAAGTTTCTAAGTGATCTTCCATTCATTTAAAAATATTACATTAGAATGTCTGCTAACTTTCTGAAAGATGAATATCATAACCCAATGTGTGGTCTGACTTTTCAAAGCGATCTGCCCTGTAACTTCAGTAAGTGCCTTAGTGTCCACGACCTCCAAGGCTTATGTTTTCAATATGTAAGCGCATCTGCCTACCTCGAGGCAGATTATAAGTGAAAGGTAGTTGGATTATGTCTAGAAACCACTCTGTGAAGTGTAAGAGAAATGTAAATTGCTACTGCAGTTTTCGTGAAATAAAGTTTTTTAAAGCAATCAGATAATTGATTTTATAATGTTTTGTTTGGGGTTAGGAGAAAAATTACATAATTTTTCAGATGATTCAAAAGCCTGATATCTTTCTGAAATAAGTACCACATTCCTTGGAACCCTTGCCCATACCACCAACCAGTTTTACATTAATGAAAAGAGAAGAGAAATTCTTTAAATCTAATAGTATTTTAAGTGCACTGTAATTTAAATAAACACATGGCATTAGTTTTATTCGCCATGTGTGTGTGTGTGTGTGTGTGTGTGTGTGTATTTGCTTATCCATTTTTAAAAATTTGAATCCCAATCTCACATCAAAATTAATTTTTCAGGAAAGTGCATTTTTTTTCAGGGAGATAAGAACTAGTTCTTATCATACGACTTCAAATACCAGTTAGAGGATTGTTCGTAATCTCACTGTGCAGGCAAAAGAAGTAATTCTAAGGGGAGATTATTCACTGAAAAGAGGTGAGTAGCTGTACCAAGCAAGAAGGCACATGCTCAACTGCCTGCACAGGATCAGGAAGGGCACTCAAGCGAGGCAGTTGTAAAACAATAGAGAGACTGGAGAGGGCAGTGCTCCGCCTCCCCTCAAGGCACTGCTGTCAGGTTGGATTTAGTCCTAGTGCTAAAGATCCTAAAGTTATTATGGACAAGCTAATAATACTAATGTTTTTGTGAAATTTCCATGTTTAAAAAATCTATACAGTAAATTTCCATTTAAAATGTACTACTGTACTTTAATCTAGTCGCGTAAGGTAATATTTTTACCCTGAGGTCCCAAACTTTAAAAAAGAAACAAGAAATGGTTGATGAATGGCCATTTCCATTTTCTCAGTAAACTTCATTTGTTTTCTTAGTAAACTATCTGCATGGACTAGAAGAACTATAAGGATGTTATGCCATGATTGTTACCTGGAAGAGTCCTTAGACATCAGTGTGCCTTGGTCTCTCCTCTTCTTCCAGCTATTTCGCTGACACCTACCAGAGAAAACCAGACTTGCAGAGGAAAGGTCTTCAAATTCTTGCCATGTAATTCAAACTAGAGTATAAGACTCCTACTTGTAGATGTCCTCTTTTGCCTTCAGGCATTTTATACCTAGCAGTTTTGGTCCCTTACATTCTGGTATCTTTCTGCCCCTACCAGACTACAAAAGGCTTGAAGGTAGCACTGGGATCCAATTTGTCATGAAACCCTTAGTATCTACAATGGTGTTAAGATCTTTACAGGTAGAGTTGCAGAGTACAGGGCCACAATATGTGAAGGTTTCTTTAGCTCCTCCTCCTTTCTAAAATCTGAATTGGAATGTCTCTTTGTGAGAGGTATGATATCTATGGATACTCAATATTCCCCATCTTTCTATCTTAATTGCTATAGACAGTTTATACATTCATGTCTTCCACAGAGCACTTAAATTTATAGGTATTAAATATCAAATGAGAAGTCAGTTGACCAAATGTACATTTTTTTAGTAGGATAAACAACTGTCCTGGTATTAGAAATAAAGTATCTGCTTTCAGAGAACCCCTTTGATCCTGGAAGAATCAGACTGGTTGGTCATTTTTTCTGCAGAAACAACTTTTATCAAAATAATAGAAAAGTGTTAATAATTTACATTTCTAGCAAAAAATAACTCAAATAATGGCACTACTCAGATAAAAATCAATGTACCTCTCTTAGAAAACGGGGGAAGTAAAAAACCATGACCTAATTGTACTCTAGGGCCATTTATTAATCTTGAAGAGCATTTATCATGATCTTTTCCTGAGAATAGCTGCTTATATTTCATGTGGCTCTAGTATATTTCAGTCTGGGGGCAGAGTCTAGGCTTTTAGAAGTGCCTTAAGTATTCTCTGTAATTGTCACTTAACAACTTCCCAAGCACAAGATCCAAATAATTCTTCTTTAGCCTTTGTGATAAGTATGCTTCCCTTACAAGGTTTAATGCTGGGAGAAGCTGCCGGTGATAACCCTTCTATGTGGTCTTGCTTCCTCCAGAAACCTTATCTTAAACCCTGCACCTAAGTTTTTAAAAGGAGAACAATTTGATGCCCTTGTCTGTTTGTCTCAATTAAAAAGCACTGACTCCAGCCACAAGCACTTTTCCCACAAGATGCAAGAATTAAGACACTCATGAATTATTGAATAATTTATGAGTAGGTGTAAGGCATAGCCTGTGGCTTCACCAATTCCCTTCCCTTCTCCTTTCTCCAAGCTGTGCAGGTCCCTGAGGACTTCTGGGTTTACAAAGGAGTAAACTCTCTTGCTCCCTTGTCACCCCCCTGTCTCCCTTAAATATTTAAAATATTTAAATAGAAACAACAGATTTACAAAATTTTTATTTTGCTTTCAACTATTTACAAGATAAGTGTCTTCTCTGAGAATGGATTTGAAAGAACAAAATAGCATGGGTAAAAATTAAACCGGAAGGAGGAGGAAGGAGAAAGTAGACACAGAAGGGAGACTAGAAAAGAGGAAACCTTATCTTCTGCTTTATTTTCTATATCCATCGAAGTCTCTAGATGTCTGTGTGTTTCTCCATTTGAAATCTTGTCTCTACATCGTACCTTGGCAATCTAGCACAAATGGTACGAGGCAAAATTGCTTTTTAAAATATAAGCCATAATAGAAACTTACAGTGATATTTGATTTTAAAATGTATTACTGTAAAAGGCACATTGCCACCCACCCCCATCTGTATATTCCTCCTTAACAACACATTTATCAACCTTGCCACTTTCCGAAGCAATTCTGGAAGTTCTCTTTCATGAACGTCTTTTGTTGCACTATTTTGGCTGCTCTGATGTACTGAATCGGTCCAAAACATTTCTCTTTCATGGTCATTTTGACTTCGGAGAAGAGCCAGAAGTTGCACAGTGTCACGTCGAGTACATAAAGTGGAGTGAGGACACATAGCGTGTTTTGGCAAGCCTGTCTCTCCGTGAGATGGCATTTGGCAGCCACATTCACTGTATTTTTTATCAGAGCTCATAAAGACACTCAAGAAAGAACTTCCAAAACTGCTTCGGAAAGAGGCAGGAAGCCTAGCATGGTGGTGCATACCTGTAATCCCAGCACTTGGGGGGCTGAGGCAGGAGGATCGCTGTGAGTTCAAGACCAGCCTGGGCTACGACGTAGCGAGTTCTACGTCAGTCTCAACTACATAGTGAGACCCTGTCTCAAAAAACCAAAAAAAAAAAAAAAAAAAAAAAAAAAAAAAAAAAAAAAAAAAAAAAAAAAAAAAAAAAAAAAAAGATTTTCAAAAAAAAGAAAAAAGAAAGAGGCAAGAAAGCAGCAAGTGGGATAATTGCTCAGATCAAAAGGGGAGGGGTATTTTAAGGGGGATTCACGGCACCCTTTTATTGCAGATTTTTAAAGTTTAAACATGCATTGTATATTTCAATCACACTTCATATAATCTTTATTTTATGTACCGTACTTGACTATTAAAATGAGATGCAACCGGAAGAATTTATATTAGTTAAACATCTTTTTAATATTTGTAGAAAGGGTTTCCAAATTATAATGTAAATGTATGCAAGGCATGCAAATCACAAGCTTCTTCAATTTTGATGTCGTAAAACCTGCTTCTCTTACCGAAAGCCCCCACACTTTTCCCCCAGCTCCACTGAAAGATGAAAGTGTCAAACGTGATCTTTTTTCAGTCTTTCCCCTTGGAATTCCTGTCATTCTTATTTAGCATACCTTATTTCTTCATGGAAATAGCACTGTTTGGTTTATTAAAAATTCATGGGATAGATTTCCCTCTTGAGTACATAGAGCCTAAGGCTTTCAATGATTCTATATCATTGCCCAAAAACTTACCTATACTTAAAAGATTCATGAATTTAGAGAATTATTATTACAAAAATGTCCACAATGGTTTTTTTAGAGTTATACGAATACAGAATTAGAATGAACCATAAGGTCATTTGTCTTATCTACTTATAGGAATATTTGCCATATATATATATATTTTTTTTAAACAGATAACTTCATTCTTAGAAAATGTCATCACTCACCTTCATGTATAGATATTTGAATGAAGGGGCTTATTTCTTGTGGAATAATGCTTTTAAACTGCCGTGGAGATGGTTCTAGTTTTCTTTACTAGATGACTAGGGTTTTAAAGTAGTCTCTATGCATTACAGTCCTTATTGTCTAAATGTTCATAAATGCATGTTTCATGAACCAGTCCTAAGTTTCTATTTCTCTCTCAGATAATATTTGACTTCTTTGAACACACAGCTCTCAATACATCTCATGAACTTCGTAGTTTTGTGCTGGTTATTTTACAGCCTTAACACCTAGCACAGAACTTGCAAGTCCATAAATGTTAAAGGCCAGGGACTTCTACAAATCGAAGATCCACAAAAGGAGCCCATAGGAATTCAGAGCCTGAAAGTTTGGGATCTGGGGCTCTAGTGTTAAATTATTCCATTAAGAGCTGCATTTCATGTTATGGTTCTCATTGGTTATTGGCATCATTCAAGATTAAAGAACTTTATGCACCGAGTGCTGCTCAATGCATGTAATACTATTATTAGTAATGCTCTAGATATCACTGTTTCCTTCATGACAGAAACTCTTAGAATTACCCATCTGGATTACTATTGTGTTCATCCCTTCATAAATACCATCCTTCAGAGATGTATTCTAGAAGATAATGCATTAAAATGGTGGGGATTTATAAATTCAGACCTGAAACTGTGCAAATAATTGGAGCATAAACATCTGGCCATGTCTGATAATAACAGAAGTCATTTATCAAGTTCATCCTGTTCTAAGGACTGCAGAAAAACTCTTTGAAAATGCCATCTTCAGTAGTCCTCACAACAACTTTGGCAGGTAATGCGATCATCTCCATTTTACACTGGAATAAACAGAGTTTGAGAAACCTCAAATGGCTTAGCCACAATTTTCAAGATAAAAGGCCATAAATATAAGTTTGATTTCAATGCCTTACCATTTCCTACATTGATGATCCATAATCAAATTGTTAATACTGATGGAAAATGAAGCTTTCTGTAAAGATAACAATGAAAGCTAACGAACACCTTTTTAAATATACGAGTATGGGAAGAAACTATTTAAATTATAATAGATAATTTGATTGACAGAAATATTTCAGCTCAATCTCAGAATGCTGAGAGCCCCCAGGAAGGTTCGATGCATTTCCTTGTCATTAAGCAGAACCATAGTGGGCTGGGGATTTAACTTAGTGGTGCCACTGCCTGCCTCACAAAGGCAAGGACCCGAGTAGCAAAAAGCAAGAAAGAAAGAAAAAAAGCAGAACCATAGTTCTGTCATAACAGAAAAAATTTATATATAATTTTTCTACTTTATATCAGAGTATACAGGTCAGTGGCATTGTTCATATAATTGCATTGCTGTACAATCAGTCCCGGAACATTTTTTTTAATTTGTAAAACTAAAACAAACTGTACCAATTAAACAATTCCCAATTTCCTCCTTCCCTCTGGCCCTTAACAATCATCATTCTAGTTTCTGTTAATGTGACTACTGTCAATACCTCTTATAAATGAAATCTTATTTAGCTTTTTGTGACTGGAACATCTCACTTAATATAATATCCTCAAGGTTCACCCATGTTGCAGCCTTTGTTTAATTTCCTTCCTTTTTAAGGCTGCACAGCATTCCACTGTATGTACACAACACATTTTGTTTATCCCTTAATCTGTCAATGGGCACTTAGTTGCTTCCATCATTTGAGCTATTATGAATAATATTGTTATGAACATAGCATCATCCTATGAACACAGATCTCTTCAAATTTTGATTCCAGTTCTGTTGAGCATATACAGATGTAGACATGCCGAGTGGTATGGTGACTGTATTTTGCAACTTTTGAAGAACCACCACTCTACCTTTCATAGTAGCTGCTGCCCTTGACATTTCCACCAAGAATGCATGGAAATGTTTATTTTTATACTCATCGTGTTTGTTACTTTTTTTTTTACTTTGTCGTTTGAATGGTAGCCTTTTTAGTATAGGTGAAGTGATATCTCATGGTGGTTTTTATTTGGATATCCTTAATAATTACTAATGTTGAGTGTCTTTTTATATACTTGCTCTTCATATTACATCATCTTTGGAGAAGTGATTATAAAAATTGTTTAATTATCTTAGATTCAATTTTAATTTTTTAAGACAAGTTCTTGCTGTGTTGCGTAGGCTGGGCTCAAACTTCAAGCAAAGCTTCTTCCTTTGCTCATTTTTTAAATCTAGTTATTTGTTTATTTATTGTTAGGTTGCAGAAGCCAACTTTCTTTTTACCACAGCTTCCATTCCAACTTCTAGCAACCTTCAGCTAGAAATAAGCCATAATTCAATATTACATAAAATATTAGAACATTAAATAGAACTGTAAGTGAGTTTAAATACTCCTCTCATATTGAATGGGAACACACGATTATTTTTTAGAGTTGTTCACAGTACGAATATATTTGACGCATATCCAATCTGACAAATGTTCCCTTTGCGTCCATGGATTTCAGTGATCTCGTCTCCGAAGTGAGGAAGGCTGTGCTAGATGATTGCTACAGACCAATCCACGCAGGGCACCTCTGATGCCGTGACACACCATGTCCTAGCAGCGTCCGTTTTAACTAAAAAGACTTCTGAGTCTCCGAAGCATTACCTTGGGCGATACTAACAAGCAAAATTAAGTAAGTAAATAAATAAACATTGTTATTGTATTCCATATTTGGGCAAAAAATATCCTTCCATTTCCTAAATCTCTACTTACCACTTCTCTGAATGTCGACACATTTCTTCTTCACAAGTTACCTTCTCCTAAATCTAAAAGTAGAGCAGAGGATTTCTCTCCTCCTTAGTACCACAATAAGAAAACAGTTCCTTTAATAGGTGGATACTACTTCTTGCTTTGGAGAAGGAACTAAATCCCTTAGGACTACAGTTCTATAAATATACACAATGGGAGTATTATTCCTTGCAATGTACAGATATGGCCAGAACTGAGTGAGATAGCTTACATATGTTGCTTAAATGTATTGAAGCCTAAAATACTGCTAATTATTAATAATGTAATAATTAATGCCTAAAATAAATTATAAATATTTAAGCTGGGAACATAGTTTTCTACCTTGTACAATTATGGTCAGGACTGTGATATTCTATTTAAGGTGCCTAACACAGAGCGGAATTCAAAGCAGATGCTTATGAAACATAATTGTTTTCCTTCCCTTTCCACATAGCCACAATGTGGGGATTTGCCTAGGTATGCAAATAAGACAAGACTCCTCTAAATGGGCTTTTTCCTAGAATGATTTAGGGAAAAGAAAAACCAGGCCTGCCCCATACCATCAGTAAGTGCGCCCAGGTCCTGTCAAGCAATGGTGTGGACCAGTGCAGGACAGCTGCAAGGAAATTCCAGAGGCTCAGGCATACAGCCGGAGGCGTGCCCAGAAAAGAGCTGCACAGGCACACAGCATTAGCCAGAGGCCTGCCCCATACCATCAGTGAGTGCACACAAATCCTGGAAAGCAGTTGTGTGGACCAGAGTGGCACAGCTGCAGGCAGATCCCACTTCCAGTCACTTGGGCACACAGGCCAAAACCAAGAGTCCACCTGGAAAAGAGCTTCGCAGGTGAACAAGCAATAGCCAAAGACTTACACTGATATCAATAGCAAGTGCATGGAGATCCTAGCCAGAAGCTTATGCAGAAAACAGGAACTGGGAATCACAGGCCCCAGACAACAACAGCTACATAAGGGTCCCCATGAGAGGCATGCCAAGATACTATCCCAGCTAGAAGCCCACCCAGTCAACAGGTCAGCACAAGGATATAGAAGGCCACCATTCTCAATCCAGGAATTGGCACACTGGGGAGCATCAGAGTAAAGGCTGCTTGGTGGCTTGCTAAGAAGTGAAGACCACTAAGTGAGCAAAAAGTTTCCTCCACAAAGGCAGAGCAGGCTGCATCTGCTACAACTGTTTAAACTCTTCAGTGAAATTGGAAGGGAAGCAATACTCCCAAATTCATTCCTGGAAGCAAGCATCACCTTTGTCCGGCAAAGCAGAGAAAGACCCAATCAGAAAATAGAATTACAGGCCAATCTCACTAATGAACATAGATGAAAATTTTTCAGTAAGATACTGGCAAACAGAATGAAGATGATCATACAGTCTATCCAAGTGGGATTCATCCCAGGGATGCAGGGATGGCTCAACATATGTAAATCAATGAATGTAATATATGACATTAACAGAATCAAGGATAGAAACCATATGATTATCTCAATAGATACATAAAAAGCATTTGACAAAATCCAATACTTATTCATGATAAAAAAAAACCTACAAAAAATTGGAATAAATGGTCTTTATCTCAATCTGATAAAAGCCATCTATGAAAAACCAACATCCAATACCATACTAAATGGTCCAAAACTGAAATCCTTCACACTAAAATTAAGAACAAGACAAGGATGTCCACTATCACCACTCCTGTTTAATATAGTTTTAGAAACTTAGAATTGCTGATTAGAAAAGACAAATAAAAATAAAAGGAATAAAGATAAGAAATAAAGACATCAAATTGTCATGATTTGCAGATGACATGATGCTCTATTTAGAAGACCCCATGAACTCCATCAAGTCTTTTGAACTTAATAACCAAATTCAGTAAAGTAGCTGGATACAAGGTCAACACACAAATGTCAATAACTTTCCTCTACAAATGACAGATTCACTGAGAGAGAAATGGGGCAAACAATTTCTTTCATAATAGCATCCAAAAAATTTGAAATGTCTAGGAACCAATCTAACAAAGAAACAAAAGACCTCTGCTCTGAAAACTATAGCACTCTGTAAAGAAATTGAAGATGATATTAGAAAATGGAAAGACATCCCTTGCTCCTGGGGAGGAAGAATCAACATAGTGAAAATGGCCATACTTCCAAAACTCCTATGTTGATTCCATGCAATCCCACTTAAAATTCAAGCAGCAGAGAAAACAATCCAAAAATCCATTTGGAACTAGAAGAGACTTAAAATAGCAAAAGCAATTCTAAGCTACAAAGACAAGGTAAGGGGGTATTACAATCCCCAGCTTGAAATTATTCTACAAAGCTACTGTGATTTAAAAACAAAACAAAACAGCATGGAACTGGCAAACAAACATATCTGAGGACCAGTGGAACAGATTAGAAGATGTAGAAACAACTCCAGACAGACTCAGTCACCTCATCTTTGACAAAGGAGCCAAACACCCTCACTAGGAGAAAGACAGCCTCTTTAATAAATGTTGTGGGAAAAACTGGGTTTCAACTTGTCAAAGATTAAAACTAGACCTATCTTTCACCATGTACTAAACTAAAATTAAAATGGTTTAAAGATCTAAATAGTAAAGCAGAAATACTAAAATGACTGGAAGAGAGGCTAGGTGGAACTCCTGGAGACACTGGTGTAGGAAAAGATTTCATGAAGAAAACCTCAGTTACAGGGGAACTAGCACAAACAATCAACAATTGTCTTCTTATTGAAAAGCTTCTGCACAGCAAAAGAGGCCACCAACAGAGTGAAAAGACAACCCAAAATGTGGGGAAAAATTTCACTAGCTGTTTCCCAAAGTTTTACTATCTAGAATATATAAAGAATTTTTAAAAATCAGACCTCCCAAATTTAACATCCCAATCTAAAAATGGGCATCTGAAGTCAACAGACATTTCTCATCAAAGAAGTAGAAACAGAAAATAAACATATGAAAAAATGTTCAATCTCACTGGTCATTTGAGAGATATAAATGAAAACAATGCTGCGAATCTACCTCACCACAGAAAGAATGGACACAACGATGAAATCAGCCAATCACAAATGCTCCTAGAACTGTGGGGAAAGAGGAACCCTGCTCCACTGCCAGTGGGAATGTAGACTGGTGAAACTGCTGTGAAAATCAGTATGGAGATACCTCAAAGATTGGATTCTGACTAGTATTGGAAGTCCCATTTGACCCAGGTAGTCCTCTGCAGAGTATCTTCCCCAAAGAATTAAAACAATTATAGCAAAGCAATATGTGTGCAGCCATGTTTATCGTGGCACAGTTTGTAGTCGCTAAAACTTGGAAGCAGCCCAATTGCCCATCAACTGGAGACTGGATAAAGAAAATATATGTGTGTGTGTGTGTGTGTGTGTGTGTGTGTGTGTGTGTGTGAGAAAATGAGAAATTGCATAAATTTATAGCTAAATGAATGCACATTGAGGCCATACCCTTGATATAAATTGGACACACATATAAATACTGAATAGTTTCCCTGCGGTGAGAAACTGAACATGTAAATAAGAACTAAAAGGTATAATAGCCAACATGGAATAGGAAGAAAAGGGGTGAAGGGTAAGCGAGAGGGGATGGGGGAAAAAAAGAAAATCTAGCAGCAGTCAAATCTACAAGAACTTTTTTCTAATTGATGATGAACATAAAAACATTGACTCCTCAGTTGGAGAAAAGCCAAGGATCAAATTCCATAGCCACCCCAAACAGGAGTGTTACTCTTCAAGGTAAGTTCTAAAGAAGGAATAGAAATAGAAGGTGAGTGATGATGTTTCTTGTTAGGAGGGCGCGCAGTTTGAATGGTGGAGTGTCTTCAGGTTACTGGCATGTGGAGCTCTGAATCTTAACTTTCAAAAGGAAGTTGAATTTTTTTTTTTTTCATGAGAGTTCGGTTCGTCTGCTATGACTTGAGGATGTTGTTTAAAGCAGTCAGTCTAGGTCAAAATGAAATAGGAGATTGTAAATATAAACTGTGTAAGAAGTCATACATTTAAAAGAAATCTTTAGAATAATTGTGTTCCTGAGCATTTGTTTACACACTCATGATATAGCCCAAGCACTTTTTGTTCACATGGCTTAAACTGGCTGTAAGATAAAAGTAAAGGTGTCTTTTAAATTGAGGACATGGGCTGGGGATTTAGCTCAGTGGTTCGGTGGCCTGCATCACAAGCACAAGGACCTGAGTTTGATCCCTGGTACCACAAAAAAAAACAAAAACAAAAACAAAATAAAATTGAGGACATGCTGTGCTTGCTTTGAAAGCACATATATTAAAAAATGGACTCTGAGAGACTCAGTTGCTAATGGACATGTGCAAGCAGAATGATGAACTTTGTTGCAGATACGATCAATGTCACAGTTCTATCTGTACCCACCTTATTGACAGAGAGAGGTCAACCCATACACGAAAAGGAACTGATCCCTTTCGAATGAAACATTGTATTTGCACATTTGGCTAATATGACATTATGTCTCAACAGGAAATTGTTGAAATAAAAAATAAAACTCTCAAAATAAATTTGTGAGAACATGATGAAGGCAACTTAGCACCATTTAGCAATTAATAATTATTAAAAATTCATTTTTATAAAGTTCTAAAATTCTAAAAATTTACTAGGCTTTTTAATTACAAATCAGAAACCTCTTTAAACATGAGAAAATTATTCTGCTAACTTTCCAGATTTGGTCCTTTTCAAAAGAATCAAATTACTGCTGGGGATTTAGCTCAGTGGTGCCCATACCTACCTTGCAAGCACACCGTACTGAGTTTGATCCCCAGTACCAAAAAAAAAACAGAGTCGAGTTCTACTTTTGAGGTGAAAAATATATTTTGATGTTGGCAGAACTTAAAAGTCTCACAAATATCAGTAACTGTACAGGCCACCCATGACTGTCCAGACACCTTACTTGTACTTTCTACATCTCTTCCTAAGAACTCCAGGAATTTATTTGTTCTGTGCCCTCACAGTGCTGCCTCCTGTGCTCACTCACCCACTACACACTTACACAAGTCAAGATACTTGTAGAGCATCTCAGAGAGTCCTCAGCACACCAGACAGAACCAAAATCATCTTAATTGAAGTCATACTCCTTCCCAAGTTACAGTGCATAAGATAAAATAGATCATCACACAGGTCCTAAGAGTCATCTTTTACTTCAAAGTAACCACATAAAATGTTCAGCTTCTAGTAGCTCTGTATCTTGGTGCAGAATTTTTAGCATAACAATAAGAAAATGAAAAAAGAAAGTAGTTAATGTTGAAAAGAAAAAGAAGTTGCTGTTTACAAACTCAAGCCAGTGCAATCATTTTAATGTGCTAAGGAGAGTCTCTTGTTCTCCCCAAAAGATGGGGCATTAACAGGCATAGATTTCATTGCAAAGCAATTTGTACTTGCCCGCAAGTCACCAGAAGAGAACCCGATCCTTGGTCAGCGGAACACAATTGAGCTCACTGTTAATTGTAGCAGACACCATAGCATAAAAAACAAAGACTCTGAAAGTGAAAACTTGTCATTAGAATGTAAATTACCCTGCTGATAGAAAAATTTTAAGACTTCCAGGAGCCAGCGTCATCATGAGAGACCCTGTGAATGACTTCCTCTCAGTTTGCAGAGAGCCAGGGATCCAAACATAGTTTACAGGGCACTGAGAAGAGGAGGAGTCATGAAGGTGATGTTTTACTGAAGACAATGTATATTATAGGGTATGCAATTTACAAGGATCAAAATATCCAGTGAGGGTGTTTGTTTGTTTGTTTGTTCTCAGAGGCAGAAAGGGTATGTTTCTTTTTTTTCTTAGCTGTTAAGGATTTAAACTTGCAGGAGGCTTCAAAAGGAGAGGCAGAGTTGGAACAAGCAGATGAAAATCGATGCCTTTCCTTTTCCAGAGTGATGGCTCGACTAGTTATTTATTGGCTTTCAGCAAACTGTGAGGAAGCATTTTCCAGTTTCATTTGAAGTTACAGCCACTGCTGTACAACTACCCTGAAGTTCTGATCGTCACTGACTTCCAAATTAGGCATCAGGCTCTGCACTTTGCACTTTGCAGTGGTAAGAAAAGAGTTCTTCAGGCTGAGGTCCCAAATAACTGGATGATGTCAGCAGTGGAGGGTAGATAGATATTCAGAGAAACTGACTTGGCAGGTGTGTGGTAAGCCAAGTTCACCCCACAGATCTTACCTGCCGAAGAGGACTGTGCCCAACAGGAATCGGCCACAGGCTAAGGAGCTGCTCATCTGTGGTAAGATTTCTTCCCTACCCCTCTCAGGTTTCCTTGGAAACAAAACTTACTTGGAACACAAGAGAAATGGTTCCTTGCTATTATTTTAGCTATTTTGGTTTAAAAAAAAACAGAAAACACCCCTAAATATTGTTATTTCAAACTGTTTACAGGGAATCACTACTTAACATACATATCTAAACCTCTTTGGATTTGAAAACAATGTGATTACTGATGCACAGTTCTCAGATTTCCAGTATATCTTCCTTGCATGGCCTCCAAACACTCAGCATTAGCAAAACCACTTCAGTAGTTTCTACTTCTCTCATCTTTGTAATGCATAGACCACCCCCTACTCTCCCAAGACTGCCTCTCCTTTCATCCAGAATAGACCGTCTCTCCTAGGATGCTTGATGCACTGTCTCACACTGTGTGATTTTTCTCCTTTGGTTTCAAAGGTGCAAAAAAACCACAATGCTTGTTATTCACACTATAAAGTGAATTATGTTAATTTAAAGAAAATGTGTTATTTTTTTTTTTTTCTTACTGAGTAGGCCAGGTAAGTTCCAGACCAAGTTAGGGCAGATAGTAATTCTGAAGCACGGGCCTCTCTAGGTAGAGGGAATACTGGACTGGGGCTTAGTGGTTGTGAATTTACAAAGAAAAATATGACACAGGCGAAATGTAAGGGCACAGAGGGGCCTGGCCAACAGAGGAGGAGCCATCATCAAGAAGTGACAGAATTCTTTGGAAAGAACTTAAAGGTGCCCTAAATTCGAAGCTCACTTTCTCTATAAGTTTGCAAATACTGAAGCCCATCTCAGATTTACATCATCAACAGGTGAGATAAGGGAAGGCAATTATGGAGATAGCATGGTACACGTTATGTTTATACTTAAAAGACAGGAATAGGAAATATTTGGATAATGCAGTGTCACACGGTAAGACAATTAAATTTTTGTTTCTGGAACAGTATAGCAAGTGTTCAAGTTAATGTTTTGACTGAGTCATTACTATGCTCAAGGCTCCCTAGCCTGTTAAAGATGTTTTTTTCTGGCCAGAGTTTAATCTCTACAAAATATGTCATGATTTGTGCTTTTGAGCATAACTGCTGCAGCTCACTTCCTTTCTGATATCTGTTCTTAGGCTCTTTCAGGTGGGTCTGTGCCTCTTATCTCCTTTCCATCAGGAGGAGGCCAGAACACAAAGGACAGTACTTCCCTTTTCATAGCTGACACAGTATCAGTACGCTGTGGTGATAAAAGGTTCAGCCCTTTGATGTGAGTGCACTTCAACCGAAATCCCAGGTTGATCAATATTTAGCTGTATGACTTTTAACAGTGTCTTCTTTGAGCCTCAATTTCTCGTCTCTGAAACAAGGATGAAGAATACCTGCCTCGTAGGCTTGTCATAAGAAATCTAGTAAAACATAAAATAAGAGATTTAATTCTTATTAATATGAGCCATTTGTCTTAACAATTGTTGACTTTCTCTCAAGGCACTGAATACATAGGGTGGCCATCATCTCTCCCACTGGACACAAGATCCTTGGGAACAGAAAATAGCTGTCACCTTTGGAATTCCAGTGGTCCTATCAGGCATGGAAATGAGCATTCGAGTTTAGCTTGACCGTCCAAAGGTAAAAGCCAATCTCATACACGTGTAAAGACATAGCCGAGTCTGAAAGAATGAGCAACAGCAGGTAGAAATGACACAGCTTGGAATCCAGGAAGTGTCTCAGAAAGTAGGAAGGCTGAAGAATGCTTAGGCTGCTATAGATAGATCAGCTTGGCCAGAGCAGAGATTTAAACAGAGAACAGTTTCTAAAGGCGGAAGGAGCCTGGTTTAAGAGAACATTGGTATTGTATGGGACACATCTTTCTTTGGAGAAGTTTGTTCTCCTTCAACTTATATATACTCAGTGATACTTTCTGTGTGCTTAAATATAATCTAGGATTTATTGGAGGACTTACAGTAAAGACATAATTCTGTTAATCTCAGATAAATTAATTTAATAACCAATCGACAGAAAATCAGATAACAGAGCACAAAAGATCACTATAAGCTTCACATCTGGCAGGACAAGGAATACAGGCAAAGAAAGCTCCAGGGTAAGGTCTCCAGGACAACAGAGTTTGATTGTGTGCCTAATAGAAGCTCAATTTAACAAATGGAATTGTCCAAAGACATCTCAGAAATCCTCTGAGACAGATGTTTGCAAACCACTAGTCCCTTCAATTATAGCAAGACAAACGCAGATTGACAGCATTTTAATTCTAACATCATTTACAGGGATATGCATTTCAATGAAGTGACAAACATTTTTGCCAGAATACATATTGACTAAATCTCTTAAAGCACAGACTGCTCTTTCTGGTCAACAGTAAGGCTTTAATGGCTCTGCAGTTGTGGTAAGTGACTGTTCTGGAGGAATGATGGGGACAGTCGTTTTGACGAGTGTGTGTCATTTTGCTGATGATGTTCCTTAGTCTTGCTATAGTGAGAAGCAGGCAACTTACTGCTGCAGCTACAGTCTGTGGGGTATTGTTATTCTGCATACTTTCTCTTCATAAAATGGGAAGTTGCTCTTTAAATTGTTTTTGCTAAACATAGGCCCCCAGCATGCAGTTTGTTAATTACAAATCATCCCATAACAAGTAGAGAGGCTGTAGTAAGATGTGTATATTTCACACAAAATTAAAATCTCCAAAAAGGAAAAAGTTGGCAGGTATTCAGTGTTAAGATATCTAATCTGCAACACTCTATTACAGATCTTTTGCTTAAAAAGAGGTGCATTTTAAAGTCAACAATGAATCCTTATGTCCATAAAATGCATTCGATAACTTATCAAGTCTAATATGTATTCTAGAAGACAATTAAAGCTCTACTGGGGGGCTTTTATTCGCTTTAATTGTGTTGCTTGGCAGCAGGATGTTTATTCCTCATCGTGCCCAAGTTACCTCTGCACAAAGAAGGTGGATGGTTTTCATAGCTTATTAATAAGAGGATGTGGCGCTTTCTAATGAGTAGAATCTGAAATGAGAAGATGGGAGACATGGTTGTCATGGGTTTCTCAGCCAGAGTCACTTGCTTGTGCCTTCATGTGGCAGGGCTCTGCCCCTTCACTGTCAGCTGGTGATCTCTGCGGTCCCCCTTTGCCAGAGTTGGTCTGCCTTTTGTTCAGTGAGTCACAGCATTGTCTTTAATTGAAGAAGTGGGAAGTAGCTTTATTAAAATACAGTATCCACTTTGTTATCCAACTTAGAGAATGAAGCAGAATTTTAATGGACATTGATTGCCTAAAAAAAAAGCATCACTAAAATTAGAATCAGAAAGAAGGGAAAGAAGAAAAAACTAGTCGGAATGTGGCATTAGAGCTTTATCTGATGGCCTCGTCTCCACCACTAAGTCTTGCATGGCCCCAACTTGCAATAAGACGTCACCAAAGTTCATACTGAAATTGAAAATGAGTGAGGCAGGTCTGGTGGGGAAAAGTGTGAAAAATCTAATATTTTATAATAACTAGAATTTTTTAGCAGAAAAAACATATATGAAAGCTTCTTATTTTTAGAATGTTGAAGACTAAATTTAACTAAATGTGAAATAAACTGAAGGTAAAAAGAAACCAAGTTTGCAGCTGCGTGGTGCACATAGACCTTTAGGATGGGGTCCTAATATTCCCATGTCTCATTTCTTGCCTATTAAAGGAGAAATGGAAATAGATGATGGCTAAGACAACTGGGCAGTGGGGTGCAGCCTTTTGAGAGGCTCAAGCTCCGTCCTCCCTTCTGTTCTGACTCACATCCCTTCTGGCCTTCTTATATTCACACTTTACAACATACACTCAATATATAGCCTTCCTCCCTACATTTAGAATATGGAAAACTACTGTAATGAGAACAAGACAACAAAACATGAATTTGAAATCACAAAATGTTAACAACTTCTGACGTAGAAATCTGTAACTACAGATGTTAGGCATAACGTGTTTTCCTGAAGTGTGCACAAAATTTCAAGAACTTGCCCAGTTAATTCACAGGGCTGTTTCCTGCACAAAGTACTTTTAGAGAGTTAGATGTCTGGAGTAAGAAGTACCACAAATACTTTGTCTGAGATAATCATGATAGTCTTATTTTAAGTGATGTGATACCAATGTGACAAAGGAGATTTAATGCAGTTTCTATATGATGAAAATACATCACATGAAGCCATTGTACATGTTTAGAAAAGAATGCTTTGGTTTTGTGTCCTTAATGATTTGTAGCACTTTGAAGCACATTGAACCACGTGGAAACCACAGATTATGACCAAAACAACTCTGTCTACGAAAAGCTGTTGGCTTCTTTCTGTATTTTGAATGGATTACAGAAGGAATGCTACTCAGTGTTGATCTGCTAACTTGTCTCTTGCGTATTCTTCATACAGAAACCAGTGTGATCTTTGAAAACAGGTCTGCTCTATGATTGCCTTACTTTTAACACTCCCAATACTTCTCATGATTCTTGCTGTACAATTCTCAGGGAGGTAGTTTGGGTTTTGTTGCTTTTATATTTATTTGTAAGTTCTGAACTCTACTCTCATAAGGAACCTAGGACCTCGTGTATGCTACGCAAGCACCTTAACACTAATATGTGTGAGGTGGTTTTCAAACAGCCACAAGTGCGTTGATCTTCATCTCATCAAAAGAATGAGCCATGGTATATTTCCCAGGTGTATCTATTTTCCTACAAATATCTCAAATTTGTCATTCTTTACATCTGAGTAGTACTCCACTATAAACAGATAGAACATTTTGCTTGTGCAACCATCTCTTGGTGGGTATACAGGCCACTTCCAATATTTAGCTATTACGAATTGTGCTGCAATAAATATTGGTATACAAGTATCACTGTATGATGACTTAAGCTCTTTGGGAATGATACCTAGCAGGATGATAGTGGGCTTGGATGGAATTTGTAATTTCAGTTCTTTGAGAAATCTCCATACTGATTTCCATAACGGTTGTACAAGTTTATATTCCCCCCAACAATGAAGGAGGGTTCCATTTTTACCACAGCCACACCAGCATTTGCTATTGTTTGATTTCCTGATGATTGCCATTCTTTCCAGAGTAAGATGGAGTCTTAAGGTTGTGAAATACATCAGATACACAATCAAATATGGTACCTCTCATTTGAGCGAGGCAAAGTACAGAGAAGATGATATAAGATGCACAGAAAGGGACAAGGAGATGGATCTCTTGAAATAGGAAAAAGTGATCTAAGGGAACAAGGGTGAAGAGGAGGGGAAGGGGAATGAGAAGAATGAAGATGTACCATGGAGAGGAACCTGCAATTATTATAAATGCTATAACAAGCAATAGCGACAAGTATGAAAAAGGGGATGGAGAGATAATGGGGAAGGCAGGAGGCAGAGGGAAGGAAAAAGGGATGAGAAAAAAAGAAAAAAGTGTGCTATGTACGTGAAACCACACCCAACATGATATCAAACTGTAAGAATTGCAAACATGTAGTGATAAAAAAATACAACTTTGAAGAGGACAGAATATTCTATTCCCCTTCCCCTGAATCTGGGCTGACATTCTGACTTCCGTCAATTATTAGGTGTTCGAAAGGACCTTGAGCAAGCTCTGAACCTAAATCTGAAGAGGGCTGGAATTCTACTCAGTCTCCTGTTTCTGCCACTATGAGAAGAAGCCCGTGATGGAAAAACCTCAATAGAGGCCTGAGCGTTTGAGGACAAGAGCTGTGAGCTGGTGGCAGCTCATGAGGAAGCCCGGGAGAGAGCAGCAGCAGCATTGCCTGGTCCAAGATCTTTAAGCAATAAGTCACTGCTTAAACACACTAGGTATTTGGTGTGATTTGTTGTATAGCAGTGGATTCCTAATGCAGCCTAAAAGACACCAGAAGATCTGAGCAGTGTGTGCCTTCTTCCCTACCTCCCACCTCCCGATTGCAAATACTCTACTCTCATTGTCATTTGTCCATGTACAAAGCGTGACCTGCTCTTCACTCTGCCTTGCGCCCTCTTTCTTGCCACGTGCACATGATTCCTCACTTCGCGGAGATAGAATTTTTTATTACTGTACTTGCCACCAAGATCAGTACCTGAATATTAGTAGGTGCTTGTTTTAAAATATGTTGCGTAAATTATTCTCAATTTCTAGGGCTATTCCAAGGGCTTCAAAGTAGAAAATCTACTCCTTATATACGATCTCTAACCTATATTTAATATGTTCTAGGGACTAAGAAACAACCTTAAGATAAAAAAAAATCCTTAAATATTATGGAATGGACCAGTCTGTGCATCTGATATGCTCCTGAGGGTCTCTGTAATATAGGAATTAATGTCTCCATGAAGCAGTTGAGGACGTAGTATATAGGGTGAGATTTAAAATGTATTTGACATTGTTCAGTTTCTTTTGGGGATTCTTCATCTAAAACATTTCCTTTCTGCTAGTTCCTGTGCTACTGCAGATTTGTTCATAAAATCTTTCCCTATACCAGTCTTCAAGAGTTCTGCCTAATTTATCTTCCAGCAAATTTAGTGACTCTTTTTTAATATTTAGATCTTTAATCCACTTGGATTTTAGTTTAGTTCATAGTGAAATATAGGGAATCTAGTTTTAATCTTTGAGAGGTTGAAATCCAGTTTTTCCAACACCATTTACTAAAGAGGCTATCTTTCCTACACTGAGGATGGTTGGCTCCTTTGTCAAAGATGAGGTAGCTGAGCATGTCTGGAGTTGTTTCTGTATCTTCCAATCTATTCCACTGATCCTCAGGTCTGTTTCTTTGCCAATACCATGCTGTTTTTATCACAGTGGCTTTGAAGTATAGTTTCAAATTGGGAATTGTTGTACCCGCTGCCATGTCTCTGTTGCCTAGGATGGCTTATGCTATTCTAGGTCTCCTCTGGTTCCAAATGAATTTTTGGATTATTTTTTCTAGTTCTGTGAAATATAGTGTTGGAAATTCAATCTGCCTTGCATTGAATCTGTATAGCAGTTTTGGTGGTATGGCCATTTTCACTATGTTGATTCTTCCTACCAAGGAGCAGGGGATATCTTTCCATTCTCTTGTATCCTGTTTGATCTCTTATTTCAGAGTGCTGTAGTTTTCAGTGAAGAGGTCTTTTGCTTCTTTCATTAGATTGATTCCTAGATACTTCATTTTTTGGATGCTATTGTGAAAGGAATTGTATTCCTAATTTCTCTTTTAGTGCATGTGTTAACTGGGATCTCATCTTATTAAAAAGCTTCTGCACTGCAAAAGGAACCATGAACAGAACTAAAACACAACCTACACTGTGGGAAAAACAACTTTACCAGCCACTCCTCAGACAAAGGGCTCTTATCTAGAATATATAAAGAACTCAAAGAAATCAGCCCCCCCCCCCAAATATAATGACCTGATTCAAAAAGGGGTATCGGAAATGAGCAGACATTTCTCAGACAAAGTAGGAAAAGCAGCAAGTAAATATATGAAAAAATGTTCCACATCACTGGTCACTCGAGAGATGCAGATAAAAACAACGCTGAGAATCTACCTCACCCGACAAAGAATAGCTACCATCAAGAAATCACACAATAACAAATGTTGGTGGGGTTGTGGGGAGAAAGGATCCTTTTCCCTTGTTGGTGGGAGTGCAGACTGGTGCAATCACTATGGAAATCACTATGGAGATACCCATAAGCTCCCAAAGAGCTGGGATTAGAAGTTCCATTTGACCCAGCCATCCCATGCTGGGAATCTTACCAAAAGAATTAAAACAATCATATCACAGTTATATATGTGCACCTGTGTTTACAGTGGCACAGTTTTTAATGGCTAAATCCTGGAAACAGCCCATTTGCCTATCAGGTGGAAACTGGATAAAGAAGTGGCGGTTTTTCTTTAAAATGGAGTACTACTCAGCCATAAAGAATGATAAATTAGATTCATTCATAAGAAAATGGATACATATTGAGGATATACTCCTAAGTAAAATAAATAAGTCACACATGTAAATACTGAATAGTTTCTCTGGTGTGAAAAACTATAATAACACATAAGATCCTAATGAGATAATTAACAATGTGAAATAGGAAGAAAAGGGCTAAAGGTGTAGGGAAAGAGGGAAGGGTAGGGGAAAGGTAATAAGGGAAAGAAAAAAAATGTGAGAAAATGAAAAAATGGAAATAAAATGTTTGTAAATGAGAGGGGAGGGGAAGAAGGGGTGAAGGGAGGGTAGGGACAAGGGGGAAAAATGAGAAACAAGACCTGTCATGTAAAGGTACCAGATCCCAATGATGAATGTAACTATACTGTCAACCTAAAATGTACCAATAAACGCAATGAGGAAAAAAATTATATTTTACTTACAATAAGGCTTTTTGTAACTAATTGCAATGATGAAGAAATATTACAGTGCATAATACATAAGCTTGAGCCAGAATTCATGATCTGGATGGCTGCCCCATTCTACCACCTAGTTTCATAATTAAGTAACATTAAAGGCCCAGAGAGACTGAGTGGTTTACTCATTGCCACAGAGTGGTGGGATAATTCAGTGCTACAGAAAGAAAGACCAAAGGAAGATAAGAACAAACCCTGAACCTGTCAAAAACATTTTGAATTACTGTTCCAGATACCTTTTAGAGTATCTATAATCATAACAGCCATGCTTTGCCAAGACATTAACTAGTAAGCCATGTTTTCTAAACCGGGACACCAAAACATTTCTATTTGATGAAGTGGAATGGCAAATTTGAATGTATTTTTAATATAATCTTATATTTCAAGAAAACGGAAGGCAAGCAGTGACTGAACCAGGATGAAGCCCACATTGCCTAAAACACGCTTGCATTGTCTTCCTCCATTGGTCTACCGGAATAGCACAGCTTAGGAAGCATTCAGCTAGGGAGTTTTATGCATTTTCTTCTGATGAATAATTGATGCTTCTATGCAGATCCAGTTGGCGAAAGTAAGCTCCTTCTTTCATCTAGTCAGATCCACTTCATCCTACGAAGTGTGCAAAGACTAACAAAACTACAACAAAATCAATAGATATAATCATGGTATTGTATCTATAAACAAATGTGTTCAAGCAGTGTTTCAACGACATCTATTTTAAAATCTCCTGATCATCTCCCTGTGATGGAATTCTTCTATATTTAATACATGTCTTATTATCTTCCCTCTTTTCTCCTCCTTCCCAGTGGAAAACCTTCAGCAAAGGAAGGTTCTGATCTCAATTTTTCACCCATAACATTTTAAAAAATGACATTTTTCCTACCTGTCTCATTAAGATAAATTGAACAATACGCTTATTCCAGTTTGGACTTTGACCTATAAAAGCGGCAGAATTATTTGCTTAAAGCACTTAAGAACTGACATGATTTGAGTTGTAAAGTATGAATATTTTACTACATATACTACTCCATAGGGGACTGGCACTGTTAACAATATTATGTGAGCTACTAAAGTTTTCGCTGTTATTTATAAAGTTGATCTTTTTTTTAAAAACAGCAAAAAAGATTACAGAAGAATTCTTTTTTCATTTGGGAATATGTGACAGAAATTAAATGAATCCTGAACTTCAAAGTGCTTTTTAATTCGAATATGCTAGTAGAAATTTTAATTTTTATTTGATTAGTTTTCAGATTGGATAAGTGTCAAAGATGCTTTTATTACTTCTGAGTGTATCAAAGTGCTTTTGCTGTGTCATAGTGGGAAAAAGATTTTATCCTATTTCTGCTAAATTTAATTGCTACTAATAAAGATAAAGCGTTGGACACTTGGAAGAAAACAAAAATATATTTCATACAAACAAAATATGAGTACACTACATTTTAACTTTTAATTATCTCAGGTATTAACTAGGAAGTAAATTTTTATATTCAGTTTATGCATACACTAAGGTTTAAATTTTTAAATCACATAAGTTATCTATTAGTGAGTTTATGTGATTATTTTTGATGGTGAAAAAGGTATTACCTTTATTGCTTCAGCTTTCAAAACTTTCTACAGGATCCTTCTGACAAGGCGATACTTTTTCATCTTAAATTACATGAGTAAAACAAATCCCATAAAATTAAATATAAGAAATTGCTTTGGAGAACATCAAAGTCTTTATCAGAAGTTTTGTTCTTGCATTCTATTTCCCTGAACCTGCATCATTAAAGTTGAATACCTGATTTAATTGTAATGGTGCTGCTGTTTGACATTCATTTCTGAAATTAATTTAGAAAACCTCTCAGAAAACTTTGTCATAAAGAAACACCTGTACTGTCTAATGTGTAGAGTTAGAGCTTTCCCTCTGACTTTATATATGAGAAATCACAATATGTGATTTTATAGAACAATATTTAATTGAGCTTTTTAGCCCTAGCACAACATCACAGGTGCAATATACCTATATAAATCATATGGGTGATGACCCCATTGAAGCAGGTCCTTTTAAATCATAAGTTCTGTTACCAAAGACCTCTAGAAGCTCACAGAAAAGCTGCCAGGCTAGTTAGATCATAAATATATCACATGAGAATTACTGAATGAAAAGGAAAACTGAAACAACAAAATAATATTCATAGATAAATGTTTATAATGTGAATATGTAGGCTGGTATAATTATAGAGAATGCACTTAATTTTCTATGGTCCAATGTGAACAACATTTTTAATTTTTTCTGTCAGTAGTTTTGTTAATCCTATCTAAAGTCTATTCCAACTAAATGTCTGAACCCGAAGGAGTACCCTATAGTGCAGGATGATTTAATATCAATGCTACTGACAATTGGGTCCAAAGAATTCTTTATTCCTGAGGATGGTCAGGGGCATTACAGAATGTTTAGTAGTATTCCTGATCCCTACTCTATATGAGCAGTAACACCTTCTCCCTCTCCCTCTGTCCCTGTAGAAATAATTTTTTTAAAAAAATCTCTGTAAACATTGCCAAATTTCCCCTTGCAAGCAAAATCATCCACTATTATTGAGCCAAGATGTCATTATCAATATGGAGATACCTCAAAGAGGTAGGACTAGAGGTTTTATTTGACCCATCCATAGCTCTGCTGAGTATCTTTCCAGAAGAATTAAAAGAATCATATCACAGTGACATATAGCAGCACAGTTTGTAATAGCTAAAACTTGGAAACAGGCCATTTGCCCATCAATTGGAGACTGGATAAAGAAGATGTGGTTTTTCTATAAAATGGAATACTACTCAGTCATAGAGAATGAGAAATTAGAGTCATTTATAGGAAAATGGAAACATATTGAGGATATACTCCTAAGTGAAATAAATAAGTCATACATGTGTAAATACCAAACAGTTTTTCTGGTGTGAAAAACTATAATGCTACATAAGATCCTAATGGTATAATTGACAGTGTGAAGTAGGAAGAACAGGGCTAAAAGGTGTAGGGACAGTGGGAATGGTAGGAGAAAGGAAATAAGGGAAAAGAAAGAAATGTGTTAAAATGAAAAAATGGAAATAAAGTGTTTGTAAATTGGGAAGGGAAGAGGGGTGAAGGGAGGGCAGGGACAAGGGGAAAAAAATGAGATCCAAGAGCTGTCATGTAAAGGTACAAGATCCCAATGATGAGTGCATCTGTACTTTATACCTAAAATGTACCAATAAACTCAATGAGAAAAAAAATTTTAAATAAAACATTTCTTTCTATTTTTCAGATCACAAAATAGAATTTTGTGGCTCTGAATGTATTCCCATCTTTATAATTCCTCAATATTGCCACAACCTATTTCCCTTATACTGTGTCCCTACTGTCTAGCATCTTTCCCACATGCATACATTAAACTGAGCTCTTTTTTTTTTAACAGAGCTGAGTGGGAAGTGCAGAGAGCTTCTATGTACTACTGCACCCACACTCACATAGCCTCCCACATCACCAATAACTACATCGATGACTACATTTATTACAACTCACGAACTTACCCTGACACAGCACGTTCACCTCAAATGTGTAGTTTACATGAGGGTTTATGCTTGGTGTTGTACATTCTGCGAGTTTAAATAAATGTGCGATGACACCTATCCCTCATTATAATATGAACTACAGGCAGAGTTGTCCCACTGCACTAGTTCTAATCCGCAGTGCTTCGCTTATTCATCCTTTCCTTCTGCAACCATTGTTCTGGATTGAACCTATGGATTAGTGAGAGGCCAAGGATATCCCGTAATCATTGAGGGTACATCGCATATGCCAAAGGAATTAATCAATAAAGCATCACCTAGCACCCATGGCTGTCGGGGCCCAAAGGGATCAACATCATGCACAAAATACACTCTGAATGTTGTTGAGGATTTCATGTCAGTTCTCATGGTCTAGAACCTGCAGTAGCCACCACTGTGTCACACTAGGCTTCTTCCATTCTCCAATGGAGTTCTCACATCCAAGCTTAATTTTCTGTGTAGCCATCTGATCTAGTCTTGTCTATTCTCTCACCTTCTTCCATTCATCTTCACAATAGCCTAAATGCTGGAGATCTGTCTGGACTCTCATATTAGCTGCTCCCCTGAAACTCTTGCTTTCAGTCTTGCCCACCTCTGTTCAGCTCAGTGCATCGCTTCAGCAAGCGTATGCATGCTGTTAGCGAATGAAAACTGTGGGAAAAGAGAGGATATTCTTTTTAGCATCATTTTTCTGGCACCTAAATATGTCCAGTGTTACATTCAGCATTTTCATCTGGTATAGGGATCAGGAAAGGGAACAGATGTTAACAAAAACTCTGGTCATAGGTCTGGGTCTCCTGTGAGTCAGTACGATGTCCAAAAGATAGGAAGGTGGGAAATAAAGGCACTGAGACAGAGAGTTGAGAAAAACTGAGTCTTGAGCTGATCTAACCTGCTCTGGGCAGCGAAGACAAAGAATTCCTAGGACATTCAGTGTTTACTCATTACAAGTGTGGGAAGGGGGAAACTGGGCAGGCCCTGGGACACCTGCTGATAACAAGTATCAAGCAGGCAGGACTGCAGAATGAGTGCACAAGCCTATCTTTGCTGAAGAGAACAGGCAGTTAATTCAGAAAGGAAGAATTTAGCTGGAACCGAGTTGACCTTGGCTGGAAGTGAACTTAGCTCGTTGGACTATTTCCAGTGTAACACAGCCAAATTATGAAGGAGCAAGAAGCTTGTGCCTCTACAGCCTGCTGTCTGGCTCCCTACACACACAGAAACAACCTCTTGGAAATTTTATAATGAGCTTTTGTTGTATGTTTTCTTCTCTAGCTTTTTTTAAAGATACACTTTTGAAGGGCTGGGGATTTGACTCATTTGCTCCTTGCTTGCCTCACAAGTGCTTGAACACTTGGTCCTGAGTTCAATCCCCCATACTTCAAAAAAAAAAAAAAAGAAAAAAGAAAAAGATAACACTTTTGAAAGGATACAAAACTTATGCTTTAGACAAACCTGGAACATTTATTTTCACCTTCCCTTCTGATTTACCTTCTTGATAAGCAAATATTAGGTCTGAATCTCACTTCATGAAATCCCAAACAGTGTAGCTGTCTTTTTATTGCTTGAAAATGCAGTTTTAATATTGACCCATCTGGTAACCTTGGGTTTTTCCTATTTTACATCTTTTCTTTCCTTTGGTCATTTGTCTATTTATTAGTGTTATATTCAATAGATACAGTACTCAGATTTTCAGTTTTCCTTGTTTATTTTTAACTTTTTGGAAGACTTATTATATCTTTGTCTCTTCATGGAATGTTAGAAATACAGAAACATGTAGTTTCACAGGTGTTCTTTGTCATGGAAGTGTCTTATTTCCCCATCCATTTTGAAAGAGAGTTTTGCTGGATACATCAGTCTAGGTTGGAGGTTGTTCTCTTTTAGTACTTCAAATATCTCATTCCAGGCTCTCCTTGCCCTAAGGGTTCATGTTGAAAAGTCTGCTGTGATTCTGATGGGCTTTCCTTTGTGTGTGACTTGTTGCTTATCTCTTACTGCTTGTAGTATTTTGTTCTTCTGTTGGGTTTGTGGTATCTTGATTATTATATGTCTAGGTGTATTTTTTTTATTTAGCTAGTTGGGATCCTATATGCCTCAGTTATCTGAATGTCAAATTCTTCCCCTTTGTTTGGGAAGTTTTCTGTCATTAATTCTGCGAACAGCTTTTTAAAGTCATTTGTATTTTCTCCTGCTACTTCATGTATTCCTATCAGTCTTATGTTATTCTTCTTTGCATCATCTAGGAATTGTTGGATCGATTTCTCATGATCTCTTACTGTTTTTAAGAGACCTCTCT
>NW_022900949.1:64980457-65036590 GCF_012274545.1 Fukomys damarensis | reverse complement strand
TTTATTTTTTTCCATGTGTACAGGGGTAACACATCATACTAAATATGTAAGGTCATATCTACATGGGTTTGATTACAGAAACTAATAAAGTATTCTCTAAATAATGAAAAAAAGAATAAGGTAAGACTATAACAGCAAGAAGCAATTTAAATATGTTCAGGGACCATTTTCATCTCCAGAATTAAGGATTATTTTAATGTTACATCATGACCTTTTCTCTTTTACTTTCCTTTTTAGTTTTATTTTAGGATTCCCTATCTTTTATGTTCATATAGAGATTTCTTTAACTGAAATACCGAATAGTTTCTTTGGTGCAAAAACTATAATAGTACACCGGATCCTAATGAGATAATTAATAATGTGAAATAGGAAGTAAAGGGCTAAAGGTGTAGGGAAAGTGGGAAGGGTGGGGGAAAGATAATAAGGGAGAGGAAAAAAAATATGAGAAACTGAAAAAATGGAAATAAAGTGTTTGTAAATGGGGAGGGGAGGGGGGGTGAAGGGAGGGCAGGGACAAGGGGAAAAAATGAGAATCAAGACCTATTATGTAAAGGTATAGAATCCCAATGATGAATGTAGCTGTATTGTATACCTAGATTGTACCAATAAACTCAATTTTAAAAAAATACAGAAACACAAAGAAGTAAAACTTCATTTAGGCCTCTGGGCTCACACTGGTCCTGAGTTACATGAGTCTTTTCCTCTTGACACTTTACAGAGTCTTAGACATGAGTGAATTATGAAGAAAAATCTTTCAAAAATTGCTTTATTTTTAGTTTTACTTTGTGTGAAATTAGGTATGAAAATTTATGTTTGAGTTTTGATTTTGCTTTAAAAAAACCCATCCAAATGCAATCTATCCTTAAAATACACATACATAACTGTTAATAGTACAAAATCATATTTAGTAATTCAAAAAATAAATTGGTTAATAAATTCATTGAAAACTCAAAGTCTTAATATCTAAAGTACAGTTTCTATTTGCATTCCAATAAATATTTCCCCAAATTTCCAGTTTATTTACACTGTATTTTACATTCCAACAAATTAAAAATAAGTATACTACTTTATTACATGAAGTTATTTATCATTAAGGAATTAATATACAGTACTTGCTTTAAATTTCTGTAACAACTAAAAAGTCAGAATGACTCTATTTTATTTTTGACTAATTCTTCGTGAAGTCCATGATAATCTACTTACTAAAACTATATAATTAGCTATTGCATTTGTATTCTTTGTGCTGAAAGTTATCTTCCTTGATAAGTAGTAGTTTTCATAGATTTTGCTGCTCTTCCTCCATTAATGAGCAATATTTAATTAACCACTTTTCTGATCATTGCTGTAATTATAACATAAAGGTTATGATTATTCTTCTAGAACAGTCAAATAATAACTTTTAGAATGTTAAGATTTATAAAAATTTCACAACCACTTCTAAATCTAAGGTACATAACTTTGGATCTTTTCCCCACAAAAGCCTTTTGGGGGGAACTGAATATTTCATGTAGAGTTGTAATACCTTGTTTGGGGGAGTTTCCTAAATTGACATAGCACTAGCATCCAAAGAATTCGTATTTATAACCTCTACCAAACTAATAGTAATGATGTCTTTTTCACCAAGCCAGTGGAGAAGATAGGCAAATGAAGAATATTGAGCAAGCTTCCTGAAGGACACATGCTTTCTTCTCTAGGTATGTTATATAAAAATAGAATATTTAAAATGCTAGTTTGAGACATAGCTTCCATTTTTCATATTTTTGCTATAATAAAATTCATTATAATTACTACATTCAAATCTTGAACTATCTTCTGGGATTATTTTCTAAAATGTGAATAGTTTATTGGCAATTTTTAAGAAGGCTGCTGTACATGTTTTAAATTCATAATAATTTACTAATTTTAGTTTCCTTAGTCCATATACAATTTGTCTCTGCTATGTTCTATCTAAAATTCATGGGATAATAAGAGCACTAGATAAAATATGCTCCCAAAGGATTCATAACCCCTTCAGGAAGATAAAGTCTATAATCACCATATCTAAAATGGAACCAAAAGATGAATGGCATGATACTTAAGTGTTCAAATCTGAGGAAGAGTGAATCCCATTTATTAACTTCAAAGAAAGAAAAACCAGGCTGTTAAAAGTTGGTGTGAGATAGAATCAACTAATGTTAAATTCCTCTAATATGGAATCTGATATAACTCATGAATCACAGTTAATGAGTATAATTTAAAAATTCATTTAAAGAAATATAGAACAGAAGATTGAGAAAATGTTGCTTAATTTCTGTGTTCCTGAAGTCTTTGCTTCTGGTTACTTACAACAGTTATATTCAGTAATCAGAGCAGTACCAACCATGGTCAAGTTAATGAGTAGAAATGAAAGTCTAATAACATCAGACATTATATTTTTCTCTTTTCGGGAGAAAAGTTTCACAGTAGTTTTATGTATCTGATGTCATTGAGGCTGGAATTGAAAATAAGAAATTCCAAATAAAATTGGTAGGATAAAGAGTAGAAATAAATTTTCTCTACAAGTCTTTCATTGCTATTTTATTCTGCTTAGAACCACAAAAAAAGAATAGGAAAAGAAGAAGATATCCAATAGAAATTGAGGTCAGTAAATACTATGAGGGGAAAATGATGAGTCCTGGAATTTTTACAAGGAAAGAATCCAATGTAAAGCTTTTTACTGTATCAAAATTGACTGTAGAAGTCACTGAGTTCATTAATTGAAGTCATCAATTGAAATTCTATTAATTTCCAGGTGCTCTAGAATTATTTATTCCATTGTTGCAACAAATTTGCATGGTAGCATTCCTTTCTGAACTTCACAAGAGAAAACAGAAACACTGAGAGTATTTAAACAACTTGCCTAAAGTGGTAGTCTGCAAATTCATAGAAGCAGCAAGTGATGAAAGACCTCAACATAGGTTTATTTGATTCCAAGGCCATGCCCTTTCCATCAGAGCCCAAGCCTGTGGATATTTTACTACATTTCTACTGCTGATAGTGTTCTTTCCAGGGGGCTTTTTGGAAAAGGATTTGATAAAAGAGAAGAGGGTGCAAATTTTAGGTGAATTTTCCAGTAGCAGAGGTGAATATGAACATGAAAATCTTTAACATCAAGGAAGATTATAGAACACCAAGTTTCTGACAGTGTCAAGTCTTTTTTCTTTTTCTTTTCTTTCTTTTTAATTTTTTTACTTAGTAGAAAGGTCAAGGGGAGCCCAGTATCTATTCCTACCCACAGTATACCTATGATTTTACTTTAAAAATGTAATACCTATCATTGAAATCTTGACCCCAAGCAGACTCAGATAGAGCTCCAAAAGGTGGTCTTATTATATTCGGCTTGGAGGAGGCAGAGAGAACCAAAACTGAAAGATTGTTTAAGAGGGTAAGGTGATGGATATTGTTACGTTTTGGGCCTAGATGTCCCCCCAAAACCTTATACAGTGGCTGAAGCTAGAGTGTGTGATGCTGAGATTAAGGTTGTGTGATTACTAAACCCGTATACTGATTGTTTTGGCACTGCCCTAATGCCAGTAGTCTGAATAAGATAAAAGGGGCTGAAAGATGCTGCTAAAATCTTGCTGGTGTGCTAGCTTCGGGCCACCAGGAACTGTTGCCCCTCTGCCACTCTGCCTTGGAGCCAACTGATTATGGACTGAAACCTCTACAGACTGTGAGTCAAATAAAAACCTTCCTCTTTAACTTTGGGTGTCCAGTATTTTTATCTCATAAATGAGAGAAAATAACTAACACAGACGAAGAGGGGTTAAGAAGGGAAACGAACATTTGCTGAGGTTCCAGTGTCCCGATTCTTGTTCCAAACTTTTTAATATTATTTTTGTCATATAATCCCTTAATTCTATCAATAGTTGTCACTGCCTTGATTTTACAGGCTAAGAAATCAAGGATCAGGGACTTCTAATAATATGTGATTGTTTATAAGTAGCAGAAACCTGAGACAACAACCAGCCTCCTCTTTATTTGATTTTATTAGAATTTAAGACTTGTAAAAAAAATGGTTAAAAAAGGTAGCTAAATGCCCTAAGAATATTTTCCTGTGCAGTAAACATTGCAAGCTCACGAACTCTGTTCAATAATTAAGTGCTATGTACCTCCTAAATGAATTTGTGACATCTTTTACTGATTATCAGTATCACCCAAACTGTATAAGCCCAAACTCAGTACAGGGATCGTCCCTGGAAATAAAGATTTCTCAGATCATTAACAATGCATCCTGGATTTATTCAACAAAAACAAACCTATTTTTAGTATAAAAGAGGTCCTTCCAATTTTTTTTTTCCACTGACATTTCAGATAAGATTTTTGTTCTTTAAATTGTCTATGTAAATTAGTCTCTGCTATTATAAGTTATACACATGAAATCATCTTCAACTTGGAAAAAGATTCCTTTTGAAATATTAGCACATCAGATGTATTATTATTTGAGTTGGCAAGAAACTAAGTGTATTGTTTTCAGTGAATCACATTAGAGATGTGTACAGAGTACATCTGAACATATTTATATAAGAAATTTAGAATTATGCTGTTTTCCCAAAATAAAAACATACAACCTTCAGTATTAATTACTTTAAATCCCATCTTCATCACACTAGAAGGGCGTTTTTAAAAGATCTTGTTTGTGAATTTGTTTTATGAATGCTCTCGTTTTTCCTAAAATATGTAGAAATATAAGACCTCAACTAACATAATGTTCCCTGTGTTTTGTGAAATGACGATTACATTTCTAAATAGAGATTTTTCATTAGGAAGCACAATGGGACACCATGCTATGGTCTTTGGAGATGAAGGACGCATTGCATGGATCAAAATCAGGACTCATTGATGAGGCATTAAGTGTTTTTTTTTTTTTTTCAGGAAGTATCAAAACAAAGTAGCTTCCAAATATACCTAATTAAATATGGAACTAAACTGAGTACTTCCTAAGCCTAAGTTTTGCATTCAAATAATCTGAAAGCAAATGTCAGTGATATAGTCAATAAGTGATATTTTTCTTAATCAACTGTAGATATCTTAATCTTTTTATTCTGCATATGAAAATCCAGAGATTTGTTGTATCTATATAATATAAAACTAAAAATTAAGTCCACCTACTGACGACCCTGACTGAGAGCTTGGATCTCGTGCCAGGTAATAGGACAAGATAAAAGAAAGATATGGAAACAAGACCTAAACAGAAAGCAGGGGAACGGGATGGGCTATGCCAAGTATATAGTGAGGACCCCAAGTAACCAGGACTATTAGGATTGCACAAAACTGGTAGAATTGGTTAGGGGGATATACATGGCATCGGGTGATATCAACAACACAGGCAAGGCTTGCAGAAAGTAGGATAAGGCATTCTTGCAAAAGAATCAGAATGACCAAAGATTGGCTATGCTTAACTAGTAAGCTACTGAAACAATCAAGGAAAGGGCAGCTCTGGGAATGGAATGTGGTCTGGAGTCATACAGTCCTGGTCTTCAGCTGCTGTTATCTCACTAGGAGCCCTGCAGTTTGAGTTCAGGATTTAGATCTCCACTTCCTCCGTGTTGACAAGGACCTGAGCGCCATCTGTGAGTCATTTAGGCTTTGGTCCGGCTCTGAGTATGTTATAGCCAATGATAAGAAAAGATACCTGTACCATACTACAGCCTGCTCTAAACCTAGCCAGGAGAGTCTGCCATAACCTCATTTTTATTTTACTTTTATCATATAGGAGAATTCAACTTTATGGACAGAGTTCTTAGCAATAATAATATATATTTGCATACTCCTTGTCCTTTCTTTGATCTTCCTTTTCTCAGAAAGATGTTACACAAGGGAAATTTTCTCAACTTACTATGACCTCACATAAGTCATTTGAATGATTACTGCTTCATGTAATCATTTTTAAAATAGGAGAGTGCTCTTCTCCTATAATAGTTTTTTTCTTTGGAACTTCCTTGAGAATTATACCTTGTTGGAAACATGAAAAATGCTTTGATTTCTTTATAGAAAGAGTGCATGATTTACAAGCCCCACTTAACATAGATTCCCTGTTTTATGTTTGCTGAGCACAACACATGATGGAGATTCCACAGGGAATAAAGTGAAGTGTAAGATACGATCTGTGCTCTCAATTTATGATATTTCTGTTGAGACAAAATAGAAATGCATGGAAATGATTAGGTGTTATTTTTGTAATTCAAACTCACCAAACTTTCTTCCAGCAAACTCAGAATGGTCTGTATTCTTCTATTCATGATTGCTCCAGCGGTCTGGATGAGACAGGTACCACCACAGACTTGGAAGTTCTCTCTCCTCTCCCAGATCTCAGGTTGAAAGAACTTATGTCATAAACTTTAAATTACAATTATTTTGCAGGCATGATGGGAGAGCCTACCAAGAAAGGAAAACAACACCATACATTTATCAACCAGAAGTGGGGGCTCTGTCATTTGTCCTAACCCCTGGACTGAGATCATAGGCATCACTGCCTTGACTTTACATTATTAGGTTGAAATCTCTTCCGCCTGCAAGAAACTCATTCCTTGATACACAGACAAGGAAACAAAAGAAGCTTCATACCAAATGGTATTCACAATGTCTTCCAGGATATCTAAAACCAAAAAAAATAGTTTCAAGTATCACTGTGATACATACACGTTGTTTCTAATGGTCCAATAGTCCAAATTCAAAGAGTGAGATTAGCAGACTCAGTTTCTCCTTGCACCAATAGAGAGCTGAGGTACTATATACACTATCCCTTCAGAAAATTTCCTTCTTGCATAAGATCAGTTGAGATAAATTACCAATACAGAAAAAATTTGACATTATCCAAGGTTGGAAATTTTGATTTCTGAGCCCTTAGAAAATTAGCTGTATTCTTTCTTATAAAACATGAAATGTGACCCTTTCAATAACTATGCAGGATGCCAGGTAAGCATGAGGAATTCATCCTTCAAGAGGAGAGAAAGATAATGACATGAAAGTAAGAACCTCCTTCATCTTGGCTCCATAATAGTGGATGATTTTGCTTGCAAGGGGGAATTTGGCAATGTTTACAGAGATTTTTTAAGAAAATTATTTCTACAGGGACAGAGGGAGAGGGAGAAGGTGTTACTGCTCATAGGGAGTAGGGACCAGGAATACTACTAAACATTCTGTAATGCCCCTGACCGTCCTCAGAAATAAAGAATTCTTTGGACCCAAATGTCAGTAGCATTGATATTAAATCATCCTGCACTATAAGGTACTCCTTCGAGTTCAGACATTTAGTTGGAATAGACTTTACATAGGATTAACAAAACTACTGAGAGAAAAACATTAAAAATGTTGTTCACATTTGATCATAGAAAATTAAGTGCATCCTCTCTAATTATTCTGGCCTACATATTCACATTATAATCATTTATCTATGAATAATATTTTGTTGTTTCAGTTTTCCTTTTCGTTCTGTAATTCTCATGTGATATATTTATGATCTAACTGGCCCGACAGCTTTTCTGTGAGCTTCTATTGGTCTTTGGTAACAGAACTTATGATTTAAAAGGACCTGCTTCAATGGGGTCATCGCCCATATGATTTATATAGGTATACTGCACCTGTGATGTTATGCTAGGGCTAAAATGCTCAATTAAATATTTTTCTATAAAATCACATATTGTGATTTCTCATATTTAAAGTCAGAGGGAAGGCTCTAACTCTACACATTAGTCAGTACAGGTGTTTCTTTATGAAAAAGTTTTCTGAGAGGTTTTCTAAATTAATTTCAAAAATGAATGTCAAACAGCATCATCATTAGAATTAAATCAGGTGTTCAATTTCAATGATGCAGGTTCAGGGAAATAGAATGCAAGAACAAAACTTCTGATAAAGACTTTGATGTTCTCCAAAGCAATTTCTTATATTTAATTTTATGGGATTTGTTTTACTCATGTAATTTAAGATGAAAAAGTATCGCCTTGTCAGAAGGATCCTGTAGAAAGTTTTGAAAGCTGAAGCAATAAAGGTAATACATTTTTCACCATCAAAAATAATCACATAAATTCACTAATGATAACTTATGTGATTTAAAAATTTAAACCTTAGTGTATGCATAAACTGAATATAAAAATTTACTTCCTGAGTTAATACCTGACAGAATTAAAAGTTAAAATGTAGTGTACTCATATTTTGTTTGTATGAAATATATTTTTGTTTCCTTCCAAGTGTCCAACACTTTATCTTTATTAGTAGCAATTAAATTTAGCAGAAATAGGATGAAATCTTTTTCCCACTATGGCACAGCAAAAGCACTTTGATACACTCAGGAGTAATAAAAGCATCTTTGACACTTATCCAATCTGAAAACTAATCAAATAAAAATTAAAATTTCTACTAGCATATTCAAATTAAAAAAGAACTTTGAAGTTCAGCATTCATTTAATTTCTGTCACATATTCCCAAATAAAACAAGAATTCTTCTGAAATCTTTTTCGCTGTTTTAAAAAAACAAGATCAACTTTATAAATAACAGCGAAAAATTTAGTGACTCACATAATATTGTTAACAGTGCCTGTCCCCTATGGAGTAGTATATGTAGTAAAATATTCATACTTTACAATTCAAATCATGTCAGTTCTTAAGTGCTTTAAGCAAATAATTCTGCCGCTTTTATAGGTCAAAGTCCAAACTGGGATAAGCGTATTGTTCAATTTATCTTAATGAGACAGGTAGGAAAAATGTCATTTTTTAAAATGTTATGGGTGAAAAATTGAGATCAGAACCTTCCTTTGCTGAAGGTTTTCCACTGGGAAGGAGGAGAAAAGAGGGAAGATAATAAGACATGTATTAAATATAGAAGAATTCCATCACAGGGAGATGATCAGGAGATTTTAAAATAGATGTCGTTGAAACACTGCTTGAACACATTTGTTTGTAGATACAATACCATGATTATATCTATTGATTTTGTTGTAGTTTTGTTAGTCTTTGCACACTTCGTAGGATGAAGTGGATCTGACTAGATGAAAGAAGGAGCTTACCTTCGCCAACTGGATCTGCATAGAAGCATCAATTATTCATCAGAAGAAAATTCATAAAACTCCCTAGCTGAATGCTTCCTAAGCTGTGCTATTCCGGTAGACCAATGGAGGAAGACAATGCAAGCGTGTTTTAGGCAATGTCGGCTTCATCCTGGTTCAGTCACTGCTTGCCTTCCGTTTTCTTGAAATATAAGATTATATTAAAAATACATTCAAATTTACCATTCCACTTCATCAAATAGAAATGTTTTGGCGTCCCAGTTTAGAAAACATGGCTTACTAGTTAATGTCTTGGCAAAGCATGGCTGTTATGATTATAGATACTCTAAAAGGTATCTGGAACGGTAATTCAAAATGTTTTTGACGGGTTCAGGGTTTGTTCTTATCTTCCTTTGGTCTTTCTTTCTGTAGCACTGAATTATCCCACCACTCTGTGGCAATGAGCAAACCACTCAGTCTCTCTGGGCCTTTAATGTTACTTAATTATGAAACTAGGTGGTAGAATGGGGCAGCCATCCAGATCATGAATTCTGGCTCAAGCTTATGTATTATGCACTGTAATATTTCTTCATCATTGCAATTAGTTACAAAAAGCCTTACTGTAAGTAAAATATAATTTTTTTCCTCATTGAGTTTATTGGTACATTTTAGGTCGACAGTACAGTTACATTCATCATTGGGACCCTGTACTTTTACATGACAGGTCTTGGTTCTCATTTTTCCCCCTTGTCCCTGCCCGCCCTTCACCCCCCCTCCCATTTACAAACATTTTATTTCCATTTTTTCATTTTCTCACATTTTTTTTTCTTTCCCTTATTACCTTTCCCCGACCCTTCCCACTTTCCCTACACCTTTAGCCCTTTTCTTCCTATTTCACATTGTTAATTATCTCATTAGGATCTTATGTGCTATTTTAGTTTTTCACACCAGAGAAACACTTCAGTATTTACATGTGTGACTTATTTATTTCACTTAGGAGTATATCCTCAATATGTTCCATTTTCTTATGAATGAATCTAATTTCACATTCTTTGTGGTCGAGTCGTATTCCATTTTATATAAAAAACCACATCTTCTTTATCCAGTGTCCACCTGATGGGCAAATGGGCTGTTTCCAGGTTTTAGCTATTAGAAACTGTGCCACTGTAAACATAGGTGTGCATATGTCACTGTGCTATGATTCTTTTAATCCTTTTGGTAAGATACCCAGCAGAGGGATGGCTGGGTGAAATGGAACCTCTACTCCCAGCTCTTTGAGGTATCTCCATATTGATTCCCATAGTGGTTGCACCAGTCTGCACTCCCACCAACAGTAGAGAAGGGTTCCTTTCTTCCCACAACCCTGCCAACATTTGTTATTGTGTGATTTCTTGATAGTAGCCATTCTTTGTGGGGTGAGGTGAAATCTCTGCATCTCTCGAGTAACCAGTGATGTGGAACATTTTTTTCATATATTTACTTGTTGCTTTTACTTGTTTGTCTGAGAAATGTCTGTTCATTTCAGACGCCCATTTTAAACTATCATTATTTGCTGATGATATAATACTCTACATTGAAAACCCAAAGAACTCCACCAAAAGACTTCCAGACTTAATTGGTACTTTTAGCAGAGTAGCCGGATACAAGGTCAACACCCAAAAATCAATAGCCTTTTTGTACACAAATAACAGACTCACTGAGAGAGAAATTAGGGAAACAATTCCCTTCACAGTAACATCCAAAAAAAACGAAGTATCTGGGAATCAATCTAACAAAAGAAGCAAAAGACCTCTACACTGAAAAGTACAGCAATCTGAAAAAAGAGATCGAAGAGGATATAAGAAAATGGAAAGATATCCCCTGCTCCTGGGTAAGAAGAATCAACATAAAATATAAATTTATCAGTTTATACAAAAACTGTGGTATGTGAAATATGGAATTGGCCTATGTAAGTTAATCATTGCAAAAACATATTCATGCACTGTTAGGCATATTTTGATGCCCACAATGTTTTTCCTCGCTGACATAGACTCTATGTTCCTACCTAACCTTGCCTATGTAAAATACAAGCCATGATAAATATATTATACATGTCAAGCTATAATGGATCAACTGGTTCCATTTTAATCTTTTTCAAGTTTTGTCATTAATATGAAAAATATCTTATATTTCACCCAATTCACAACTGATATAATTTAAGTTTCTCCTTTGTGTGTGCTTGATTGGATCAAGGAAAAGTATTCTTTCTTACTTTGGACATTATTCATTATTAAATTAAGATTATATCTTCTTTTTTCCTTTTCAACATTAGCGCAATACACTTTAGTGTCTAATTTCCTATTATAAAATGTTTTACTATCGTTTTTGTTTCTCTATGCATATATGTGCATATCCATACATATATTTATACACTCATCTATATAGAGATTTTTTTATACATAAGTTTTTTCAGTAAAACAGGGATGATGAAGTTCAGAGAAATATTTAAAGGCCTTCAAAACCATAAGGGTTATGGCTGAGTAATATTCCATTTTATATGATCCCAACAATGAATGTAACTGTACTGTATCCCTAAATGTACCAATAAACTCAAAAAAAAAAAAAAAAAAACCATAAGGGTTACTGGTTCAAACTTCAAAACAAGGCTTTTGAGGAATTTTTAAGAATCATCTTGGTCAGAATAACCAGAGTCTATTAAAACATGACCATCACCACCAACTACTCAGAACCATATCCGGCACTTCAGGAAAAAGACTGGAAATACAACCTTCCCACTGGTTCAGAGTGAAAACGAGTCCTTTATCACAGGGAACTTAGAGACAGATTGGGGTGATTAGCACCTTCTGCAGAAAAGCACAAATAATAATCACAACACATATTTCCCATCTTGCAGAGTCACTAATCTATAGCGACAGCACAACTAACCCATCATTTCACCTGCAATTCATAATCTCACACTTTATTTTCCTAACCATATTTCTTTAGGTCCAAAGTTAATAAAGCACCTTGGCAGTCAACAAGGATCCCTTGGTTATCCTTATGATTCTTGGCCCACAGTGAGTGAATCATTCTTGGCTTCTGCCATTTCTCAGGCATTCCAGACAATGGGGGAAGAATGATTGTCAGACTCAGGCAGTGCTGCACCATTAGCACACGCATCCATGCTGGCAAGCTATTCTGGGTCTTCTGCTCTCCCTATCACAGCAAAAGATACATTATAAAGAACGATGAGGTAATTGTGTGCCTTTTTATATTAGATGATCTGGAGTTTCATTCCTGAGCCTCAGGAAAGAAGGACATTTAGAAATATTTTAGAAGCAGTAGTTGATTTGCAGTTTTAGAGTTAATAAAAGAAATAAATCATATATTGAGCAACTTTGTCTTTTTGTTTTTATTTGTATTTTAAATCAGAGTTCCACAGGGAAAGCACCAGTGCCTGTGATACTCAGAGCAAAGATTTGATGGGGATGAAGAGTTTGATTCAATAAAGGCTGACAACTCACATAGACAATGTGAACACTTATCCTCAGGGAAGTATTTGGTTATTTGTAATTAAAAAGTCCTGTTTGCTTTCAGATATAATTTTTATTTATCATTTTCCAATAATTAGGCTCATCTCTTACTTAATGGCCTAATAAGAGTCCTTTGTGGGAATGTTGGTGAAATCAAGGGCTTCATACCTGGACGCTCATATTACTAGTATTCCTTCAGCCCAGGGTACAAGGAGAGAAAATTACCAGCTAGCCTCCTCAATAATCTGGGATTTCTCTCTAGAAAAGGCTCAAGATTCTGCTTTTCAGCAAAAAGAGTTACTGTAATCTGCACTACTTGGTTAGGAGCTGCGACAGTTCAAACCCATTTTCTAGGCATAAGCAAATAGCCAAAAGAAGAATTCCTTTAGGGCTTCACATTTAAGTGTATACTTTTCTAGACAACAGTAAAGATCATTTTATCATTTCTTTCAATTTTAAGACAAACATTAATACAACTATTATTGTTATTGACTATATTAGTAGTACTTCTTGTTTGGCTCTGGGCTCACAGAGTTGTTTTGCACATGCTTACACTTGAATGGATTCAGGAATCCACTTCCTAGATATCTTTGATTCTCCAGAGCTTTGGAAAGAAACTGCATGAATTGGATACCAACTAAGTTCTTAAGTCTTGCGACACTTCTCTTTTTCACAACTTGGAAGCCAACCAAACATAATTGAAAATTATAGGCATCTAAAACAGACAATTATCTTTCCAGAATTAAGTTTCTCTTGGGAAATTATTTTTACTTAAATAGTTCACTGGAATGGATTTCTTCTGAAAAAAAGTGATAGTATTTTAATCAATTGTTAATTCATTTCTTTTAACTTTAGCCCTGGTCTTGAGCAACGATAAAGGCAAAATTTCCTGTAACCTCAGCAGTCTGGGAGGTTGGACAGGACTATTCCAAGTTGGAGGTCAGCCTGGGCTACAGAGCAAGAATGTGTCTCAAAAAAAAAAAATATCCCAATGAACCCACCAACCAACCAAACAAACAAAACACATACATACCAAACCAAAATTTAGCATGTGCTATGCACATGTTAAGAATACATTCAGCACAGAAGATCATCTTAAATTATGAGCATGACATACATCTCTTTGCTTAACATCCTAAATAGAAAGTAAAGCAAATCTTACAAATGGACAAATGCAGTTAAGTATGATATATCTACAGTATGTATCAAACTTTTCCAAGTAAACAAGATCTCAATAAATGCCACATCTGTTCTGCTTCCAGCCAAGAACAAACAATAACGACCAGGTTTTCCCTTTTATTTCAAACAACAAAAATAATAACCACACAAAAATGTATATTTAAAAAGATTACCTTCATTTAAAAGCAGATACAAGACATAAGTAAATGAAGGACAATAAACTTGCAAATGGAAAATAATAAGTGAGATGAATTTAACAATTACACCAGCACAGTTGTGAGCCAGGTGCAGGCCACAGAACAGGGAAAGGGACCCAGGTAGAGCCTGTGCACTCCCTGCTGTGGGGCCAGAGCTGACAGTTCAAGGAGACTGCAGGCTAAAGTTTCCAGGACAGGACACTGAAGATGAAAGGGAGGCATAGACAGGGTTCTGGAGATCTGCAGTATGGACCCTTTGAGGATCCAGAAGAATACTAGCAGCATATCTGTGTGGGGAAACTACTTGAAGCCAAGAAAAGAACCATTTGAAAGGAGGAGAAGAAGGAAACCATGACTACTATCCACTTGGGGCTAATGGCAGTGCTTATTACCACAGTTAGCCTGGAAAATTCATTTACAGGCAGTTGAGTACTCAAAAGAGCTTTGCCTCAGCAATGGGGAATAATTAGCCCTAAACTGCTGCTCTCATTCCACTTACATACAAGACCTCAGAGGATCCAAGTATTTTCAAGTAGATTCACTACATCGTGGAACAAAACTCACTAGTGTTTATAGGAACACAAATATACTCAGTACCCTGTAAACATTATGTATATTTCAGCCAGTAATCATAAACTACAATCTATGATTCCACAAATATTCTGATGCAATGACAAATTTATGCAACAATGATTTACTATGCCAAGAAAGAGTACCAACAGTACCCTCATTCTCAAGAAGGTTTGCAGTTAGAAGGTGACAGGAAGTACAGCTGGTATTATCAGGGTGTTATGTCCCAGGAGCAATGGGAGTGCATACGTTGAAAGTGATGAATTCTAATGTAGAATTGTTTTAACAAATGATTCTCTTGATTCATAGAATATGGGACTCCCACTTCACCTCAAAGAAAGTAGACTTTATTGGAAACATATTTGTAGGCTAGAAATGGAAGCACCCAGAAAGCCACAAGGAAGCAAGGCAACCGCTCTAGGCTATATGGTCTCTAACTCCTACAGACTTTCTTTCTGCCTGTTCTTTTCTGTTCTCCTCTCTCCATGAACAAACTCTTGCTGGGACTTAACCTTCCATGGTAGAAGAAAGTCACCATTATTCCATCTAGCACTAGACCTAGTTAGCCCCATAGTTATAGACTTGTCTCTCCACTTTCTGTATTCCTCAAGGGGAAGCCTGTCATACTCCACTCAGCTTCATATCATAAGTTATATGTCCCAACTCTTCTCCCAACTTGGTGCAACTACAGACAGACCATAACTATCCCCCTCATCAGTGCTGTGTTCAGCCAGATTCACTTCACGAAGAATTTAGCTAAAGCGAGCAAGGATTCATCACACCGGAAGAGCTAGAAAAATAAACAGATAATCTCCAAGTAGGCAGGAAAAAAATCATTCTATAAAGAGGAAGCTACAGAAATATGAATATTCAAAGTATAGTTCCAAAAAGATGAGTTTATATACAAACACACACACATACACACTGTGATCAAAAGATGTGATGAATGTTTACATTTTTAAAATTATCACAGCAAAAGATACATTGTAAAGAATGATGAGGTAGTTGTGTTCAAAGCAAAGAAGAGGATTTGGAGTATTTTGAGAGGGATTGATAGGAATGTATCTTATTGCAATAATTTATTTGAAATTTAAATATTCACTGTATATTTTGATTACCTCTCAGTGATAATCATTTACAGCAGTTTCTATCATCGAAAAACATTTGGTGTGTGCTCCTTCACCTTATCTACAAAATCTGGAACCATGAAACTTTTTATTCTCTGTCAAAGTTACAATGACCTTGAAAGATAAATGTTTTGAAGTGATTCAGAACATCCAAGCAGCCATGACAGTACAAAATTACATTCACAAAAGAAGACTTCCATCATTACAGTGATACATGCATTCCTATGTCTATAGCAGGACAATTGATAACAGAACAGCTAAATCTTGGAAGTGGCCTATGTCCATCAACAGATGAACAGTTGAAGATATTGTAGTGTTTATACACAATTGAGTACTAATCTGCCATAAAGAAGAGTAAACTTGATCTTATCCAAAAGGCCAAGAGGATCATAAAGAAAAATAAACATGAGTTATTTGCAGGAAAATTAATGTCTTGAGGCAATAAATTTATTTATGTTTATTTAAAAAGTTTTATTAAGTTTACTGGTACAGTTTTGGTATATGACACATGTAAATATATAAATTCATCATTGGGAACTTGTAGCTTTACATGATGTATCCTGGTTCTTATTTTTCTCCATTCCCCTGCCCTCCCTTCAAACCTTCCATTCCTTCCTATTTAAAAAGACTTTGGGGGCCAGGGATTTAGCTCAGCGGTTTGGTGGCCTGCCTTGTAAGTGCGAGGACCCGAGTTCAATCCCTGGTACCAAAAATAAATAAATAATAAATTAAAATAAAAATACTTTGTTTCCATTTTTTCTTTTTCTAATATTTTTTCCGGTTCCCTTCTTTTCTTTCCCCCACCCTTACAACTTCCCCTACCCTACTTAGACCTTTTCTCTTTATTTCACATTATCTACTATACATTTTGACCCTTATTTACATTTTTAGTTTCTCACACCAGGGAAACTATTGGGTATTTATATGTGTGGGTCCTATTTATTTCACTTAAGAGTATGACCACAATGTGCATCCATTTAGCTATAAATGTATCCAATTCCTCATTTTTTTATGGTGGAATAGTGCTCCATTTTATAGAAAAACCATATCATCTTTATCCAATTTCCAGTAGATGGGCAATTGGGCTGTTTCCAGGTTTTACCTATTATAAACTGTGCCGCTATAAACATGGCTGTGCATATATTTCTGTGGTATGATTCTTTAATTGTTTTGGGATGATAACCCAGCAGAGGAATAGCCGAATCTGATGGAACCTTTAATCCTAGTTTCTTGAGGTATCTCCGTATTGATTTCCACAGTGGTTGCACCAGTCTGCACTCCCCCAACAATGGAGAAGGGTTCCTTTCTCCCCACAACCCCGCCAACATTTGTTATTAGTTGATTTCTAGATAGTAGGCCATCCTTTCTGGGGTGAAGTGGAATCTCAGTGTTGTTTACATCTGCATCTCTTGAATGACCAGTGATGAACATTTTTTCACATGCTTATTTGCTGCTTTTACTTCTTTGTCTGAGAAATATCTGTTCATTTCAGATGCCCATTTTTGAATTGAGTCTTTTTATTTGGGGGGCCTGATTTTTTGAATTCTTTATATATTCTAGATAATGGACCTTTTTCTGGGGAACAGCTGGCAAAATTTTTTCCCCACATTGTAGGTTGTCTCTTAGCTCTGTTGGTTGTTTCCCTTGCAGTGCAGAAGCTTTTGAAAAAGTTGAGATCCCAGTTGTTGATTCTTTCCGCGAGTTCCTGTGCTACTGAGGATTTGTTCAGAAGTCTTTTCCTATGCAAATGTCTTCAACAGTTCTACCTAACTTATCTTCCAGAATGTTTAGTATTTCTCATTTAATATTTAGATCTTTAATCCATTTTGATTTTAGTTTAGTGCTCAGTGAAAGATGCAGGTCTAGTTTTAATCTTTGGCTGGTTAAAATACAGTTTTTCGAACACCATTTATTAAAGAGGCTATCTTTCCTCCAGTGAGGATGGTTGGCTTGTCAAAGATATACTAGTAGGTAGCTTAGTGAGCTACTGGCAAAGTAGGATAACCTGGAGAATAAAGTAAATTACAAGAGTAAGAAAACCACATCTTGAAAATGATGGAAGAAACCAGGAAAATAATTAAGGAAAGACTACCTGACAACTGATTCAGAGTATATACACAGGCCCCGCCATAGAAAAGCTACACACTGAATCTGCGCAGAGGGAAAACTTAGCCAAATGAAATAGAAATCATTGAAAGACAAATTTCAAGTCAATATAAGGAAAGGTACTCTAACAATTCCCAAGTGTAGTTGTTAATCAGATGAGATTTTTTTTTTTGTTATCCTGGACAAGCCTCTTAAACCAGAATTGAAGGCTAGATTACAACTGTTGCTTAGTGTGGAAACTGAAAGGGAAAAAAGACAAGCTTGCAATTGCTTTCGGGTTTGTCACTAGGCAATGTAAAACTAGAGCTTCTTGGATTGAAAGATTTATTATCAGTGAATTTGGTGAATGATTTTTAATTCTTGTTAAGATACAAAATTTGCACATGATTTTAAAAAGCAACGTCTTTAATTGTAAAAAAAAAATTGTGAGACAGAGATGTCAAGAGAGACAGAACCATTGGGCAAATAACTGTGTTCTGTTTTGCAACATGTAAAGAGGAACAGTTCACAGTTTGCTTTTTCCTAGAAGACTGAGCCAGTGTGCTGACAAGTAGAGAGTAAAAAATGGCTACACTCATTCTGGATGATTCCTCAAATCAATTTAAATGAAAAAGAAACATTAAGTTAGCGGGATGGAAATGTCTCCTCTCCATGGCTACCTTTATACTTATCAAAGCATAAAATTTACCATAGTAATGAAAGCTCTTTCATTGCATAATTGAAAGAGCAAAAGCTTTATGTACATAAAAACATACAAGATTATTTCTTCTCTTTTACTGTCTCAAACATATACTTATCGTTTACCTCCACAGTCCACCACTTAATGCTAGGGATGAAAATCCACGAACTAGCATGCATCCAATTTGTTTCCTTTTCGAGTAACAGTGAATAAATAGCCTAGTCAGACTGCTTTCTAAGAGTTCGAATGTGTTTCTCTCAGTGTCTATTTTTAAATTTTCTTTAACAGAGAAGTAATAATCCATTAATTTGGATGACTTTCAACATGATATCTTATCAAATTATTTTTTAGCAATAACATTCTTTTAACTGTGAAAATACTGTTTGTTCTCAGGTCGGAGTCTTTTTTCTTGTAGTGGGGATCAAACTCAAGTCCCTGGGCTTGCAAGGCAGGCAGCAGAACCACTGAGCTACATCCCCAGCCCAGATCTGAGTCCATCTGTGGCTGAATGTAATTTCAGAACCTATCACTGGAATGCTCTGTGACATCAGTCTTTTTCAATTGGCTACCTTTGTTTTTTAAGCTGGGTTTGACAGGCACAATTACAAGTATCTAACAGACATGTATTTTTCTATTGATAAAGAAGAAAAATTTCCTTTGACAAGTATGTTTAATATTCATGATGTAATTTTGAAAAGGCATTATTTCTTTCCCTCATGCCCTGCACATGTGCCCATATGCATACTGCATAAACATGCCACATAAACTCATATTGCCTACCAACACACACACATGCAAGCAGCTGTCATTACCAGTGTCTTTACCTATCACCCATAAGACTCAGGCCCACACTGTGAACAGAGAGTCAGAAACTTATTAAGGTGGACTTCAACTTGGTCAATGCTAAGAAGCTAGAGCCTTCCTGCACTCACTACAGGAAACCTGTTCACACTCAAACTAATGAGGTGAACTGAATTCCACTCCCAGGAGTTTGTGCAGGTACTTGGACTATCTGAGTTATTCAGATCCATCACACACACACACACACAGCACTTCATAGAATAGTTAAGAAAATATCTATGAACACACATAAAAACTATTCTTTTGCTATGAAATAAAATTATGCATTTCCTGACTAGCATGGCATTAAAAAATTCAGTTTCCCCCTTTAAGTAAAATAATACTTCAATATGTGGTAGAAGGGGGGAAAATTATGTCATCTAATATAAGATCCAATGTTTCTTCATGCCCCCAAGTTAGAAGAAGGAACATGAGAACCACAGAATCTCTAGGCTCATATCACTTCCAACTGAAGACTAGTTCTGCTAACATCATCTTTTACATAATGAGATGATTTTCAGACAAAATTATGCTGCTGAACCATAGGCATGCTCAAATAAATTAATTATATAGGTAAAGAAAAACATTCTATAGTTTTATGGAATATACTGAATTATTTTTTCTAAAATGGTACTAATAAGTTAAAATGGATTTACAATTTTTAGAAAATGTAGGTAGACCACTTTAAGAAATAAATTGGAAGACTTGTGACACTGTAACAAACTAAGATGATAGCACAAACTCACACTCTACTTATGAATATAAAAAATGATGAACAAAATATAACTCTTTTATTTTTTAAGAAAGAGCAAGCGTAAAGTAAAGGAAAATCCCTTATGTGGTAGAGATGAAGACTTTAGAGCCCGAACTTCCACTGATGGAAGCATGGCAACCATAGGGATTGTGTGTGTGTGTGTGCGTGTGTGTGTGCACGCGTGTGTGCGTGCGTGCATGTGTGTGTGTGCATATCTGTGCATGTGTGTGTGTGTGTGTGTGTGTGTGTGTACACTCTGTTTAGTCTGAAAGGAAGGAGGTAGCCTTCCAGTAGTCAGTCACACCAAACTTTATCTCAGGCCCTCCTCTACATGGTAGAGCTAGCAAAACACTCCATCCTCTAAAAGGGATCTAGAAAAATGGCTTTTATTTTAGGGTTCAAGCAGTGGGTAAGTGCCCAAGAATCCAAAGTATGGGCTTGCAAAATGAGCCTGGAAAACTAAATGAAAACACTAAAACTTTTTGGACACAGCAAAGCAAAATAAAAAGCCTCTGTTTGGCATTCTTAGGAAAAAAATTAATTCCCACAAATTTTGGAGGGGATGAAAGCTTGAAATGCAGCACCCCCCACCAGATCTCAAGTTATAGAAGGAAGCCAAACATCAGGAAAGAGAATCAGAATGTATAACAATCAGAAATTTGATCACTGAATCAAACACTGAAATCAGTGAAAATAAAGCTATAAAGAAAGGGCTAAAAGACAAATTTGTGGACAATACTAAATAAAGAAAAAATAAATTAGCAAAATTGTCAGTCTATGAAGTTAATAAGTAGCTTTAATAAACAACCTGACCCATGGAAATGAAAAAAAGAGTAATTGAATTAAAAGCCAAATGCAAATTATGGGTTGTGATGATGGCAGAGCTTTGCCCTATACTTTTTGCTTTTAAACTTTGTATTTGGAAAAAATTTAGAGTCAAATTGCAAAACAGTAGAGATAATTCCCAAATATTCCATCTGACTTTCTCTAATATTAGTTATAATACAATTACAGAAATTAAAAATTAACATTTGTAAAATACTATTAAATCACATGCATATTTTACTACATTTTAGGAATTTTGCCACTGATGCCCTTTCTCTGTTCCAATATCATTTTACATTTAGTTTCCCCTCATCTTTATTCTCCTCTATTTGTAACAGCTCAGCAGCTCTTTTTTCCTATCTTGACCTCAACACTGTTGAAGAGAACAGACCAGCTATTTTAAACAACATCCCTCAATTTGAGTTGTTCATGCTGTGTTGTAATTGGGTTGAGTTTTAACTCTTTCTGCTAAATATGTCACAAAAGTAGTACACTCTCTTATATCAAAGGTACGTGATGTCAATATATCTTATTACTAATACTGAACTCAACTCATTAATTTGGTTAATCAGTTGGTTGTTTAGCTATTTATTCATTGCAAAGCTATTATTCTTCTCTTCCTATTTAATAGAAAAGACAGAGAAATAAAAGCAATAAAGATAGGGAAGAAAGAAGTTAAACTGTCATTATTTGATGATGAATGATACTCTACATAGAATACCTAAAAAACTGCATCAAAAACTTCTAGACTTAATTAGTAGACTCAATAAAGTAGCTGGATAAAAGGTAAACATTAAAAAAATAATAGTTTTCCTGTACGAAATAACAGACTCACTGAGGCTGAAATTAGGGAAACAATCCCATTCACAACAGCATCCCCCAAAATATGAAGAATCAAGAGTCACTCTAACAACGGAAACAGAAGGCCTCTATATTAAGAACTACAACACTCTGCAAAAACAGATTAAAGAGGATGTAAGAAAATGGGAAAAAATCCTTGTTCCTGGGTAGGAAGAGTCAATGTAGTGAAAATGGCCATACTTCCAAAACTGTATGCAGATTCAATACAATCTCTATTGAAATCTCAACAATATATTTCACAGAACTAGAGAAAACAATCCAAAAGTTCAGTTGGAACAAGAATAGACCTAGAATAGCAAAAGCAATTCTACACAACAGAGATATAACAGGGCATATCACAATCCCCAACTTGATACTATACTCAAAGCCACTGTGAAAAAAATAAAAATAAAAAATAAATAAAAAACAGCATGGTACTGTCAAAGAAACAGACCTAAAGATCAGTGGAATAGATTAGAAGATGCAGAAACAACTCCAGACATACTCAGCTATCTCATCTTTGACAAAGGAGCCAATCATCCTCACTGGAGGAAAGATAGCCTCTTTAGTAAATGGTGTTGGAAAAACTGGATTTCAACTTGTCAAAGATGAAAACTAGACCCATATCTTGCACTGTGCACTAAACTAAAATCAAAGTGGATTAAAGATCTAATTATTAAAACAGAAAAACCAAAGTTGCTGGAACATAAGTTAGGTAGAACTCTTGAAGATATCAGCATAGCAAAAGATTTTATGAACAAATCCTCAGTAGCACAGGAACTAGCACAAAGAATCAAAAACTGGGATCTCATCTTTTAAAAAATCTTCTGCACTGCCAGAGAAATCACAAGCAAAGCTGAGACAACCTACAATGTGTGCTCTTCAATTGGGTTCCAACAATGTCTGTTCCTCAGACAAAGGTCTACTATGTAGAATATATAAATAACTCAAAAAAATGAGACCACTAAATATAAAGACCAGATTCAGAAAAGAGCATCTGCAATTATCAGACACTTCTCAGACAAAGAAGTAAAAGCAGCAAATAAACATGAAAAAGTGTTCAGCATCACTCGTCATTTGAGAGATGCAGATGATAACAGCACTGAGATTCCATCTCACTCCAGAAAGAATGGCTGTGATCAAGAAATCAACCAATAAAAAATGCTGGTAGGATTGTGGGGAGATGGGAATGCTTCTTCATTCTTGGTGGGAGTGCTGCCTGGTGCAACCACCAGGGAAATCAATACAGAGATACCTCAAACAACTAGGATTAGAAGTCCCATTTGAACAGGCTATTCCTTTGCTGGGTATCGTCCCAAATGAATTAAAAGAATCATAACTTAGCAATATATGCTCACCCATGTTTATAGCAGCACAGTTTTTAATAGGTAATATTTGGAAACAGCCCAATTGCCCATCAACTGGGGACTGGATAAAGAAGTTGTGTGTGTGTGTGTGTGTGTGTGTGTGTGTGTGTGTGTGTAAAAAAAGCGTGTGTGTGTGTGTGTGTGTGTGTGTGTGTGTGTGTGTGTTTAGATAAAATGGTGTACCATTCAGCCATAAAGATTGAGAAACTAGAGACATTTATAGCTAAACGGAGGCACATTGAGGCAATACTCAAGTGAAATTAACAAGTCACATGTGTAAATACCAAATACTTTCAAAATCTGGTTTAAAAACTAAAAGTATAAATAAAGATCAAAAGGCATAATTAATACTGTGTAATAAGAAGAAAGAGAAAGTGGGGGGGTAGGAGAAAGGTACAAAAGGAAAGGAAAAAATGTGTAGAAAGGAAAAAAATGGAAACAATGTCTTTGTGAGCATGATAAGGTGGAAGGGGTGAAGAGAGGGTTGGGGAGTGGGGAAAGATAAGAACCAAGATGTGTCCTGTAAAGGTATAAGATCCCAGTAATAAATGTAACTGTATTGTATACCTAAAATGTACCAAGAAACTTAATAAAGATTAAAAAAGAGAATGTATATTCTGATTTTGTGGAACACTTTGTAGATATCTATTAAGTGCATTTGTTCAAAACTTTGGTTCAGTTGTAGTATCTTGTTTTGATTTTTTGTCTCTATGACCTGTGTATTTGTGACAGTGGGATATTTAGGTTTCCCACTACAATTGTATTAGGGCTTCTTTGGCTTTTTGTGTTCCTTAATATTTGTTTTGTATAGTTGGGGACATTAGTAGTTGTTGCATATATATTTATGATTGTCATCGCTCCTTCTTGGATTGTTCCCCCTAAGAATGTAGCGATCTTGTTTGTCTCTCTTAGTTTTGATCTGAAATTTACTTTGTCTGCAATTAAGATAGCTACCTCTGCCTTTTTTCTGGGTTCCTGTTGCATGGAGAACTGTTTTCCATGCTTTTACTTTCAGTCTATGAGTTTCTTTTTGAACCAGGTGCATTTTTGTATTACAGCGCATTGTTGGATTTTACTTCTTAATCCATTCTGCCAGTCTATTTCTCTTGGTTGGTGAGTTGAGGTCATTAACATTGATGGTTATAACTGATATTCATTGACTTATCATTGTCATGTTGCCCTGTTGTTGGGTCTTTTTAAATTTTCCCCCTCTCCCTTTAGTTTCTTGACTTTCCTAATTGATTTGCTCTGTTGGGCTTCACAGTGTGGTGACCATCATTGTCTTTTTCTAGAATATTGTTTATAATTCTTAGGCATGCTGGTTTGGTATTCATCAAGTTTCTCAGGTGTTCTTTGTCATGGAAGTATTTTATTTCCTCATCAATTTTGAAGGATAATTTTGCAGGATACATCATCCTAGGTTGGAGGTTGTTTTGTTTTAGGAATTGAAATACCTCACTCCAAGCTCTGCTTGACTTGAGGGTTTGTGTTGAAAAGTCTGCTGTGATTCTGATGGGCTTTCCTTTGCATGTTATTTGTTTCTTTTCTCTAACTACTTGCAGTATTTTATTCTCCTATTGGGCTTCTGGGATTTTGATTATTATAAGACTAGATGTAGATTTTTGTGATAATGGCTAGTTGGAGTCCTATATACCTCACTTACCTGTATGTCAAATTGTTCCCCTCTGTTTGGGAAGTTTTCTGTCATTAATTGTGTGAACTGCTTTTTTAATGTGATTTGTACTTTCTCCTGCTTTTTCATGGACTCCTATTTGTCTTATATTATTCTTCTTTGCATCATCTAGGGGGCTGTTGCATTGATTTCTTGTGGTTCCTTACTATTTTTAAGAGATCTATCTTTTCATGGTCATGGACTGCCATTCTGTCTTCTATATCTGATATTCTTTCTTCAGATTGGTTCAGTCTCTTTTGTATTCCTTTCAATAGAGTTTTGCATCTCCTGGATATATATCTGAGTCTCTTTCATGGATTCCATTTCTTGCCTATGTTTGGCATTCATGGTTTCCATTTAGTTCCTATGCTAGACATTCATGGCTTATACCATGGTCCTGAGCTCATCTATTTTTTGTCTGTTTCTGTTCTAGCATCTCTCATCATGTCTTTCATTGTGCTCACCATCTCTGTAGTTACTGGGAAATTATTTCTGTTTTGAATTTTTCCAGAAATTCAACCTCATTCAACTATTTTGTTATTTCCTGTGCTTTGAGTTCAGGGTGTCCTGGTGTTTGTCAGACTTCTCCACTTTGTTTAGCTTAGAATTTGCCATTGGTGAGCTGGAAGTCTGTGTTTGGCTTTGCTTATATGTGTTTTCTCATTTTTAAGTTTGTTATTGTTACTGTCTTTGTTTTAATTCCTGAGTCAATGCTTTGATCTTCCAGATATAGCTGCTCTTTAGGTTTTGATTCTCTAATGACTCAGAAACATTTTTAAAATACCAGGAAAGACAACTGATTAGACAACTGATTGTCTCAGCCCAAGTGGTACTCAGCTCAAGTGATACTTCAGCCCAAGTGATACAATCAGCAACATAAAACCATACAGCACAGTTTAGAAATTGAAAATTTGTGATAGTTATTAATCTATCACCTTTAGCCATGTGAATTAAATTAAAATTGAGGACCATCCCAGAATGTGTTTATAGTGAATAAACTCTTCAAAATAGCAAATTTACCCTTTAGGATGGGGACTTAGAAGGAGTTGAGAAGAAAGGTACAGATAGGGAGAAGGATAGGACAAGGTTAGGAGTGAAACCAGAGGACACAGGAAGATCACAAACTCTAGGTAATTTTTGAAGACAAGAGGGCGAGACAGAGTGAAAGAGCAATGATAAGAATAGAGCAACTTAACACAATAGAGAAGCTATAAATTGTACTCATTTTCCTTCGAAGCTAATGATAATTGAGAGAAGGAAAAAGAGAAAAAAAGAAAAAGAAGAAATCCAAATTAGGGCAGGATCAGGAACAAAAAGGAAGATGGAGAACAATATGGGAGAGTGAGAGATTTAGTGTGAAAGGGAAAGAAAAAAGGAGGAATTTAGAATAATGGGAAGAAATCAAATTTTAAAAGTAATTAAAAATAAGAGGAAAAGGAAAAAAAGAAAAAAATTTTAAAAATGAAGGGCCTCCTTCTACTTTTACTGCTGTCAAAGTAGACAATGTGGGTAGAAATGTGCAGGTTTAAGTCAATTAGTCTCAAGCCAGAAGCAGACCCCTGAGATTGAGGCTGAATTCTGGCTGAAAAGACCAAGTTGATCTCCCCGACCTCCTGCAGGGTTTAATTCTGCAACATTCTACTGTAGGTTCACGCTGCCATTCCCCTGAAAATAGTCCATCTTCTGATGGAAAGTGGTGATTCCTCCAATGTAACAACTTACATGGGTTTTATGTGCCTTTATCTCAGTCATTCACTTCCATTCTGTCTTCTGGAGCTCAGTAAAATAGCCTTTATGACCACCTGTGCCTCTACAGTATGGATCCAGGTATGGCACAACCAGGAGGCTGATTTCTGGCTGCAAGACCCAAATTGAGCTCCCTGACCTCCTGCATGGTTAAACTCTGCAAGGTGCTACTGCAGGTTCTAACTGCCCTTCCCCTGAAGATGGTCCAGGTTCCTCAGGGAGGTGCTGATCCCTCCAACTTACCAACTACGGTGGTGATCTGGTGTGCCTTTACTGCAGAGATTGTCTTCACTTTTCCAGTGGGCTTCAATTTTCATCAAGGAGCCTGAAAGAGGCCCTTTTTTTGTCATTTACTTCTCATCTACCTTCTTACCTCCTGAGCCTCTGCAGTGTGGATCAGGTACCTGCACAGCAAGGAGGCCCAAGCTGCGGGGCGGTGAGTGATGCTGTGGCGGCATCTGTGTATCTCGGCAGTCTTCGCCAGTCTGCACAGCCTGGGGGCCTGGGGCACTGGGAATTGGTTTAGCAGCCTAGCTCCACGCAGCAGCTGGGCAGTCCTCACCAGTCTGGGTAGATTGGAGGCCCGGTGCTTTTAAATCATTTCTCTTTCCTCTTCCTTTGTTGCCCTTCTCATTTGAGAGAAGGATCAAAATAGATGATAGATTTGAATATAGGAAGAAAATGTTCTCTTTAAATTATGACACATTACAGTCTTTTTAGCAACAATCGATATTACTGTCATAATTACTACTTTTCTACTTCAATGATGATTTCCCATTTTCTCATCCCCTCTATATTTATTCAGTAAAAAAGAGCTGATTCTTTTCCACTCCACTCACATTTGTGTATTCCAGTCTTAATATGGACAAAGAAATATTTTTATTATCATATTATTCTATGGATTATAATTCAATATTGTTATTATTATTATTTATCAAACTATTTTGCATTTGACCATTGGTCACTATTTCACGTTGGCTACTTTTCTTTTTCAATTACCCCTCCCCATTTTTGAGCACTTTTATAATGTGAAGCAGACTCGGAATGGATCACTTCTTCAAGCACTCTTATCCAGGAGAAGAGGACTGAGACAGGAACCTAGATTCCTGTCATAACCATTGAGGAACCATTTGCTCTAGGCTTCTCAGCTAGACGGACTTGGCAAACCCAAGAGATAGCGAGTATATTTAGCTCATGCCAACACAGAAAGAGAAACTAAGAGAATATACATTCCCAAACCAAAAATTTAAATAGATGAGAAGAACCATAAAGCCTTCTTAAGAATGAGCATCTGTGTAGGTGAAAATGGAAGAAAGAACCCACAACATGTGGTGGTCCTGAGAGTAGAAAATGTCCCAAATTACCAAGGTGTATTCCTGAATGAATGTGTCAAAGTACTTCGAATACAGCTTAAATATAGAGCAAAGTGACTGCCAAAGGAAACTGTAAAATAATTGATATTAAACATGAGTTCTGCTAGAAGCATTACTCTATATTAAATCACTTTTCTAGGTATTGTTAAATCACAATAATTTGATGCATTTCTCGAAACGTGAACCAAAAGAGCTGAACAATATCATACCATTTTCAAAACTACTTTATTGGTAGTTTCAAAATTGTTATTCAAAGATATTGTGTATGAATTAAATAATAAATGAAAAGTAATTGTTTGAAAACTGAGTTTTTTTCAGTACATAAAAGGAAACATAGATTCAGAGATTGATGAGTACATGTGAAAACCATGAGTTATTCTCAGTTTGAATTTAAATTACTGGTATAAATATATGATGCATTTTATATTTAAAATACATAATTCTGAACTCTGATCATGGAAAAAGTCTAGGAACAATTTATAAACCAGCAGCACCGCATAAACTTGACCCCTGATTATAATTTCTAAATAAAGGAAGTAAAACTCTTTGAAAAATTAGCTGATCCTAGAAATGGAAAGAAAAACTGAAAGACAATCATGAATCCTCTTTTATGTCAGAGTAAGAAAGCTATGAAATATAGTCAAGAACTATTTCAATTACTTGGCCAATGATGAAACAGTTTGGGCATTAGTATTAGTAGCCTTTCAAAACAAAGAAAGAAAAGAAGATTTCATTTGTAAATTTTGAAGGATGCTGAGGAATGAATTTGGATAAATGATAAATTAAGGGAAACAAACAAACATATAATTTTACCAAACAGGCTCAGGATCCTGAGATAGAAGGATTTCTTGATCCCAGGAGTTTGAAACCAGCCTGGGCAACATAGGGAGACTTCATATCAAATAAATAAATGAAAAAATACATAAATAAATTATATTTCCTTTGCCCACCGTACTTCAGCACAGCCAAATAATTGGTAAATCAGGATCTCTTTACAGAATTATTCTACCTGATGAAACATGATGAATGATGACACTAGAATATTTTCCATTTCCTAATAATGTATCTTGCACTGATCATCATAAAATCATAAAAATTATAGATTACCTGAAACTATGTTTTTCTGAAGAAAGTATGTATCATCTCTGAAGCCAACTTGCTCCCCTAATAATAGAATCTTCATTTTTTAGCATCTAAGTGCAATTGTACTTTGCAGAGAATACGAGGGAAAGATGAACATGCTAAATGAGACCATGAATATACAAACATCAAAATAAGTATTTAAGAATCTCTATAGGTGTCATTTTGTAGGATGTAGTTTGAAATCATAATGTTAAGCAAAATAAATCAGACACTCAGTTTAAATATCACACGATTTCTCTTATATGAGAAACCCAAAATAAAAATAAATTATAAAGCAAAATTTAAAAATAGGAAACAGGAAAATTGATCAATTTGCAAAAAGTAAGGGGCCCAATATATAGAGGGAGGTGGGAAAAAAGGAGAAAGAAAGGGGTGAAAAACGGAACTCCCCATGATAAATGTAACCATTATGTCTTGCAAACATCTACTAAAAACAATTAAAACTAAAATAAAAAAGGAATATAAAGATAAAACTTCATCAATGATTATGAATAATTGTGAAGAATTAAAAATGAGTGAGAAAGATAGATACACAGAGAGAGAGAGAGAGAGAGAGGGAAAGGAAATTTTCAAGAATAAGCCATGATAACTGGAAAAATGTAAACATTGACCAGAATGTTCATGCTTATAAATATTTAAATTCCTGCAATTCTAAGAAGTAAAACCATCTTTTACATTATTTTAATTAAATTTTAATCACATTGCTGAAGAGATCTAAACTGGTAATTTGATGAAACAGATGAAAAACAAGTTTGTAAAAGATGTTTAGAATAGAATAAATGAAAAGGTCCTATATGTATCAATTATGGAATCCAAAGTAAAATAATAGAATAATGGAATGAGAAATTATGTATAAATAAATACTTGTGGAAAACATCAACATTAAGAAAAATGGAAGCTTTCATGTTAATAAAACCCAGTATGACCAAAGCAAAACAAAACACATATATGTAGCTAAATCTATGGCTAGATACATTGTATGAAAACAACATATTATTGGAAGTTAACCAAAAATATAATAAGTACACCCAGCCAGAAAGCAAAAGTAGATTAAATCTAAAGAATGAACTGGATTTATTAGCCAAAGGAAATGTTGAAAAACAATAGAATTTTCCTTTAAATTTCTTAGGGAAAACACATGCCAACATAAAAATTTTTACTCAGACAAATTACTGTTTAAAAGTAATATTAAAGATTATTTACAGATATATATACAGATATAATAAATAATGAAAAATACAAGAAAATGAACAAAGAAATGTTAGACACGCAGTGAGAAGTAAATTTATTTATCCGCTAACCATTTTTAGAGATTAATCTTTAAACTCAACAGTAAGGGGGCCAGGGATTTAGCTCAGTGGTTTGGTGGCCTGTCCTGCAAGCACAAAGATCCGAGTTCAATCCCTAGTACCAAAAAAAAAAAAAAGAAAGAAAGAAAGAAAAACAGTAAGGTAGAGCTAAAATAGTGATATGATTATAAAAATAGTTGCTATTCATCTTTTCCTAGAATCTCTTCCCCATATTTTGAATCCCAGCTGCCTTGCCACATATTTAACCAAAAGATGTGGTATCTAGGATAGCATTCCAATTCCAATTATAAGCCCCCAAAGGCCAGGATGCTTTCACTTGTCCTCATGATACTCTGATGGTCTGTGTGGACATGAATAGTCCAGATGCTGGGTCACAAGAGACACAGGAACCCATTCGGCATGGAGCCACTGCCAGAATGTCACTGATGCCAATCAAGACCAGCCGGACCCCATAGGACTGCTGAACTAGCTTGTGGCTGAATGCAGTACACAAGGTGGTTCATTATCCACCTAACATGACCCGAAGAAGCAGAACCACAATGCTGACCCATGGATGCATAAATAATAATAAACTGTATTGTTTTAGTCCGTACTAATATGATGTGCTGCAATCGTTGTTACTGGTAAACAGTAACAAGTCTGATTTCAAAATATATTTCAAGAAGAAAATAGAGATAATAATTTCAGACTTAAAGTATATATTATTAATTTAGTCACTACCAACAAAGCAGAATATAATTAAAATGTCCAAACCAGAGGCACCTATTAAATAATAAATGGAACCCAAACCAACCTAGTAGAAGAAATAAAATGAAAAGAAACAATAAAAGTAAACAGGAAACACAAAATATGCAAACCAAATCCAAATACAGTAAGTACACAGAAATAGACTGGATTTTCCCAGGGGGAAATGGAGAGCAAATGATATTGTGAGCTCTGGAATTAACAGAATAAAACTCAGGGTGCAGCAATTTGAGAAAACTGGACCTGAATCTTCCATGTTAAATTGAATAATTAGAGGGGACTAAGAGCTGCCAGATCAGGAGCACTCGCTGGCTCACAGCAAAGGAAAAAAGCCCTCCCTGGGGGAAGCGTTGAGGAAGCTATCCCGAGCAACAGTGTGCAAAGAAAACCTCACATGTTTACTTCGGTCACTACATTATAATTTGCTGAGATAAATACATACCAATAACTATGATTTTTAAAAGAGATAAATAAAATAACGAAGAAAGACAAGAGTACATTGAAATTGCAAGAGGAAATTTGAAAAACACAATAGAACTTTTAGCGAATATAACATCTGAAAAGAAAAATTTTAATATGTAGCAAAAGATCAGATTAGACACAGTTAAAGGGAAGAGCAAGGGTAAGAGACAGGCAGTTGAGTAAGAAATCCTGGCAGATGTCAGACAGAAAACGCAAAAGGAGAATAAAGGACAAAAAGGAGGACAATTACACTGGAAGAAAACATTCTAAGCACAGTAATGGAACCAAGAATGAGTTGTCACTTCCAGAATAATCAGACAAAAGAACCATCAATCAGGAATTACCTACAACATGTAAAACCGTTCACAAGTGAGAGCAAAATAAATTCAATTTCATACAAACAAAAAACCAAAAGGGGTTTCCATTAACGTACCCTTATAAATAAAATATGTGTCAGAAACGAAGTAAGATAATGGTCCCAGCCCATTAGAAGAGAAATAGATTAGAAAAGGAAGACATACAAAATATGTCTATGTTATTTACAAGGCAGCCTAAGGTCAAGCCTATTAAATTGTCCACTTTAAAAAGGTAAAGTTCATAGGGTGCCCATTACATCTGGTTAAAATGAAAAGGATGGGAAACAACACATTAAGCAAATGCTATAAACAATAAATATAAAATGATTGCTTTTAACCATATTACTTTAGACAAAATAGACTTTAAGGCAGAGCTCATCATAAGTGATAAAGGCAAATTTGATAAATTGGTAGATGATAATAATTCAATTTTTAATTTAATGCTGGATACCAAATACTAAATTGCATGTCTAAGTAGTTTTAGAAATTTAAAACAGCAAACCATAAGGAAATATGGACAAATCCCCCTTTATATGAGATATTTCAAAATACAATTATTGACATGGTAAAAAGATAAAGTTAGTGTAGAACAATGTAATTAATAAACAAATTATCATCAGGGAAATCCACTTCAAAACCACAATGAGCTTTTCTCACCTTTCTCTAGCAAGAATTGCTATTATCAAAAAGATAAAAGACACCAGTGCTGGAGAGAGTGAAGAGAAGGGGGAACAAACTCTTTCACACTGCTGGCAGGAATGTAAGTTAGCACTGTCATCACGGAGAACCGTGTGGGAATCTACCCCCCAACGACAACAAAGCAAATAAAAGTGCAACCGCTTCATGATCCAGCAATCCCATTACCGGGTGTATAGCCAAAGGAAATGAATCTGTATGTCAAAGAGGCATCTGCACTCCTATTTATTGTAGCATAACCATGACAGCCAAGAAATAGAAACAAATTCATTGTTCAATGACTAATGAATGGATACAGAAAATGTGATGCATATGTATGATACACAGACAATGAAATACGACTCGGTGCAAAAAAGAAGGGAATTGTGTCATCTTAAACAACCTGGATGAGACTGGAGATCATTATGTTAAGTTCATTAAGCTAGGCACAAAAGACAAGTACAGAAAGCATTCACGGAATTTGGAATTGAGATAGTGGGTGTCAGAGGCTGGGGGGGAAGAGAGGCAGAAAGAAATGAGGGAGGGAGAGAGAGAGAAAGCAGAAGAGGGAGAAGAAGAAGGAGAATTAGAGGAAGGAGGAGAAGAAGATGAGAGGTTGCACAAGAGGTACTACAAAAAGCTAGAAGAAATGAGCTTTAAAGTTTTCAATATAAAAAATTACAAATATTTGAGATAGGTAACAGCCTAATTTGAACATTATAAAATGTATCCAGGCACTGAAACATCATATAGTACCATTAATATGCATGTGCTTCATATTTTTATAAATTTAAAAATAGATGCACTTTAAAAAGACAACTGTGGACAGAATGACCAAAGCAAAAATTCTGGCCTTTCTCCAAAATTATAATATGTCATTGGTGAAAACTGGAAGTATGAGCCGGATCTTACAATTTTATGGCTGCGGTCTTCTACTGTCTCCCCTATGACACATTTAGGTATATGTAAAAAAAGAATTGCTTTTAAAAACTATATTAAAAAGGATAATTGGCATGGACATCGCTAACGCCTAGTTTAACAGAAACCTGACCGACTTGAGTCTCATCTGCCTGGAGGCCTCCATACGTGCTCCCTTCTCTGCCTGGGATACACTTTATTCCTGCATCAGACCCCGACCTCCATGAATCATAACCAAAAGGTTTTTCTTGATCGTTCGTAAATAGCAAGTACTTCCTAACCACTTTCTGTCCCTTTCCATCAGAGAGTATATCCTCTCCAGAGATATCACTTATTGTCTGTCTCTCCCAGCAAATCTCCAGGCAAGGAAGACTGCCTAGTAGTTTATAGGCAAGTAATAGATATTTTCTGAACAAATAAATGAACAAATGATATACTACTCATCAATTTCATCTCCATTCAGATGGCTTTTTATTTTTAACTTCCCATGTAATGTTTTTGCGATACTTTATACCCTTACATGATACATTTGTTATGCTTTTGATTGCTGCATAGGTATGACAAGCGTAAAGGACAGCACACTCTATTCAAAGATTATTCTGAAAGAAAAAAGCCATCTCAGAAAGACAAGATAAAATATGTAAGAATGTTTTGTTAACATTGTATAACAATTTCTATTGAATGCATATTTATATATTTCTGTATATTTTATGCACTTAGATATAGATGTTGCTCTAAGCCTATCTCCCTATTCAGATAAGGATTAGATAGCCATATAAAACAATACCTACTCCTCACCATTACTTGTTTGTTGAAATCTCTTAGGGAAATCCTCAGACTGCCAGTGTCTCAAGAAGGAAGAAATATATTCCTACAAATGTATCCTGTGACTGATACTTTATGTTTGATCTGCCCACCTTTAAAGAAAATCTTCATATTAATAATCTGCAGTGGTCACAATCCAAATATACCTCAGTGATAAAGGAGTTCTTTGTTATGGGATCCTTTTACACTAAAACCTCAAGTTAATCAGAAATAACAAACAAAATCCTGTAGCCATTCTATGTGAAATTACTGTTCCCTCCCAACCCGCTTCGTTATAATAATTCCATCTGACAAATGGGGGATAAAACCTTCAATGACTTCAACAAGCTACTTGTTTCCTCCTCAACTCTCTTTCTAAAGTCCATTATTGATTCAGGATGAAGTAGTCGTCTCCTTGCTCAAAGCTTGCTAGCAGTGAATGAAAACAAGAGAGACTGTTTCGCACTGATAACACTGAAGCTACAGAGTTTTCTTTATCTATTATTTAGTTCGAGACACTCCAGTTCCTATCTACCACAATTCAGATCTATTCAAATGCTAGAATTGCAACTGTTGTGTATTTTCACAAAGCACAGTCTTTATTGACTACTATTCAGGAATCTCCAGTAATGGTTATCTTCATAAACATGCCTTCTTAACCTAAGGAAGAGACCAACTCTCAACACCAGAATTAACTAAAAGGGTACTCCACCCTTCTCTCTGAACACTCCCTGAATCATTCTGCTAGTTAGCTCTCCTAGATTTAGCAGCTGTGATTAAAATACCACTCCCATATTTACTTCCTAAAGCTTTTGATTTTTTAAAAGTTTCGCTGCTCCTTTCACTATTCTTCACAGTACCTGAATGAAAGTGAAAGCTTGCTAACGTGTTATGGACATGATGGATTTCTAGCTAAATTTTAGTAAGGTGCATACTATGCCTATGGGAATTCGAAATGACTGCTGCGCATTTAGTAAATGAGCCCACCTTTCTACAGTGTGCAGGCACCTTAGGCCCCTAGGATATACGGAGCATTGTTGACAGCAATACTGCTTTCCTCGTGACACTGAGATGGAGAAGCTAATTTGCCAAGGCGCAGCAGGATGTGATAGACGTCCTAAAACGGGGAAGGGGCCTCAGGAGCGGGGAGAGAGTTCGACTACAGCGGGATGACGGTTTGCATCCGCTCATGTAACAGACACAGAAGCCTTCGTGTCATTTTTCTCTTCCTTGCCTCGGTTCCAGAATGTGTTTCATTAATCTCCCAGCACACCTTCTGAGATCTGGAATTCTTTTGCCTTCATTTCCACAAGAATGTGGGGTTGAGCACAAGGCACAAGAGGAAGAACGTGACAAGTGAGGTTAGCAAAATGCTGTTTGTGTAGCTCCAGACTGTTTGAAATGAAAATTTTCTGCAACTACAAACAGACTTTATTAATTATGGTGACCCTGGCAACCAAGTCAGTAAGTTATTTTTTCTTATTCTCATTGCAATATGGTTCTTATTTTACCCAATGTGCCTTGCGCTTTCCTTTCTTAATGGTCATTTACAGGGTTTTAATCATGGAAGTAGGATTTTGACTTTCTTTCCTTAAGTATGTAGAAATCAACATGGTGTCTTATCAAAAAGCACAAAGATTCAGTCTCTCTGTCCCTCAGCCTCTCTAAGCTGAGACTTTTGGTGCAGTAGCACAATCAGATTTCTGGCATTTGGCCCCAGTCCCTTTTAGTAACATCTGTAAATTTTATCCTTGGTGTGGTACTTCCTAAAACTATATCATCTAACCATGTCCTGATAGCACCCTTGTTGCCTCTTCTAATACTTTGTGCCACAGTCAGCTCCTTGAACTGTTCATTCTGGGGAGAATAATGCAAGCCCAGTCTGGACAGAACAGCAAACTCCTTTTTTTTTCCAATCTGTGGGGGATTGAACCGTGGGCCTTCATACTAAACTACATACCCACTTTTGCTCCCAAACCCCACCCCTTTCAATAAGACAAGGTCTCAGTATCTTGCTCAGCCTGGGCTGGAACCTGTGATCCTCCTGCCTTGGCTTCCCAGAGTGCTGGGATTATAGATATATGCCACCATGCTAGGTTCAGGTCTTCTCAAGACACAGGGGAAACAGGGCTGGGAAGGCACATTAAAGTCTATCCTGTAAGGTGACAGATCTCACACTCATTTGCAATTCTCCGGACCTATTGGTGTGGAAAATGAAAATGTGAAAGTCCTAATAATTGCTTAAACAATAGTGTAGGTATTTCATAGAGAAGACTTTACCACAAAGCCACATCAGCTGTATGATGCACAACTCCTGGGATAAACGGCACATGTTTAAGTTATGTAACATGGCCACTCTAATTGGATAGTTAGGGAACTATACACTTAGTTGTAAAGATAGTCATCTTCTCAATAATCTAGGCAAAAATATTGAGAAGAGTCAGTTTAGTTTTTTTTTTTCTTAGTAAATGAGTAAATGAAAAAGATGAATTAGGAGATACTCTACTTGTAAACAAGATTACAAGGGCTGGAAAAAGGTGTGGCAGTGGAAATATAAACACAAGACTACATGATAAAACCATTATGAGCAAAAAAACACAAAATGAGTGACTCACAATACTCAGGGAGGAAGAGCAAAACAGCCTAGCAGTGTTTAATATTGGTGACTAAGGTTGTCTAATTGGAGAAGCGAGCTAATGAATAATAGGAAAGATGGATTTGTGTTTGATATACTGTGTTTCGCTCAGAGATGGATGGGAAGAATAGGCCTTTCACTCCCACTCGCTTCCTCGTTATTTTATCATGAATTTCCTTAAACAAACTTCACGTTTTCCTTTTACTTCCAAATTTTTAGAAGACAAATTACTTAATATGCTTAGCATTTAGACAGATTCAACAAAGAATTAGATTTTTTAGATTTTACAGTTTAATTCCCCTTATTAATTTTCAACTGTAAAATATAAGATCATTACCAGGTTTACTCAAAGAGGAGGGGAATCTAATTTATATTTAAAATGAGCTCATCTTACCTTGACAGGCATTATTTTAGAAGCTTCACATTTAAATTTACCATACATCCCTGTGGAATTATAAATTTTCTCTATTTTACAGATCAGCACAGATGGCTGAGAGGAAAAAAATTCAACTTTCCAAATCCCCCATTGTTAGAAAGTTATGAGATTGAGATTCAAGCCTATGCCTAAATACTTGGGTCTTAGCAGACAATATCTCTGTGTGCATAGTTCTTTGAAATTTATTGAAGATGCAGGAGAAAATAAAAGTAAAGGCAGTATTTCTTTTTACTCTTTATTGTACTATTTTTACTATAAATATTGTCCAATAAATTCTATTTAACCTAAGCACTATAGAGTGCTTAAGATGAAAATTAAGGTGAAAATATTTTATCTCATTAGGTTTTGCACAGAAAGAAGCTTATCATGATTTCCAAATGTCATCACATAAGGGTTCACTACTGTAATTATCACTGGTTGGATGCCATCTGCTCCAATGTATCATAGGCAATCCACTTAAAGGCTAACAAAAATTGTATTTCACCTAAAGGGAAAAAACACACACAAAATATCCTGCTTAGTTTAAACTTCCAGATAAGTAGGTCATACAGACTTAGCTTTATACTTTGGCCATGTTGTACAAATGAAAAAAGCCACTTTGTCATGGAGGGACAAGCCTTGAATAGCAATGTAATTTAAGTCTAATACCAGCAAATTTATTAACATTGTGATGATGTTATGGTGAGATTTTAATCAAAGACAGAGAAATCAATCTTCCCCCAAGACACTGAAGAACTGATATGAAACTGCTTTAAAGGCTATAAAGGAGAAATAATCTCTGGTTTTCCATAAAGTTTATTTAAAGATATTCACATTCCGATTAGAAAAGTATTTGCATGTACCTACTGAAGGCCCCATGCTAGGGCCTAAATGTGCAATGAACAGGACAAAACTTTTCTTCTACTCAACTACAAGAACCACAAAGCAAATTGTCTGGTCCTCTTTGTGTGCAGATAACACGTGAGTCTATAAACTTAGCTGATAGCAATATCTGATAAAAAAATGAGAAAAAAGTCATATTTCAAAATATATAAAAATTGCATATATCATAGATTTATGATAGTGTTGTAATTTTTCCTTAAGACTTTCTGATCTAACTAAAAAAACAGAAAATTAGCAGCTGGAAAAAATATTTTGGGGGAGATAATATAAGACTTCAAATTCTCAATTTTTAAAGGTGAATCCTTGAATAGATAGGAGAAGAAACCCAGGTAAAATTGTTTCAGCCAGAAGTGACAGGCAGAAGCTGATGTAGGTTATATATGTTCAGAAAACTCATGGAAGCTCTCAGAAACCTGTATCACTGAAGTTGCAAATAGACTCTACAGCACTAATAATTTTGGAAGGAAATATCCAAAATAAATCCTACTTCAGATGGAGAAATACATGGAGAGTTTCCAAGTTAGTCTCCGAAACATAGAGTAATATGGTCTGTGGCAAGGAAGAACACAAGATTTCTCTGATCTTGGAAGCGCTCTGGAACTCAGGAGTAGAAAGGTACTTGTGGAATTTCCCATATTAAAGAAAGCCAGTGTTATGTTCAATCAAAATTTGAAACACTTTCGATTCTGTCTGCCTCTTACTTCCTTTCTACCCCCTCCTTTTCCTCCTAATACAAATGTCTAGTGGTGGTTTCTGTTGTCGTTGGCTCTGATCTCATACACAAGCTGATACAGCTCAGTTTGTTTCCTCTCATACAACCCAGCTTTCTAGCGCTGTAACTGCAGCAAATGTTTTGTCCTGCCTGTTTCTGGACATGCTCTATGTTGTGAGTAAATGCTTTTTTTACCTTTCACCATATGGCTCACATCACAGTTCATCATATTCTGATTAAATACACATGTTTAAATGATCATACATACATCCATGAAGAAATAAACACATTTCAGTGACTGTGATGGCGATTTTATAAAAGACACTGAAATACAAAAACTATTCTCCTCTATTTATAAAACATGCACATGTCAATTTTCACATCTACTAGGAGCAGGTCAAGGAGAAAGGGTCATTCCTGCACAGGGAAAGCAGAGTCTCTAAAAGTTCCTGAATTTGGAGGTGTATTAGACAGAAATACGTCTTTATCTATGGCTGTTTATGCAGGAACTTCTCTTGATAAAAACAGGCAATGATGATGTGAAAAGGACAAAAAATAAGGATCTGTCAAAGTGCTTTTGTAACTACGTGAAATGCCATTTAGCACAGTGCATAAGCAAATTGTGTGTAGGAAATTTGAACCAGCAGAACAGTTACATAGATAACAGCACAGTAAGATTTCCAGAGTGTAGATGTGACTGGAACGCACTACTGAATACATTGCACTCATAGCGAGAGAAGACAACAATGCAACAGCTGTGGGGACTCATGGGGCTCTCTATGTCCACCACATTCCCTTTGAAAGCTGTTATCCACGCCACCTGCACCTCCCAAGGCAGAACTGTATCTCAAGTCATCATAAACCAAACATTCCATAAACTGCCTAAAATAACAAAGCCACCATTTCTAGAAGCCAGTAGAACTGTAGCATTGTGCTGTTCTAACATACACCAGTTAGTACAGTACCCAAATTTGGAGGAAAGAATTATTTGTTATGTCTGTATTTATAATATGCCCAAGTAGAGTACATATTTACTGTATTCTCTAAATGCTGACAGAAGTATCTTCAATTGTTAGGTATAGCGCTGCTCATAATATTTTAAATATGTATGCTGTATAAACACTTCAAATTAGCCTAATCTGGGATTGCTAAAACTCATTTCAAGATTTCGCTTAAAAGTCTTTTGTGTATTCAAATTGATTCATCAAAGAAAAAACATTAGAGACTTCTTCTTATCCCTCTACTTTCCCTGCCACTATTGGAAGAGTTTTCACTATACTAAAAATAAATAACAAAGAAGCAGCAGTGAAATAATAAATGGCGCCTTTGCAGCCCTGGCCTACTTGCAATATGTAATTATAGGTTGCTATACAATTAGAAGTACTTTATTTTAATAATGTTACACATGTCTAAGCACCTAATGGCTCCTATGGGGTTATACAAAAAGTATAGTATTTCTTTTCTCCTTTAATAAATTACTATTATTAAGAAACAGGGAGGCAAGTCTTTGCAATAATAGCAGTGCTAGCTATCTATACTGTATTCTTTAGTGCATTGTCAAGCATTTTGATGAGCTTCACTCATTTTCCCTGACCTGGACTCAAGAAATATTTGCATTTGCTTCTGATCTGATGTCACATAGTCCAGTCATCTCTGTTTGAGTCCAAGAGAAAAGATGAGCTAATGTTAGAAGGCAGGGAACCAGCTTAGAGAGAGTACTAATTGTCAGCAGGACAAGGTGCTCCCCTGAGGACTGTGAACATAGCCCTTGCCCGGTGGGCATACCCATTACCTGGGCCTTTGGGGACTCTTATTTTAGGAAAGACTTACCAAAACCAAGAAAATATAATTGTATTCACTGCTATTTAGGGCTTGAGCTGAAATAACATTGCACATCCAAACATCACTCTTAGTACCATAAAGTTTCCAATTTTTATTTTATCCAGCATGGCTTACTCATTATTTTTAAAATTTGAATTCTTGAGTTAAAGCAAAGACATGTCATTTTTACTTAAAAACTAGACTCCCTCTCTCTCTCTCTCTCTCTCTCTTAGAGGTAACTATTTAAAAAAAGAGAATGTTTAAACATTTAAGTATATAATTTAACTGGGTTACAATTTGATGGAGTAGATCATAATTGGAAAGTGAAAGTCAAAATCTCTGACTGTTCATGATATTCAGTTTTCAGGGGTTGTGCTCCTGTGAATAAATACTTAATCTCCACCACAAGAGTTGGAGAGCAGAGGTAAATATGTGTAATGATGATTTCAACAATAAAAAGAACACAAAATATCCACATTGAAACAGATAAAGTGGGGGGAGTAGGTAAAAATTAAATTATGGTAAGAAATGTAGTTACTGGCAAGGAAACAAATATTTTGCTTTCCTAGTCACAAACATGAAACTAATTCCTAGAGCCACACTTAGCTCTCATGTAATTCCATTTTAAGTATTTGAATAGCATGGAATTTGATATTGGATTTACTCTTTTTGTTTCAGTTTGGCCTTTTTGGCACTCGTTAAAAACAGTTTTGTCTGTATACTCTACCATCTTCTGTCCAAGTGATTTAAACTCTCTTTCCTGTAAAAATTACAATAACAACAGAAACTCCACGTGTGTTTTATGAGATCATCTTTGATGCTCAGTAAATAGATGTGATCAGCGAGCATGCAGTAGGAGTACATAAAATATGCAAGGCAATGATACACTACCAAAAGCTATCAGCAACTTGCATTCTGATTGGATTTAAGGATTAAGGTCACTACCGATGATTATTTTCCAAATCCGGAAGTTACAGGTACCTCTGACGACAGAGGTATACGAAAGATAAGCGGTTACCATGAATGTGCGTGAGTTAGAGAAAGAAGCATCTGCTGCAAATATCCTGTTAGAATCCTAGGAAATGTTAGCCACAACTCAAGAGCAAAGAGTGACACATACGGACTGGTGGAGTTTTGTTTTGTTTTGTGGTACTGAGGATGAAACACAGAGACCCAGGCACGGTAGACAAGGGTTCTACCACTGAGCTGCATCTTGAGACGGGAAGGGGCTTACATGGCAGCCAATTGTATAGGAGGTGTAGAGGTGAGTATTTGCTGTAATGAAAACTTTAGAATTGCTGAGTATTGTCATTTTGTAAATATTTACTAAATATTGTATTGTCGTTATTAAACATTGTAGTTTAATTGGACTCTCGAGCAGGATAGATCTATGCAGAGTTCGATGGCATAGCTTGATGGAAGTCAGTACTGCAGTCTGGAAGATCTTGACAACCTGGAGGAATGGCTTGAGCCACTAAGATTACATTTAATACAACTAAATACAAATTCTGAGCTTTCAGTTAAGCACGCAAGTTTGAACACCTATCCCATCTCTTTGCACTCTTTCTTCAAACTCCACTACTATGACAGCTAAGGAATTTTAAAAAGCCATGTATCTACAAGGTCAAATAGTACGAAAGACAAGGCCACGGCTGCTGAGAAATGGGAGCAGAGCTTTGAAAGCAGAAAAACAGACTCAGATTAGTAGCGGACTTATTGCTAAAATGAACAGAAAGTGAAATCAAAAGGAAGCAAGCTGATTTGTATCTCAAAATGCCCTGTAACTCAGGAATTGTAGTCATCAGATACTTCTCAGTGTAATAGTGTGGGCCGGTACTAAAAACATAGGAATGATGAGCCCCCCCCACCCTTCCGATTTTCTCCACTCAAACAGAAAAGTGTGTATTTATTTTCTGGAGACAGATAAGGGTATAGTTGAGACATTGCAGAAAAATAGTCCGTCAAAGGAAAGTTTACATAGTAAATGTAAGTTTCCTTCATTTCCTCCACTCCTAGAAATCTATCAATCTGGTTTTCATCCAGGAGAAAGGATATTAAAAGTCCTAGGGAAACTGACCTCACCCTGGAGTAATCTCAGAGAGACACTGACATTTGAGAACTCTGAAATAAGAAATGGCCAGGCCTTATCTGATCAGCCATCTGGGAAATCCACCATCAACTGCCCAGCCCATGTACACCAAGCTTCTAATAAGGGCTTAGTGCATCTTTCATAAATGTAGGCTCTAGAAAAAGATGACTAAACACTTGAAAGAAATTCAAAATAAATAGAATAGAAAAAGGAAAAAAGTAATAAGATGAGAGAGAACAGAAGAAACCTTTAAATAGTGCTGGATGTGCTTATGAAGGAAGGAAATATGTTCTTTTTTAATCTAGGGAACAGGAAGGACCATAAAATAAGCTATTAGGAAAGGAACAATTAGATATTTAGAAAAAAAAACTCTTGAAAGTTACAAATGTGCTAGCAGAAATAAATTCAAGAGAAAAGAAAGTAGTTTAAAGAAAATCTCCCAGAAAGTAGGCAAAGGGCGAGGAAGAACAATGTGAGATTATTTTTTTCAGGGAAATAAAAAGAAGAATATGGAAGGGAAGACATACAGTAAGACAAATACTATAGATTTGTTCAAGAATAATGGCAAAATTTCAGATTACATGAATTTACAGTTTGAAGCGTGATAAAAATATTGAATCATTTACTGTGAAATTTCTGAGAATCAAGGATAATAAAAAAGCTGAGGAGCTGCCATACAAGAGTTAAAAAAGAAAAAAAAACCCAGGATACAGTTAATATGTTAGGCATAAGAATGACATCAGATGTTCTCACAGGGTATCTGGACATTAGAAGAAAATGAAGCGATGCTATTAAAACTTTGGAGGAAACTTATTTCCCATGTGCAGTTCTATACAGGCAAAAGACCAAATTCAGACAATCCTAAACATGCCATGTCTCCAAAATGTCATCAGCATTTCAGAAGAAGCTGCTTGAAGTTATCACCTTTCAAAATACAAGAGTAAAATCAATAACAGAAACACATGAATGTTAGGGAACAAGAGATTCAACATGAAAGAGAGATGAAGCTCTCCAGTCTTCCACGGCCCTGCAGAATGAGCTTGCGATCAATGCATACTGGAGCAGGAGCATGAACAACTGTGGGATGAAAGATGCTACTGCGGGGAGGCAGAGGGGAGGGGAGGCAGGGGCGAGGGGAGAGGAGAGAAAAACCCGGAAGAGAACAAAATTTACACTTTCAAGTATTAATCAAAACTAAGATTTCTGTGTCAGATAAATAGAACGCTAAACAAATAAGCTAAACCAGAGGCAAGAAAAAAAATGGACAGGAAAGAATTACCATTGCAATCATAAATTCATGGCTCCGTTATACACAATACTTATAAAGCCAAAATAGCATCCACTATTAATTTAAAAAATAATTGATAAAAGCTGTGTTCAGTGGAAAAAACCTGGAAAGACATTTCTCTTTCCCACTACAGTGACTGCATCACAGTAGGAAGTGGGTTTCTTTGGTAATAGTAACTGTAATACAAGGGGATGAATAATAACTCAGGTAAAGGAGAATTACCCGTGCAGCCAGATGGTTTTCCGGTCAGACAAAGGGACAGAAGAAAAGCAGGTCTCTCAGGTGATACAGTCTTGCATCTCTCTGAGATGATGATAAAAGTAGGATAGAATAAAGACAGAAATTGGTAAAGTCGAGCCTTAAAAGCATTCAATTTAATTCATTTGGGAGCATATTCTGTTAGGGAAAAATCAGACAATTGGGTTGATTTGGGAAGAGGTTGATTAACGTTATTTATAGAGCTAGTTAGTTTGATTTATAACTATAAACTGAATCTGTAATCACATATCACTTAGGATAGTCAGAAATTTCTCATTGAATTTAATGGGCTGGTACCTTATCCATTCACTATTTTTTAGGCCCATTGTGCTTGGCTTTAAAGCTCCAAAAAGGTGCTTTTACAATCAATAATGTGGGGTTTGTGTAAGAGTTAGAAACTGAAGAACTACTAAAAACATGAATAATGGTTAAAAACAGGAAATAGCCAAGGAGTAGGAAGTACTCTTTTTCACAGGTTTTATCACAGAAGCCCACGGCTGGGTGTTTCTAGGGCTCAGTCTCACAAGAAGGAACACACAGGCTGCCTCTCCTCACAGGACAGACAGTTCAGCCTCCCCTGAGATAATCGCTGCTTTCACTGAAACATACATTGGCCCTAGTTGTTAGCAGCTACATAATGTAGACGAATAAAAGTAAAATGGGACTTTTCAATACAGCCACCAGGGAGAGATTTTTCATCTTCAGACAGAGGATCACAATCCGTCGGAAACATCACATCTCGTTTCTAACAGCCAACTGTGTGTTCAGAGCCACTCTGGGTGATCTCTTACAACATGCAATGTTTCCTGCTTTTAAAAAAAAAGATAATTTAATCAAAGTACTTCTACACTGTTTTATACCCTTGGGATATGAGTGGACTGAGTACCAATTAGTATCTGTGAAATTCAGCACTGAGACGAAATAAAAATAAACCAACTTTATTGGTTCTTGCTGAAGTCTTTGTTTTAAAAGTTTCTAGTACTAAAGTTATATAGCTATGATCTTGGTTAACTGATTTTAGAACAGTGGCACAGGTTCTTCATATTATGCACAGACATTACAGTCTGCATAGTTCATTTTGCAAAGAAAAATTGCCATTTGGCAGAGAGATGCTGATGTGACTGCAAATAAAAAGAGAAATATACGGACATAATTTTTCAATATCAGACATTTTACAATAATACCTCTATTGAGATTTAATACATATACCATATAACTCGCCATTTACATTGAGCAATTCAACAGTTTTAGTATATTACTAGGGCTGTACAGCCACTATCACAAGCAAATTTCATACGTTCTTCATGTCCTAAAAGAAACCCCACCCTAGTAAACAGTCAAGAGTGGGAAGCTTTAGCAGTTTCTCTTTTAAGAACAGGGTGTGGAGAAAACAGGTGAGGAGCGCTCAGTTATTTAGGTGCGGTAGCCAGATGCACTTCTCAGAGGTAGCCTGCGATTGCCCTCTGGTGCCCAAAGCAGTCCCTGTACAGGTCCCACCTGATTATTCAGTGCTAATGGTAATGGGCTACACAAAAAAGCTGTAAGTTTAAGTACCACCTCTATACTTTAGAGATGAAGTAGCTGAGGCTGAGGCTAAGCACCTAAGAAATGTACCCAAGTGGTTTTACTTAAATCCACACCAGACATTTGGTACTTTCTGGACTTCAAAGTCCTTTTCTTCAGCTTCCTCCAGATATCAGTCAGAATGCAAAACTCCCCCTGAAAATAACTTGGGACTATTTGAATATACATTCAATGTTCATTTTCATTCCTTTGATTATGAAAATATTTGTAAAATGAAGTTACATGTCTCATTTGTAACTACACTTTATACATGCATCACAGGTGCAACATGCTATGTTCATGTTAAATTATATATTGTGCCCTTCCAGACTTAGGGTATTTCCAAAGCTTTGGGTGAAGGTCACTTGTCAGAAACTTGAAACACATTTGCCATGGACAGAAGTTTTCAGTAGTCATGTAGTCCTTTAGCTAGTCTACAATGCCCATAATGTACTTGTAAGTACAATCTTTTAGCTATAATTGTAGACCATTACAGTCTAAGGATATTCACTACCCTGTAGAATGAGATTTTACCTTGGGGAGATTCTAAATTCCAACAGAAGCTGCCTCTGCCAGTCTATGCCACTTTCTGTCCCCTCTAAAGAGGACAGAAGTTCCATGCAGCGTGTTTCTACACTTAAAGATTTCAGAAAGAAAGGGCCCAAGTTCAATCTCTGGTACCAAAAAAAAAACGGGCTTCAGAAGAAACAAGGCCTAATTGCTTCAGGTTCTTAATCTCTAGAATGAGAGAAGACAAAACCTCAAAGGAAGAGCAGTAGGATACTGCCTGAGGTTCTAACATCAGTTCTGTGAGATTCAGGCAACAACCACACACGTGTGGGTGTGCATGCATAGACTTGGAGAGTGCGATGAGCAAGGCAGAGGCTTATGAAGTACTCATGCCCTTTCTCCTTGAGGGAAGAGAGTGCTCATGAATGTAGAATATGGTGGGTGAAAACACAAGGTGAGTTTTTTCAAAGGGCAAATTGAGTTTTGTTTTGTTTTGCTTTAGATAAAGCGTCTTAGGGTTTTATTGAAAGGACCAAAGAATTTCTAGAACATTAAAACTGAAATTTGTAAATGATAACTGTCTAGACTCTAAACAATAGCTTTAGAGTCAATTATACAGGAGGCAGAATACAAGAGAGGGTAAGAGCATGGATTTAGAGCCAGACTTCCTAGGTTTAAATCCCAGCGCTGTCCCTCTGAAACACTTCTGTGAGTGTGTGTGTGTGTGTGTGTGTGTGTGTACGTGCACATGTTCATTTTCACATGCGTACAATATAAACTCTTTTATGTATACATATTCAGGTACACTTACTATAAAGAGTGAAAAGGCCTGTGACTATAAAGTAGCTTTCACATTACACAATAATGCTCTTTTACTTAAATCATTTTATAATAAATATTTGTTACTTTTTATTAAAATAAAATAGATATTTTATACAAATCTTTTTGAGCTATAAACATAAGTCTGTGAGTGGGAAGGGTGGGGAAAGCTAATAAGGGAAGTGAAAAAAATATGAGAAAATGAAAAAATGGAAATAAAGAGTTTGTTAATGCAGAGTGGAGGAGGGGGTGAAGGGAGGGCAGGGACAAGGGGAAAAAATGAGAACCAAGACCTGTCATGTAAAGGTACAAGATCCCAATGATGAATGTAACTGTACTGTAGACCTAAAATGGACCAATAAACTCAATGAGAAAAGAAAAAGATTACAAATGCAGTCACCCAGGTAATATTGATTAAATGGGGATCAAATGGGGAGCAAGTGACGCAGCAAGTGTACAAGGATTTTCAGTAAGGGTGGGGTCAGGGATATTTCCTGGGGAGGCTGGGTTAAGATGTTGGCTCCCACCCAGGTGATTGAAACCTATTTAGAATAAATGTGCCTTGATTGTCCTCCTTGGAGGTTCCTTGCTGTGTTGGATCATTAAGGGTGGTGCTGTCTAACTGCCTACAAGATATCTAATTAACTTACCTATCTGCAATATTTGTGTGTATGTCTGTAAATTTCAAATTGTTCAATTCCAATGAGCAATATTAAATATGAAGTTGCATAGAGCATGGTGATGAACTACACACCTTATTTCCTCTTTGAATTTTGGGGGCATGTTGCTTTCTTATTTTACCACCACTTACAGGGACTAGAAGTCCTTTGAAAAAGCCTGTCGATGCCTGTTTTTTGAGTTAAATATTCTATGTAATATAACAGAAGCACAACTGAAGGATAGAAACAGTATTCACTGTGGAGGTGATGGGTGTATCATCAAGCAGCGTGTGTCACTTTAGCAGGTCAATTGTACAAAGCTGGAAATGACTTTGAAAGGTGGAGAAATAAGAAAATATGTTTCAGGAAGAGGAAGCAGTGTAAGCAAAGACACATATGTCAGAAATTAGGCCCTATTGGGACAATTGGGAAGTTTGTTCAGCTGGACATGAGGTGCAAGAGGGAGAACAGGAACAGATGGAAAAATAGCTACATGTGATTGAAAACTGAAGGGAGCGCTTCTCACTTTAAAAAATGTAGCTAGTAATAGTTCCTGTGAACTTTGTATTAAATTTAAAATCATTTATATACAACTGTATTTAAATGCACATCGCGTTTTTTCCATTCGTAGAGAAACGCCTTTCCTCATTAACAGCCATGCAGTAAATAATTGTGATTTTCCTAATTATACGGCAAGTCAGGATCAAAGACCAGGAGCTCTGCATCGCTGTTTGACAAAAGGATCTAAAAGCTAACTCTTAATATTTCAACATGAAAGTTAATGTTTTACTGTACCATATATATATGGAGATGGGCAACATAAAGACCCAGAGAATATGCAGGTGTAAGCATTTAAAATATATATATTACTTTAAACACAGAAAACAATACTTCCCTGTTGCCCTCTAAGCAAATATGGTTTCATTTAAAGTAACAGGGCTTTGGTTTGTGGGCTATAAGGAAAATAAATAGGACAAAGTATAGCGCTAAAGGATTTCCTTTAGCTCCTGAAAGACTGGGTGGGGGGAGAGGGGGACCAGAAGATATACATAATCATTTAGATAATATTTGAAATGCAAATACGTTTCTCATATAGTTGCAAATTCCTCGGATTATTCTTGTACAACCGCCCAAAGGGCTAACAAGGCCATTGCATGTATCATTAGAAAAACATGGCTAAATTATTTTCTGGTTAGTAATTTTTCTCCTTGTCTGTGTTTTCCATTTGATCATAGCTATCACATTTTCCATGCTCAAATTGGAGCTTTGAAAAATGAAGTATAATTTTTATTTAAAATTTCCCCTAGGAGGTGATAATTGAGGAAGAAAATACAGCATTTGGACTTAATAGACACAGGTACATATTTTTTTTCTTTAACTACTGACCATGAAAAAGAATAGATTAAAATATTTAATAGCATTTAGTTTTTTCGAAGGATAAACATCGTAAACCTCTATCACTTTATAAGATTTTTTACATATTAGATCATTATAATTCTGTATGCATTTCAAAGTTTTGTAATTTTATGTATTTTCCCAAATATACAATTAGAAATGTAAGCTTACTGTGTGAAGTTCTCAAAGTGAAATCCACATTTCGGAAGTCAGTTTATTATCAGCCCAGACGTTTCTTCAACTTATTTGAGGCTGCCTGCCCCTAACTTGCTCCCTTTAAAGACACAGGTCGTTTTCGTTGTCTTGATGGCCGTCCTCAAGTTTAGAGCTCCACTTCCACAACTCATTCATTTTCCTAAAATAATGAGGAAATGTACATGTATGTATTTATCTCTCTCATCTCCAGAAAAGTGTGTCACTGCAGCTTCCTTGGGCAGAACTGTCCTTCATGCAGAAAGGAAATGTATCATTCATTTGAAGTACTGAAAATTCTGAAAAACCCCCAACAACCCAGAAGTATCTCACAATAAATTTGTCTAACAGTGTCACTGTGGTAGAGAATTTATTAGCAGTTTTCATGACCTCTCACTCAAGGTCTCACCTGATCTTTCTTGTGCTTCTTCTTGCCAAGTAGGACTGCTCCAGATGTTCCGTCAGGAATGTTGTGACTGTCCTAGGATTTATGCTTGCTGAATTTGCGGAATATTAAATGATCTGGAACTGCAAAGGATGAATACAAGCCACCAGTCAGAAGATGGCCAGCTCTGTGACCACCAAAGCTAGGACTTGGAAGCGTTATAGGCTAAAAAAATGTGTAAAATGTCTTGCATATCTGACAACAGACGCACATTTTCAACACATGTATCTTATTTGGGGAAAGTTTTCACTTAAGCCATTGAAACTACATGTCGCTCTTCTAATATGTCTCATGCAGCCTCTGTCTCCTGATCTCATTTGTCCCAAGAAAAGTCCTTTCCTCCAGTACCCTTTTTCTGGTTCTCACAGTCAGTCATTTTATTTAAGGACGAAATCAGCTTCCAATGAACTTTTAATAGCTCTCACAAGATGCAAAGGGCGATTGTGTTTTCTAGAAATTAAGGGGACATACTATTTTGTATTTAAGTTGCACAATGAGATGTCTCATAAAATGTAAAAGAACACATTTTATGAGTAGGCTTACAATTCCTATCAAGTGCTAGTACTATGACAATTTTTTTTCCTTTCAACCTCAGTTTTCAAATCTACAAAATAGCAGCTTTATGGTTACCTCAAATGATTTCAGTAAAAATGAAAGTATCTATTTCAAGTGACTGCAAGAATTCCTGAAGTCCAACAAACACTGATGACTTTGTTAATATGTCCCATGTAGGCCCTGTCTACTTAACTCACATCTCTCAAGAAAACTTTTCTCTAGTCTTCTTTTCCTGTTTCTCATATTCAATTGCTTTGTTTATGGATAAATTAATTTCCACTAAACCTTTAATAACTTTCCAAGGTACAAAGGGATATAGATAGATATAGATATATAGATGCAGACATAGACATAAATATAGATATATGAAGGCATCATATTAGATTCCAATGTTGCAAGAAGGAATACGGTAGTACCCCTGCTTGCTTGCTTGCTTGCTTGCTTGCTTTCTTGTTTTTTTGTTTGTTTGTTTTCTTGAGACAGGGTCTCATCCAGAACTCACTACATAGCCCAGGCTTATCTTGAACTCACAGCAATCCTCCTGCCTCAGCCTCTCATGTGCTAGGATTACAGGCATGCGCCACCACGCCCAGGCCTGATCTCAGTGAGTATTTCTGTAAAAGACCCTGAATGCTATATGATCAACGGTAGCGATCATTAGCACTTAAACTAGCTTATTCTGTGGTCAAGCCTCTTTTCACAACAGTAAAAGAAAGTAGCATCACTGTAGTACCAAAGGATGTTTAAGGAAATGGCATGGGAGCAATGCTGGAAGGAAACATCTTCTTTAGGGTGAAATACAACAGAGGAGAGTTCAGAAACGCTCCAAATGGGAAGTTACTTTTGTGTTGAACTTTGTAGAGAGATAAAGAAGGGCGCTGCAGGAGGGGGAAGCATCATGCAAAGGCATAAGGGCATGAGATAGCAAGGTGTGAACATAAAACAGAAGTCTTCAAAATGAGATCACAGTACATAGTGGAAGAGGAAGCTGAGTAGTTCTCAAAGGCTTTGGAGGGCATATTAAATTTTTGAACTTTGGCTACGTGCTGTAGAAAGACATGGATTATTTGTGAGGACAAAAGCAATATGTTGATATCTATGTTCTAAACTGGTAGGTCTATTTACAGCATACAGAGTGGAATGAGTGAATAGCATGTTGGAAAACAAGAGAGATGGTAGTGGTCGAAATTAGACAAATGGTAGTGGGAATGGAGGGGAAGAGAACAGTGTGGTATTTGTGTCATTACCACAGCTCATCAAATGTTCAGAGAAAGAATGTTTATCTCTTCATTGTCCCCTACTATAATATCTTCATGTGGTGCTCCAAAGTAAGGACTCTAAGAAAGTTTAGCGAGTTGTCAACTTGATTAGTTTGGCCGCTGCCCAGGAGATTAGTACATCATACTTCAGACGTTAAGCTGATTTATATATATGCATGCAGAATCTGGACCCATAATATAATGAGCTTAACGTCTGATGATATAATTAGACTGGCAGCTGCTTTCAGAGCTCCTTCGACAGCTTTATGAGACCCAAGTTCCTACTTTTCTAGACAATGAAGTGAAGATAATGATTTTTATCTCATCATTACTCTATAATCTAATGTAGCTAATAGTAATACAATGCTTAACAGAAATGTAGGGCTCTACAAGTGTTATTTTTCTCTTGCCAATTTATTAATTGATGTCCTAGGCACAAATCTAGTATTTTACACCATGGAAGCTTAGGATGACCAGGTCTCTGCCTTCATAGAGCCTGTAGTGCAAGGTGGGCAAAAGAAATACACCAGTATACAATAAAATAACAGACTCTAATGCATTCTGTGAAGAAAACTAAAGGATAGGATAACAGAATCATCAAGGATTGTGAGTGGTGAAGGAATTAGACAAGATCTAAGGATATGACATTAAGTTGAGATTTAAAGTGTATGAGAGAGTCATCCATTAAAAAAAAAGGTTTTACTTATTTTATCTTCACACAATCAATGTAATCATTGTCTTCCACAAACATGCAATAATAAAAAAGGTTTTAAAAACATTTTAAAGAAAAATACACAAAAGAAAACAAAAAATAAGCTAATTTTTGGACAGAAGAACCATCAAGTGCAAAAAAAAAAATAGCAAAGCAAAAAAGCATGATTGAGTATCTTAATTACTTTTCTTTTTGCTGAGACAAAATACCTGACACCCAACACTAAAAGGAAAGGTTTACTACACCTCACAGTTTGTAGAAATGTCAGTTCATAGTTGGCTGGCTCCAAGGCAGGGTGACATTGCCGAAGAGAAACAGTTTGTGGTAGGCAGAAGGCAGCAAGGCAGCAAGCAGTGAAGTAATAAAGCAGCAAGTGGCAAGCGACCACTGCAGCCCTCTTTCTGTCCTTTTTATTATATTCAGGCTACACAACCTTGAGGGCATAACACTTGCATCCAGAGTGGGCCTTCCCATTATCCACAATCAGAACTATGCCAAACCAATCAATTGATGGACTAATTTAGTAATCACACACCCTTGATCTTGGCATCACACACTTTAGATCCATGCACCTCTGAAAAAGCCCCACCTGTGATTGCGTGAGCCTTTGGGGGGCATCCCATCATGAGCCGTAACATGAAGGCATGGAAAGGGGACTGGAAAGCAGCAGGTGGTGGGGAAAGGAAGAGATGAAGTTGAAAAGAAATGGTGGTCAGACCACATGGAGACTGGGTAATAGTGATGAGAGTTTACATTTCTTTCTAAGTTCAATGTGAAAACACTGTAAGATTGTAAATAACTGATGCAAGCTGAAATAATATGCCTGAAATTATGACTTGTTTATAATAAATGTCAATAAAGGAATATCATATTTGAGTTCTGTATGTTTTACATTTAAGCTGAGCATTATTTTACAGATGTGGCTAATGTGAGAAAATGCAATCAAGAAATACTATTCCCCATATTTGTATAATTTACATTTTTTGTTGAATGCATTTTATTAATTATGAGATTCACCCAGGGACCAAGTCTGATGTACTGAACTGTTTTCATTAGTCAGGGACAAATCTTCCAAATAATTTCTATACTACTTAAAAGTCTAGCACAAAATCAGAGTAAAAAGAAATACCCCTTTTCTGCCACAGGTAATATTTCAGGATTTTTCTTCTTTCCCTGCTACCAATTTTTCTACCTAAAAATATGAGAAAGAAGATGAAAAGGAAGAGGTTAGTTTTTCTAGTGACCTTACATCACTGTAATGGCCAATATTAAGAGGCGGTTTTCTTCACCTGCCCAGTGAGTTATCAAGCCATTTAGGAAAGGAAAAGAATACATGTCCTACTTTTCTACCTCTCCATTGATTCAGTTTTTCATGATCGGCAGTGCTTTTCTTCAAGTTCAGCTCCACAATTCCTGGGCCCATGACAGACTTTTGTTTGACTGGTAGAAACTGCTCTCTGTCCTGTATAACAATCTACTGCTCGGCCTGTTTCTTCCTTGTATTAATTCCTCTTATCTCATGTGTTTCTATTTCCTTTCTTTTTCTTCCCTAGAGTGTCAAAGAACATACAATTTCAGAGGAAATCCTGTTAGGACAGTTTTCACATTGTGTAATGGCTTTTCCTGTGGTTTAACTAAGTGTTTCTGGATATACTCCTGGCAGTGGGTTATGATTTTTTACTTTAAAAGCCAGTGAGAAAAACAATGTTTGGAAGGAAAAATTCTCCAGCACTAGGTCATAGAGAAATGGAAAAATCAGTTAATTAAAGCATCAAGTGGGCTAGGTTTCTTCTCATCATCATCTGAAGCTGGGCCCATGATACTATTTTATGTTATATTGGGCACATAAAATTATAAATAGTGACATAACAAAGATAATAGGGCAAATAACTTTTCTTTTTGAATGGAACAGGAATCTGAAAGCTGATAAAATCTCATACCAAAATAATTGTAAAGAGGAAAAAGACTATAGCCACTGAAAATAAAATTCCTAAGACCTTTTAGGTGCTTAATAAATACCAAGTAAAGCAGCATTATGCTACCATTTATAAAAATATTTTTCATGTGTCACCACACTTGATTTTCATAGCTCACACTTAGTTAAAATTTAAATACTATCAATGTCAAATCAATAGAAAAACTTTGCACAGTACAGCATATACTTTGCAGTCAGACCAATATGTGACACCTCTACCTACTACCTCTGTGACCTCACCTTTGAAAAACCAAGTATCCGGGAATACACTGAGTGTGAGGACTAATTAAAGTAATGCATATAAAGGACTCACTATGTTTTCTAGTACAAAGTAACTACATAAATATCTTTTTCGTTACTATATTGATAAAATCAAACAGGTTGGAATTGCAAACATGATTTTATATCCAATAATCTAAGTCTTTGAAATGCTGGAGTATTTTATAAACTACCCTTCTCTCATACACAGATGTTAAATAACATTTTTCTTTCACTTCAAATTAGTCATGTAAGACTGTGGCAGCCACATTTGTGCACGCGCATGTGTGTGTGTGTGTGTGTGTGTGTGTGTGCTTGTACTAAAAGACATATTCATCTTTCTACTAAATCTAGGCTCCTTACCCATATCAATAGTCTCTGCTAAAATATTTCTATTAAAGATGTCAGATTTACACAGGGTAAGAGAGTTTTAGATAAGAGTTCCAACACAACCTTCCTGAGCCTTCCTATCAGAGACAAGATTTCATTCCCAGTCATGACTCTTTCACATTCTCTAAACTTTCTCCTTTAATTTTTTCAGCCAGCTCTTCTGTGTAAGTTAATGGCCTATGTTACACATTCTAAGATTCAGACAATCCTTCTCCAGAAACCACACAAAACACAGTCACAGAGTCAGGCATTGTGGTGTGTATCTATAATCCCAGCACACAGGAGGCTGAGGCAGGAGGATTCCTGTGAGTTTGAGACCAGCCTGGGCTACATCGTGAGTTACAGGGCAGTCTGAACTACATAGTGAGAACCTATCTCAAAAAAACAAAACCAAAAACACAGTCACAGGTTTAATGCTTTCACAGAAGTGTTGTTTAACAATAACGCTTTTTCACTTATGCAGTTTAGTAATTACAATCTACTTCATAAAAAGTAACATGTGGAATAAGGTTCAAATGGTATAATTGATAGTGTGAAACAGGAAGAAAATGGCTAAAGGAGAAGTGGGAAAAGGAGGGGAAAGGAAATAAGGGAAAAGAAAAATGTGAAAAAAGGAAAAAATGGAAACGAAGTCTTTGTAAATAGGGACGGGTGAAGGGGGTGAAGGGAGGGCAGGGGCATGGAGAAAAAATAAGATCCTAGACGTATCGTGTAAAGATACAAGATCCCAGTGATAAATGTAACTGTATTGTTTGCTTTAAATGTATTAATAAATTTAACGGGGGCAAAAGTAACATGTGGAGTGTAGGAGGAAAGCCAAACAACATAAAACTTACAGACAAGTGAGATAAATGAAGCAAGTATTCTATTTGAAAAAAATGAAGATGAAAATAATCATATTTTAAAATCTGGACAAGTGAAAGCCATCACAGGTTAGTGTATGATGTAACTGAGTTTCTTGGCAGGGAAGGAGTGAGGAAATGTGTTCCTTGTTCAAAGTCTGCATTATTTCAATAATTTCCTAGAAGATCTCCTTGCTTGTTCTGACATGCCAACATTGTGTGTGTGTGTGTGTGTGT
>NW_022900949.1:64978944-64980080 GCF_012274545.1 Fukomys damarensis | reverse complement strand
TCTCAAAAAAACAAAACCAAAAACACAGTCACAGGTTTAATGCTTTCACAGAAGTGTTGTTTAACAATAACGCTTTTTCACTTATGCAGTTTAGTAATTACAATCTACTTCATAAAAAGTAACATGTGGAATAAGGTTCAAATGGTATAATTGATAGTGTGAAACAGGAAGAAAATGGCTAAAGGAGAAGTGGGAAAAGGAGGGGAAAGGAAATAAGGGAAAAGAAAAATGTGAAAAAAGGAAAAAATGGAAACGAAGTCTTTGTAAATAGGGACGGGTGAAGGGGGTGAAGGGAGGGCAGGGGCATGGAGAAAAAATAAGATCCTAGACGTATCGTGTAAAGATACAAGATCCCAGTGATAAATGTAACTGTATTGTTTGCTTTAAATGTATTAATAAATTTAACGGGGGCAAAAGTAACATGTGGAGTGTAGGAGGAAAGCCAAACAACATAAAACTTACAGACAAGTGAGATAAATGAAGCAAGTATTCTATTTGAAAAAAATGAAGATGAAAATAATCATATTTTAAAATCTGGACAAGTGAAAGCCATCACAGGTTAGTGTATGATGTAACTGAGTTTCTTGGCAGGGAAGGAGTGAGGAAATATGTTCCTTGTTTAAAGTCTGCATTATTTCAATAATTTCCTAGAAGATCTCCTTGCTTGTTCTGACATGCCAACATTGTGTGTGTGTGTGTGTGTGTGTTTTTAATTGAGGTTATTGGTAAATTCTAGGTATACAAATACAGTTACATTCATCATTGGGATTCTGTACCTTTACATAATAGGTCTTGATTCTCATTTTTCCCCTTGTCCCTGCCCTCCCTTCACCCCCTGCTCCCCTCCCCATTTACAAACACTTTATTTCCATTTTTTCAGTTTCTCATATCTTTTTCCTCTCCCTCATTACCTTTCCTTCCCACTTTCCTTACGCCTTTAGCCCTTTACTTCCTATTTCACATTATTAATTGTCTCATTAGGATCCTGTGCACTATTATAGTTTTTCACACCAAAGAAACTATTCGGTATTTCAGTTAAAGAAATCTCTGTATGAACATTAAAAATAGGGAATCCTAAAATAAAACTAAAAAGGAAAGTAAAAGAGAAAAGGCAATGATGTAACATCAAAATAATC
>NW_022900949.1:64922183-64978670 GCF_012274545.1 Fukomys damarensis | reverse complement strand
TATATGGACAGTACTGTATCATACCTCTATGAATGTAAAATATCTACTACCTGCTTTATGATACATAGTAGGGACCGTGCTTTATCAGAGCTACATTTAATGATATTACTCTAGAATGTTCTCTTTCCAGATGATGATTAAGAGGCTAATAGAAAAAATGGTGCCAGGTACCACAGCAGCAACAGAACTTTGCTGTTGTCTGGATATTATTCTTTTCTTTGTTTTTTTTTAATAGAATGTGCTGAATGTCTATAATTTTGTTCAGACGACTGCAGAACCTGGAAAAGCTGTTGCTGCTATCGATGTGTGTGTGTATTTTAACAAGTCTGGTCTTTTCTTTCCACCTGACTTTTAAATGGCTCTATCCATGCAAATGCATACTAAATGGGTGAAGTGATGCCCGGCAGAGGTGATAGGCTCGTGATGCAGAATCCGTGCAGACCAATTTCATTTTCTGCATACCAACATGCATGTGTCTCCCTGCTTGCATTCTCTGGCTCCATCTCTAGCTGGCTTCCACTATTTCCTCTCAGTCTGGCGTGCCCTGTTCAAACATAGCACTGTGTAGCTGAAATCCTGGTTTGAACCTAAACTGTGTCCTCAACCAGGAGATGTCTAGACCTGCCTGAGACTCTGTGGTCAACTCACTAGTAGATGACATGAATAAAGAGTCCCTGTGTAAAGAAGAATCAGACACAAAATACTTATTAGAATAGTGCTGCCTTTGCTACAAGGAAAAAGAGAAAATTTGAATGTAATATCATGTTCACAAGTAAGATTATCTTTAAGTCTCTCTCCAATTAAATTCATCTCTGACTGGACTGATGACTGAGTCCTGCAAAGTAGACACTGTGAATAGGACAGGGAGCTATGAGTAAAAACTGAAAGGATCTATGGTAAATCAGGGCTGCATTGCCTCTGACAAAGGGCGTGTGACTGTTATGGTTATAATAAAGATTGCCAGAGGCTCCCAACAAAACACCATGGATTTCCAGCAGACCACTATGAAATCTGAACTCCTGGAGCTTCCTCCATCAAAGGCAGCAGGGACAGCCCACCCTGCACTGGCTTCCTGATACTTAGTGAGAGGGGTGGTACCTGGCAGGCAACGGCAGGGACCAGTAGGGATGAATGACGGTTTCTGGAAGGAATGGGTGACATGAGGACAGATAGAGCAATGTAAACACGGGTACCACGTGGAACTGATTAGTCACTGGTGAGTCCAGGTAATACATCCTCCCAAGTTTTAAAATATTTTACAGGACATTCAGGGACTTTCTATCCTAAATTAATAGGTTAGTTCATCGGCTGGTCATAGTGATGTGTATCCTCTAAAATATGCACCTTTGGCATAGGGATCAAAGACCCTGGGCTGGGTTAATTTAGCTTAGTGGTGCTGCCATCTGCCTCACAAATGCAAGGACCTGAGTTCAATCCCCAGTACCAAAAAAAAAAAACAAAAAACCCTTAGTGTCATACATATAAATCCTCCTGAACAGGCCTTAAGCCTATAGAAATCCATAGTCTTCTTCCTAGATCGCTGCCTGCATCGTTTCAGTTGGGTTCACCTTTTCCTGTCAATCACTTCTCATACTGTTCTCTGACTAAAAAATGTTACTCTCCAATTGGAGAAGGGCCTCTCCTCTGCCCATTTCCTAGTCTCACTTGTGCAGTCCTTTTGTGCTCTTTCCACACCACGGCTTCATTTACCCGCTCACATTAAGTCTGTACTTCCCAATATCCTCTTAAATTTTACTAATCAGTTCCCTGTGTTTTCGTTACTCAGCATCACTGTCAGGCATGTATCCAGTGTTGTCTGAGAGTTGTTGGGTGTACGTCTCCCTGTGTGTGTCTGTGCGTGTGTGTGTGTGTGTGTGTGAGACTATCACTTCGAGAATGATATGTAATTGATGGAGGGAGTTCATCAAGAGCATGATTTATCAGATATTTCAAAGCAACAATGGAATTTAAAGAGAGTCTAGAATAGAAGGTTCCTTATTTCACTTCTGTGAAGTTCTAATCAATGCATCTGCCTTCTCAGCAGCCCGTCAGCACACGTGTCATCACCAGACACAAGTTACTCATACAGCCACTATTTTTGTTCATAATGTTCCCTCTACCCTCTTTCCAATGTAATGAAATGCTGCCAACCTTAAAAATCTCATTAGAAAACTTCTTAGTGCCCCATTGCTTCCCAGACCAAATGAAATCGCTATTCTCTCAAAATTCTTAGAATTACAATTTATTCTTCAACTAGCACATAATATATTATTATTGGTGACCAATATTATTGTCTCTCCTATGTAAATCTGAGTTCCTTAAGCTACTTATTTTGATTTAGTTGAAATTCGCATCTAGCACACACCGTGGCATTTAGTAAGGCTTAGGGAATGTTGATTAAATTACAATATAACTGTCCAACAAAATACCCAGGCACCAATTCATAAGCAATATTCTGGGTGCTCCAGCTGAATGGACCATATATAAATTATCTATTAAAGGTTATCCCCAATTTCAGTAGTTTAAAACAACAAACTCTGAGTTTCTTTATAGGAATTAGGAGCACAGGCCTGACTGCCCAGGGGGCATTTGACTTGAGGTCTTGGCCAGGATTACCACCATCTCTAAGCTTTCACGGAGAGGTCTGCTTCAAGGATTCTCACTTTGTTGACAGAGGAAACCTCCAATAGAGGACTTGATGCATATTCAGGAACAGCTGAAATACTTCCAGAGAGTCGGGTTGGAACCCAGTCAAAGAGGACTATTATTGAAAGCCATGCTAAGGAATCTGGTCTTCGTACACGTTATCATGGAACCCTCAACACCAGGATCATATGACAAAGGTCATACAATAAAAAGGTGATTCTGAATGCTTGGAATGAATCCATTTAGTTGGATTAGGTGATACTTAGAGCAGGAAAACTAGTTAAAGGGCAATTAAGCCAAGGGATAAGGTCTTGTTTAGTAGTTTTATTTTTTTTTCATTCATTCAATAAATATTCACTTTGCTTCTATCCTTCAAAGTTGTTTTAAATAAAAACAAAAAACTATTAGAAATTATTTCAAATCAAGAAAATGTTATTTTAAAATAAATTTTGTTACGTTTCAGGTTTTTAATGTGGTAAGATACATATAGACAGTAAAATGGCTATTATAGTAAGCTAATTAACATATTGCCTGTCTTGTTACTCTTCTGTGACAAGAGCACAGAAAACTTAATGAAATATAAATAAAATCTACTCAATAAAATATAACTATAGGTATTCTAGTTGACAGCTATACACTATCTTGCGTATATAAAAAGGTACCTTCAGGAAGAGATCTTTAAAAAGAAGAGTTGTACAAAGAAAAGGAAATACTGAGAAACTTCTATAAATTGGAGCATGAGGAGACATGATTTCTAAATGCAACTTGCCATCCTAGATTTGGTCCCAGGGCAGATATAAAATTAGTGAAAAAGTAGAGGAGTCAAGCCGTCATGGTTTGGATAAGTGTCCTCCAAAGGTCTATGTGTTGTACTTAGAGACTTAAAAAGAGAAGTAGAATCAGGACGACTAATAGAGAAGTGAACACAGGGATGAGGGGAGACAAAGGGAGGGAGAAAGTAGAAGAGAAGGCGAGAGACCACAGCACAATAAAGGCACGCATGGAAAGTCACAGGAAAACACATTCATCTTTACAATCAGTATGCGTTAATGATTTAATAAATAAGCAAATAGATTCATTTAGCAAAGGATTCCGTTATTGGGATTGGTGGGACCGTGATGGAGTCCTTAAACCATTAGGGAGGTGGAATCCAAGTCTCTGTCTCTTTCCACTTCCGGTTTAACGATGCAACAGTTTGTTCATCCTGCGGTCCCATCGTGAGGTGCTGCCCTTGCCCGAAGCTGAGGTCACCTCATCTTGGAATGGGACCTCTCAAATCTTGAGCTAAATAATCTTTTTTTAATTAAGTTAATTGCTTTGGGAAATTCATAGCAAGGGAAGGCTAACTAATACAACCAAGCAATCTCTAATATTTAGTTAATATCACGCCAGGGTTAATTTCATAATTTTCATGAGCCTATCATGCAAACATAAAATTTGAACATCATGGATGTGTGGGTGAAGCATATAGAGAAAATATCTGTACTCTAGCAACTCTTCTGTATATCTATCTTTCCTTCAAAATAAAATGCCTAAAAATAAAGTAAAACAAGAGGAAAGTAACATATAACACTCAGACGCATAGCTGACAATTCCAGAAGAAATTTGACGTGACTGCTGTTATAAATCACCGCTCTTGTTGTATTGAGGAAACAACTTAAAATCAAGTTCTGTGGGTGGTAGTTGATGAAAAATCTTCCAGGCTCCAGGGAGCTGCAGCAGCATCTTCCTGAAGAAACGGAGGTCACCAAATTCTCATGAGGTTTTTATACCGACAAAAATAAATCAAGCAATTCTCCTTGAGGAAAAATCTTAAATTCTGTATTAATCTGGAAGTATGCCGATGATTTTTGTCTAGGAATTCATTGTGCATGTTTAGAGGGAAAGTAAAATTGATTAAGTGATAACCTGGAAAACGGAAGGAGAATTTATATTTTCTATTAACATTTAGGGAGAGGCAGAAAGAAAATGTTTGTATTCTTTTCAGTACAGAGGAAAGCTTCTTAATAGGTCTTTATTTTTTCTTTCATATAGTGTAGTTTGGCCCACATGTTCAAAACGAACTGCATCTTTTACCTCTCCCCTAAATGAATGAAGATTTTAACTGGGGTTTCTGGAAAGCAATTCCAACCAGCTTCTACAGTAGCATCCTTAATCTGACACACAGGGCTTGCTCAGTAAATGTCCTTTCATTTACATTTTTTCCTATCTGTTGAGTGCTTTACAGGGAATAGTTAGATCCTGAAAGAATACGATACTGGAAGGAGAATAACTTTAGATTAAAACAGTAGCCTGAGGAAATCTACTTTTCATTTCAGACACGCCAGCAAAACTTCAAAGAGCTGTGCTGCAATCCTTCTCCTGATGGGCAAAGCTTCTTGTGGTATAGTGACGGTTTCAAGCCTCTTTTGTTCCTCTCCAAAGACTACCACAATGAATTAAAAGACAAGTAAATAAATTCTCAATCAATATAGCTGAAAACTTAAGAGATAAGGAGTCCAAACTTCTACTAAAGCATTCACCTACTGTTCTAAAAATCTGTGGTCGCTATTATACCGAGCATGTGGATATCAACTTCAACCACCCAGCCTGGGTTTAGCATTGAGAAAACCAATGTACTTAAAAAATACGTATTTTCTCAAAATGACTATTGTGAACTGTGTTCACATGCATATATTCATATACTGAATCTCTACTGAATCATTCATATGTTGAATCTCTATTGCCAAGGTGATAGAGCCTTTGAGAGGTGATTCGGTTTTGAAGAAATCATAAAGGTGGGGTCTTCGTAAAAGGATTCTGACTTCATATGCAGAGACAAAAGAGAGCTCTTTTCTTTCTTGTTGTTGTCCTCACCCCAAACTCCAGGGAAGGGTACAGTGAGATGGTTGTCTCTCAGCCAGAAAGAAAGCCCTGAGCAGGAAACCAAATTAGCCTAGACCTTGATCTTAGACTTCCTAGCCTCTGTATCTGAGGCCACTCACTCTGTAGTATTTTGTTACAGCAGCAGAGCACACTAATAAAATTACAATCTAAGAAAATATGAAATTTAATAAAATGGTAAGTTATGAAATATAACATTCTTTAATCAGAAAAGAGTAGAAATAGTAAAAGTGGGATGATTAAGGAATGGACTTTGGAGCATTTGGCTTGGATCTGATTCTTCTAGGACTTTGTTAATCCTTTTCGGCTGGGCCCACTAACATCTTCCACTGCGGACTCAGTCCTCCCAGTCCCATGACCACCCTAACCATGCTGAGGTCTTGCCAGCCAGGAGGGCCCACAAGAGCTCAGCCGAATTATACTTAGTATCTTCCAGAGAAGAACCTTTGCCTGGTTTGTCTTCTGGGTTGCTGTCTGTTCATATTCTCTTTCCCAGCTATGCAGCACTCACTTTAATCATCCTTCTAGGTCTTGATTTTCTCAAGAAGACAGGAGATTGCATGCTGATCCAGCCAGAGAAGGGAAAAGATTAAATGAGTAAAGTCAGTAGAAGAATACAAAGCTTTCTGGAACTCTGAACAGGAATGGAAATGTATAGTTAGAAATAAGTATGCTATTGTTGTGAAGTAATCTTAAACCAATCCTCATCCCTTCACCAGTGACACTATAAGAACAGAAAAGGAAATAACAGACAAAACCAAAGAGATTAAATTGTGTAGAACTTGGGTAAAACTGTGTTCCTGTTTTACAGTGGTTAGCTGAGGAAAGCTCACAGTGAATAAATAGATCTTGATTTCATTTCTCACAATACTCGACCAGAAAAGCTGCTAGCAAGACCTGCCTGCTTCCAGATTAGAAATTATCCAGCCAAGTAAATCCACCCAAACAATTGACAATTATCTGTGTGCAGGAAAGCATTACAGCACGTGCAGGATAAGTTTAAAAGAAAGAGAGAAGTGCCTTCTATGTATTTCATTTTATCTTCCGATGTCTGAGTGATTAAGAAGCTAGTCAAAACAGAGGAGGTGACAGAAATGGAAAACACCATTGGCTTCTCTATTGTCTTAGGCAGCAGTTATCTAACATTAGCACGTATCAGAGTCATCTAGATATGGAGTTTCTGGAGGGGTGGCAGGAAGAATCAGGCATCCTGGGAATTTACATTTCTAACATGTTTCCAGGGAAGTGAGCGCTGCTGGTCCAAAGATCACATTTTAAGAAATGTGAGCCAAGGAAAGAACCCTGATCACTTTTCCTTAAGAAAAATCTGTTCTAAAAGTTATATCTAATCACTTCACTTCTCTCGAGAGTTTTATAAACCCTATCTTTTATTTGTACCATTAGCAACCCTTGCCCTAAAACATGAAAAAAGTCATTAAAATGTGATGTTGTCCAACCCACAAAGATAAGTCCAGGGAGGTAAGAAACGTGAGTGAAACATTCTTTCCATTTGATTAACATACTAAGTATGTAATAAGATAAAATAATCAACATTAAAGAACAGTAAGGAGAAAAACAAAATAGAAAAATTCATTCTATTCAATAGCCTTGTCTCGTATAACCCTGGCTTGAATTATAATGGAACGGGTTTCACATGCAATACAGACCATTAAGATAGTCAGATCTTAGATATTTAGCATTTTATAAATAATTAAATGTTTTATATATATATGGAGTAACCTAATGAAGAATTTAGTGATTCCACTAATGCAAAACTGTTGCATTCATACAAGATATAGAAAGTCTGAAAAATTCTGAAAGGACTTTATAGTCAATCTGCATAGATACTTGTTTAGAACCCTATGAGTTATGAAGTGAAATATTCATTCTTTCCCTTGAAATGTCTTCATAAGCTTTAGGACATAATACAGTGGAAAAAAATTTAAAAACCTGAGTTGGAAATGACTAATTTTTCTTTGGCTGTAAGAACTAATGATACCACCAGGATCGGTTACAAACAAGCCCTAATCTGTCAGTACAATTTACCTCCACATCCATACCTTAAAAAATAATCTAATAGTACATGATAATAATAATAAATCTACACTAAGGGTTAATTTATCTTTCACAAAATCAATAAATTCAGCAACCTTCTTTTCTCAGTGAGACTGTGCCTTATGTGTCTTAGAAGTACAACTCATCCATAAACAACAAATTTCAGTTCAGTGCCAAAAAATAATCAACCATTTGTTTATTCCAAATATTTCCTTTGGTACTACACATAAAAGGTTATGGATATCCTGGGAATATTTATCTATTGTTCCTAATATCCACTTTGGGGATGGTATGACGATGTCACTGGTAAGTAAACTCTACCCCACTGCTTCTTAACAGGGCAGGAGGGAGATAATAACCTTAAACTCCCAGGTACACTTGGCAAAATGCTGAAATTTGGTTGTTAGGATTGAGGGGAATAAAGAGTTACCGGCATCTAGTGAGTAAAGGCTGAGCTACTGCCAAACATCCTAAACTGGACATGCCAGACCACCATGAGAAAGAATTACCTTGGGCAAATTGTCAGCAATACTGCTATTGAGCAACTCTGACTGAAAGCAAAAGAGTGTGAGGATAAAAACTAGAAAATGATGGTCCTAGAAAAGAGATTCCAGGGAAGATGTGAATCGTTTATTTCCTCCTTTTAATCAGTCCACAATTTCATTGAATTTCAACTATGTCACCAGTAGTTAAGTCTTTCAAAAACATTTTTATCTAAGTCTCCTTCACAGCAAGGGAAGGGCCATTACCAAACCCTCCAGAAGGTAATATTGTTTTCCATTCCACCCCATCAGAGACCTCCCCACCCAGGCCCAAAAGAAAACACAAAGACACATTTGTTGGCCAATCAAACTTACCCAACATTGGCTAATTGTTCATCTTCTGTAATTCTCCTTAATGCACTTCTCATTTCATCAGACTAAGTGATCCAGGTCCTCTCCCACCTCATCAGCTTCCCATTCTTTCTGGTTTGGCATCAATTCTTTTTTCCCCCTTTTCACTCTTTTGAACTGAAGCTAGACATCTAACTTTTCAACTTTTCAAATGTTTCTCTTAATACCATACTCAGCCCCTCGATTTCCAAATTCATAATATTCTTTCATTTCAAAGTTTTTGATTTGTGTTATAATAGAAATGATTCCTTAATTTTCCTGTGTGATTCACTCTAAAGTGCATTTCAACTCTAAAGTTTCCCTGCTCTAACTGAAATTTATGTCTACTCTTTTTTTAAATTTATCTCTAAATCAAAGTATTTTTTTAAAGTGCTATTCTCAAACATCTTACTTTTCCTAGTTTTCATCCATGGGAACATGCGTCTCAAATTTTAGACATTTGCTCCTGACCCTGTTCCTGAAACTAACACATATTGTTAGAGTATAAATTAGTACAATTCTATTTAAAAAATTGTTAGAAGTCAAAAAAAAAGGAACATATACTTATTTTATGGCTGAGGATTCCATTTCTAAAAATGTCAATAAAGTATGCAAGTGGGCATCAAATAACAAGTAAAAGGTATTCACTGCAGCATTAAATATTACAGCAAAAAGCTAGAAACAATGGAAAAGTTTATAAATGGAAACAGTAAATAAGTATGAACTCCTTTCTTCCAGAAGAGTACCGTATGGTTTGAAAAAGGAACAAATCACTGCACGTAGCATCTTGGCTGAATCTTCCAGGTAAGATATTGAGTGAAACAAGCAGCTATAATCAGTATAATTTCTTTCAAATAAAGGTCCTAAATAGACAAATTGAGTTTTTCATTGTCGCTGTTAAACTCTGTTTCGCTTTGTTTTTTGGTACTAGAGATTGAACGTGGGACTTTGCACTTTTGAGGTCCTGGTGGATCCGCTGAGCTAAATCCCCAGCCCATGTCACTGTTAATCTTGATATGTCAGCTTCACTGAATTAAGAAATGCCTAACAGATTAGTAAATCCTGCTCCTGGGTACATTTGGGTAGGTCGTGAAGGCATGGCGCTGACTACTATATATTGTCCTTTGCCCACTTCTCTTGGGTTCTGTTCCCCTGCTCTTCTCCCCAGCCACCATGAATTGAGGAGTTTTATGCCTTGAAATCCTTCCCCCATGATATTTCTGCCTTGGAGTCAGTGATTATAGACTGAAAACTGTAATCCAATTAAACTTTTCCTCCTTTAAGTTCTGGGAGTCAGGTACTGTATCTAGCAATCAGAAAGCTCATATAGAAACTTGGTGCCAGAAGGGCTCATTGCTGTGACTCTGCCTGATCACATGCTTTAGAAGCCTTTGGTACTGGTTTAGGGAAGAAGCTTGGAAAGATTTAGAGATGTGTGCCAAAGAAGTCCTAGAATGGTGTGAGGAAAATCTGATGAGTTATTCTGGTTGGATTTGAGAAGACCAGAGTGCTGCTAGGAATATGGGACAGTTAAGGCCAGACTCTGAAAGTTTCAGTTGGGGATAAGGACTTCATGAACAGTAGGTTAAGAGGCCACGTGTGTTATACTCTGGCAAAAAGTCTGTCTGCATTTTGTCTGTATCCTGAAACTTTGAGGGAGACTGATTTTAAGGGCAGTGAAGTAATTAATATTTCTAGACAGCCTAATATTCAGGCTGTGGCATGGTTACTGGTGGGTGGTTGCTTTCAGCCAGTTTTATAGTGGCAATCAGAGACAAAAAGAAGAACAAAAATATTTGAAAATTTTACTTTTAAATGTAAGTTGCGGGGAAAAGAGTTATAGGTACCGAAGAAACAGATGTCATTAGTTAGCAGTTTAAAAACCCAGTACAGTAATACTTCAGTTCACAAACACTCCTGTTTGTGAATAAGTCAATTTGCAAACAGAAACATGAGGCAAAATTTTGTTTCCATTCACCAATTTCACATTGAGTGAGGAAAATGACTGTAGTTACCTTCCCCACATGAACATAAATGCAGCCGTCTTCCCCAGAATTATGGAACAAATTAAATTCATGAACTGAGGTGCCACTGTACTGTGTACAGGGACAAGAAGAAAGATGTCTTGAGAGAATCTCAGAAATCAGCAAGCCACCATCCATTTTAGGCTTGAGGGAGCAAAAGTGTCAATCTTTCATTTGAGAAGTGTCCCTGGGTGTACTGCTCAAGAAGAACTTCCTAAGGAATTGATTCTCTGGAATCATTTCATTCTGCTCAACTATCGAGACACCCAGAGTGCACTGCAGCCACGGTCCAAGTGCACCTGGCTACTGCTCCCACTGACAGTGCACTTTGGTGTGGTCCATGTGATGCTGATTGTATTGCTATGGAGAATGTGAGAGATGTAGGGTCACGAAGGCTTCCACGTAGATTTCACAGAAAGGTCTTGGAGGTCAGACAAGGAGCCCCTAGGAGGGCAGTGTGTGAATCTGTGGTAATAGTGAAAAGTCCAGTGGAGGCCCTAGGATATCAAAGATGCCAGGAGCATGGAACTTTTATCAAAGTAAGCAGTGGGTAGAGCCACTACCCACTGTGGGTAGAGCCAGCGCAAGACAAAAGCATCAAAGACTTGCAGGTGGGGCCAACCAAATCCTTTGGACCACATTTTTTATTATCACACTTTTTACCTGGATGCCAGATATGGAGCTACCAGGCCTAATGTTTGCCCTCTTGAGTTTTTGTTTTGCTTTGTTTTTTGTTTTTTTTCTTGCTTTGGTCTGCCTCTTTTCTATCCCTCTATGACTTCCTTTTGGAATGTAAATATTTACCTGGTAACTTGTTTCTTTATTTTTACAGAGGTACACAGCTATGAGTTTGTTGAGTCTCAGAAGAAATTTGGACTTTAAAAAATGCTGGAACTATTAAGAATTTAGTGAAGGAATTCTTGATTTCCAGTAGTACATGGAATGTGAGTTGTGTTATATTAGGCAGAATTATTCATTGGCTATTGTCTTTATATGAAGATTAAGTATTGTTTAAGGAGATATGTTTGGGTGTGAATTGACAAAGCGTATTTTGACCTTTGACCAACTAAATGTGATCCAATTAAACCTTTGTTTCTTTACGCTGTGAATATCCAGTATTGCCCAACAATGAGAAAGCTATAGCACCGATAAAAGAAGTCAAAATAGCACTTATCTTTTATAGATAAATAATATTTCTTAGGATATTGGTAATGTTCTATATCTTAATCTGAGTAGTGGTTATACAAGTATATCTGCTACATAAATTTTTATCAAAAAATATATATGATTTATTCACTGTTTGGGTATATGTTATGTTTTAATCAAAATGCTTACTTAAAATTTTGCAGGAGATATTTGTAGATAGTTTAAACATCCAAATATGTTTTTATGCTCTCTTGTAAACAACAGAATCAGAACTTTCTAAAAAAAAAATTGGTTGCCCTCTAATAGAATGCACCTTAGGCACACAATTTTCACACAATTGTTAGCCTTATTAAATAACTTTGTAAGAAAAAATTCATAATTATTTCTACTCAAGATGAGTTTAGGAGAAGAGACAAGAAGAAAAATCAACAAATATTGAAGCTAGCACTGGTGTCAGTTTCAAGACATGCTGCTTATATTTATGCATATTCCTTATCAGGAAATTTTAAAATCATGTTATAAAAGACCAAAGAACACTTTTATGATATTTCTAAAAATGTCCTCTTGACTCCTTTTTCCTTTCAGTGCAAGTGAATTTTATTGTGACATTCTAATTTCTTAATAGAAACCCACTTAATTTGAGAAAGTATAAAACTAAATTGGCTTTAACCCCTTTAGTAGGTATGACATAAATGTGATAATTGCATTGAAGTATATTTGCTTTTACAATTAAGTATTGTGTAAAAATCTTTTTGCCAATTAAGTGGTTTCCTTCCTTATACAGGGAAGGTGGAAACAAAGGTCAGTTCTAGAGAAAGCTCATCAAATCTATTCAATCTATTCTTGCATATGGCATTGTCAAGATCTTATATAAGCAAATTTCATGTAATTGTTAAAGATTTAAAAATAGAATGCTTTAATAATGAAATGGATACAAACTTGTATATGCTTTTTCAAATAAATATGACTGATTTGCAAAGCTAACTTTTACTTAAGCATTGTCATCTGGACCAGAATTCTAATATTATTCTTATTTTTCTATCCTTTTCTTCAAAAACTGTAATTTTTGTGTGATTAATTTATCAGCTGTAGACTGTAATCTCCATCATGATATTATTATATGGAAATTTAGAAAGTCATGCTTTGATTTGCAGTACTCAGGATGAACCCAGGGCATTTGCACTTAGATACATTCCTAGCCCTTTTAAAAAACGATTTTTACTTCAAGATAGGGCTGTATAAGTCAGTAAGTTACAAAGGCTGAACTGAAATGTACTGCCCTTCGGCTTCAGGCTCTCAGAGTTCTGGGATTGCAAACATGTACCACTATGTCTAGCTGGAAACATTATGTTTTGAATTTAGTACTGCATTACTCAACTGCTTCATAGGCAGCTGTGTACCGAATAGGCACACCAAAAATTTTGTTGAAAGAGTTTGTCCTTAAATGAAGGTTCAAGACTATGGCAACAGATCAGTGCTCCTTTGGATACCCTCCACTAATCTTCAAGTTTTAGCCATAAGCCTAACTTCCTCCAAGACCTCAACTGTTAGTTTCTACCACCTTGAAATAGCACCATGGACTGGAACCAAGTCTTTAACTTATGAGCCTTTGGAAGGCACTTCAGATCCAAAGTATACCAGTGACCCACCTCTAAAATCTAAGCAGAATGACCTGGGAAAAAGCTCCTGACAATGGAGTGCTCACAAAGACTCCCAGGTTATTTAATACATAGACTGAGAGCACTGCTCTAACACTAAAATACAACAAAACTGAAACAAGGAATCTGGGGATTTGAACTTCTCTAACATTAACTGTTCATTTTTTTATAGCAAACAAACTTATGATGTTTAGCCACTGAAATCACTGTGGCAAAAATAAAAAGTTACCATTGATTTCAGACACTTTTGCCAAGTGACGTGTAAAATGGATAAGAAAACATTCATCTGCACTATTAGTCTGCAACGGCAAGACTCAAAAAAGACAGGACACTAATAGGGAATGTGAATTCTTCAGAAACTCAACTGGGCTTTCAATTTAAAGGGTTTTTGTTATTTGTCCTACTTCATCCTCCTTTTATAAAAGTCTAGAGTGATTTCCCACCTCCCCCAATTCCTCTAGTACTCAAACAAACAAACAAACAAACCCACAAGATAGAATCAGAGCAGTGCATGAGGAAATGTTCAACAACTAGTTCTCCCAGGCTGAGAGGGAGGGCGAAGGGAGCTCTGATTCGCAACATGTGCTGATGTCCATGGAATGTATACTCCCACCTTGACTAACTTCAAGCTATCAGTGGTTTAACAGCTGGCTTGCAAAATCCTGGAAAATTCAACAATTTCCTGAGCCAGTATAAGCCAGTTCCAGCACTCCACTGTGAAATTATTAGCATGTTTGTCTGTCAGAGTCCTGGCATGCTAAGAACTAAGATTTAGTTGCATGTAGCATATTACTTGGGCTATCACTTTACAAATTTGTAATTTCAGTGAACTTGAGGAGTTTTCCCCAGGTGGAGATATTTTTTTAACTGTGTTTTATCCACAACTGGGATTCAGAAATAGGCAGATATGTAAGTAGAAGTTAGAGGATGAGAAATAAGTGCCGTTAAGAAAGAAATCATCAAATCAAAGGCTTCTCTGATGAACTGGATTTGGCATCTAACCCTGAGAATCAGAGAGAGGTGTTAGCCAGAAAGACAAAATACACGGGTAGTTACAGTATTTATCCCAGCCTATTCATGCAAAAGGAAGATTAAGGAAACAAATAGTTTCATAACAAAACTCAGTAACAAATATATTGCAGACTCTGCTACCTAAATAAGTGAGACAAGGAGCTGATCTCTTTCACTTTAAGAGATAGGGAGTAAAAAGAGTCAGAGACAATTTTTTACTGCAGTAATTTAAATGGCTTTTGGCTGCGAAAAGCCTATGAGTACCTAGGTCCTTATTAGGGACTGAATTTCCAAAGTAGTTGCAGATTTAGAACAATCAGGATCCAGATTAACCTTTAATGTGTTAGTACTAAAAACAGAGGGCATTGGAAACATACAGGCAATTTATATGTCATCATCCCTCTCCTACAGTTCCATATACAGGGAGAATAGCACAGTGCTTAAGAGTGCACTCAGTCACATTTAATTTCAAATCCATCACTTTTTATCTATGTGACCAAGGGACATTTCTCTAGGGATAAATTTTTTCCTCTAAAATGGACATAAACCTCTCTTATAAGGTTATTGTAAGTTTTAAATGAAATAACATATACGAAACATTCAATGTAATACAAGCATGAAAAATGCTTTTAGCTAGGAACAAGAAAATATGGACAAAAGACAGTGCTGGCAAAACACAGAGAATTATCTACACTTAAGAAAATGCTAGAGAAATGAAATCTTTTAGTAGGCTGTGATCCAGAATTTGAATCCATGACAGATTGATTCTGAAGCTTCTGATCTTTTCATATTGCTCTTCTTTATCTATAGGAAAGGGCACAAGACTGTAGCTGGAGCCCTCAAGGTTTGGTTGATAGATCTCCTAGAGCTGTGTTTCATTTTTATTTTTAAAAAGAAGAGCCAAAATGGCGGTGGTTATACAAACAACAAACCACCCCTTCAAAACTGATTAGACAAATCCTGCTACAGACATTCATATCTTTGCTACTAGCTCTCCTCTGTAGACACTGCATTTTTCATCAGAACAAAAGGAAGAGTCAAACAAATATTTACTTCTCCTTCTGCTTGGATGGGATTCCCTTGTGGCATCATTCTTACTCACACACCAAGGGCTGTGCTCCAGGGCATGACTTGCGGCAGCAGATTCTTAGCCAGCCCGCTGCTTTTCTCTACTTGTTTTCTGGCCAATTCTTCTTTTTATTATTGCTTTCCAGAAATGATAGTGTGTACACCTTCCTAAAATGTGTGAAACACAAAGTCTTAGATATATTAATAAGTGTGTAGCAAGAAGAAAGCATTATGTGGCCAGATAAACTTGGGAAGTTTTTTTTAATATTGTAATACAGATATCAAGAGAGGTATGAAGATTTAGTACCCTAATACTTATTAGCTACCAAAAGAGGAAGGTAATGTGCAACATCTGGAAATACATAAAGTGTCTTTTGTCTACAAATAGCACTTTGATTAACCTTTATTTTCTTTAGAATAATAATATTCTCTATATTTACTCTTCTCTTCATTTACACGTTTCGCAAATAAAACCTGATAGCAAAATTAATCCATTGATAGCTGATACCATAGTTATTACTCAATGAATTATAAAATATAAGTGAATGAATTTAGTATAAAACTTTGAATGGGTTCCTCTCTGGCCTAAACTTCTGATTCATTTTTTACTTCAAGGGGAAACAGAAGCAGAATTTTCAAAGCATTTCTGCAATAGGAGGATAGTTGTTTAATTGTATAATAAACTCAGGATATTTGTTATAATGAATAGATTTTTTTCTGTGCCTAACAGCATAAGCCAAAATGATGAAAATGATATGAACTAATTATGTAGAGTGAAGAAATGATAACTAGTGATGAAAGCCAGCTGAAGAGCACCAGCTAGTTTAGTAATCTCTTTGGAAACATAACTTCATTCTGAATTGCATGTACCTTTAACATTGAATAATTTTCCATCCATTTCAATCCCCCATTTTTTAAATCATCATTCACACAGACAGGCTGGGATACTTCTGGGTTAAATATATTACATTGTAAATGGCTTAATTTTTATTTTTGAACCTCTGTATTAGAGATAATCTGGGCATTCTGTAAATTGTTCAACTTCATAAATCGTTTCACCTTTTGTACTACAGGTTGTCTGTGCATAAATTGGAATACAATGTGCATCACTTCGACCTTCAGTTTTGAGATCCCTGGAATTTCTTTCAGCTGAAACTTGCATTTCCTTTGTTTAGAAAGGTAAGGGGTGCCAAAAATATTAACTCAATCTGTCCTCTTAATTATAGTCTTGTCAAATAGTCCTTTAGCTAACTGCACTTTGGAATAGCTATTAATACTAGTTTATAATATTACGTTAACTTACATTGCTTGAGAATAAATTAGTCTGATAAAAATAGAGGAGGAGGGAAGAATGAAAGAATCAGGATGTTGTTATTCTGCACTCTTGAAAATTATTAAAAGTGATGGCTGATGATGTATTGTGTATCAGTTCATTAAATTACCAGTATGAACATAATACGGCCTACTGTTTATTCATTCGATTCTGTTGAACTTTTACTATATCCTCAGATCTGAGGTCTTAAAAAGTTATATATTATGGTCCTTCCCCCTCAAGATCATCACACAGAATCTATCCAATGGGAAACCATCTCTGACATGTTTGTTTGTTTGTTTCCTGGATGGATGGATACTCAGTGGTCCAATTAACGCAACTCAAGAGATATTTGAAGTTCTAAATTTTTTGAGTATTTCTTTTCAAAAAGATGTGATAGATGATCAAATTTTCTCATTTTATAAGTGACAGCATGTTGTTATTATATATGAAAAGAAATAAGCCCTTAAAATGTTCTCTATAATCTTACAAAAATATTACATTATTACTTATTTATGGACTTTCTGATGGTAATGTTGGCTTAAAACGTTATGAATGCTTGAAAGGAGATGTAGCATGTACGTACTAAGTAATAGGGATTATTATAATAAAATGAATATGAAATACATCAGCTCTATGGATTGCACTCAATACAGCCATAAAATAAAGCAGAAATTGGGTTATAGTGATTAAATGGTGAGATCACCTAGTAAACTGCTGCTACCATTCTGCATTTAAAAATCTTGGTAATGTTGGCAAAGAGATGGGAGTATTGATGAGAATGAGCCTGGCGATCAAGACAAACACAGTAATCTTACTTTCTTCGACAAAGAAAGCTAGAAATCAAAATAATAGTGAATTTCTGATTTTAAAAACTCCAAATTCATTAAACGGCAGTTTTACCTAAAGAGTATGTGTAAAAACCTACGTTCACATAAAAGATTAAGGAGAAACTCTATATTTAATATAAATCTATAGTTAAAGCATGTGTAGACCTATTTTTTAAAGTTTATTGGTACATTTTAGGTACACAATATAGTTATATTCACCATTGGGATTTTATATCTTTAAATGATTTAGGTTGGTTCTCATTTTTCCCCATTCCCCAGCCCTCTCTTCACTGCCTCCACCCTTCCCTGTTTACAAAGACTTTGTTTCCATGTTTTACTTTTTCTCATATTTTTCCCTTTTTACCTTTCCCCTACCCCTCCCATCTCCTCTACTCTTTTATAACTTTTTTTCCTATTACACAATATTAATTATGCATTTTGATCCTTATTTATACTTTTAGTTTTTCACAACAGAGAAACTATTCAGTATTTACATGTGTGTCTTATTAATTTCACTTGAGTATTACCTCAATAGGCATCCACTTAGCTATAAATCTCTCTAGTTTCTCATTCTTTATGGCTGAATAGTACTCCATTTCATAGAAAGACCACATCTTCTTTATCCAGTCTCCAGTTGATGGGCAATTGGGCTGTTTCCAAGTTTAGCTATTACAAAGTGTGCCACTATGAACATGGGTGAGCATACATCACTGTGGTATGATTCTTTTAATTCTGTTGGGGAGATACCTAGTAGGGAATAGCTTGGTCAAAAGGGACTTATAATCCTAGATGTTTGAGGTAGCTCCATATTAACTTCCATAGTGGTTGCACCAGTCTGGACTCCCACCAACAATTAAGAAGCAGAAGCATTCCCATCTCCCCACAACCCCACCAACATTTGTTATTGGTCTGTTTCTTGATAGCAGTCATTCTTTGTGGGGTGAGGTGAAGTCTCGGTGTTGTTTTCATCTGCATCTCTCAAATGACCAATGATGCTGAACATTTTTTCATATATTTATTTGCTGCTTTTACTTGTTTTTCTGAAAAGTATCTATTCATTTCAGATGCCAAATATTGAATTGGGTCTTTATATTTGGAGGTTCTGATTTTTTTTGAGTTCTTTATATACTCTAGATAGTAGACCTTTGTCTGAGAAACAGCTGGTAAAAAAATTTTTTCCCACATTGTAGGTTGTCTCTTAGCTCTGTTGGTAGTTTCTCTTGCAGTACAGAAGCTTTTTAAAACAATGAGAGAAAAAAATGTGAGAGAATGAAAAGATGAAAATAAAGTATTTGTAGATGGGGAGGGGAGGAGGGGGTGAAGGGAGGGCAGGGACAAGGGGAAAAATGAGAATCAAGACTTGTCATGTAGAGGTACAAAATCCCAACAATGAATGTAACTGTACTGTATCCCTAAAATGTACCAATAAACTCAATTAAAGCTGAAAAAAAAAACGATGAGATCCCAATTGTTCATTCTTTGTGGTAGTTCTCATGCTACTGAGGATCTGTTCATAAAGTCTTTTCCTATGCCAATGTTTTCAAGAGTTCTACCTAACATCCTCCAGCAAATTTAGTGTTTCTGTTTTAATATTTAGATCTTTAATGCACTTGGATTTTAGTTTAATGCATGGTGAAAGATATGGGTCTAGTTTTAACCTTTGTATATTCCTTTTAAAGTAATATTAAAATATAAGGATTTCATGTCATTTTTTGTTTTGGTTTTTTTGAGGCATGGTCTTCTTGTGTGGTTCAAGCTGGCCTCAAACTCACTGTACAGTCCAAGTTGGAATCACAATCTTCCTGCCATTCAAAATGATATTTTTATTTTTATTTTTCACTAAAGACTGCAAAGAATCCATTTTCACTTAATTAGCATGCAACCTCTGTAAATAAACACTGAAAAAGACACTGTAAAGAGTAAGCTGAAACTAAGATGTGCTAAATACAAAATGATTATATCTAATATTTTCAGAGATGCTTTTTAATAAAACATATCTACTGAGCAACATCTAGATTTCACCTCCAGTTGCCTCTCTATGTTGCTTTTGCCTAGGAACAATATAACATTAATAACTTTCACTACCTTGGAACAAAAATTGCCTTAATATTTGTGCTCCTTCTTTATGATCTGCATTTTGGTTGTTAAAGTGATTTGGCAAATACTTTTACTGAAGATGGAAGGAGGCAGACATTAATCACTCAATGTAGGTGCAAGCCAGAATAATGTTAGCAAGCATGGCAAGAGGCACTGAACCAGTGTGTAGAAAACAAAACGTGTGACTGAGTCACTGGCTAGGTAGCACAAAATGTCAAGTGCCTCAGCAAGGCTCAGCAGGAACTGGAAATAATTTAAAACGAAAAAGAAATGTGTTGTGCTCAAGCCTTGCAAAGACCGTCTTCTCTCTGTGGATTGAATATTAAAAAATGAAGCATATAAGGAATACTAGTGAAAACCACAATTACTTGTATATATTCCTGCGCTGACCCAGCATCCGCACCAACCTGGGATCATCGTAATTTAACACTTTCACAGACCACCCTTCTGGGTATTGTACAGACTAATGGAAAATACAGTATTAACTATTTATCCATCCCTTTGTTCCCTTCACACTTATGTCACAAAATTCTAGAAGATGAACTCTAATATACCAAAAGAAATTAATCACTTAAAATTAAACTTATTCATGACCCCAAAAGCCTATTATATAACTCGCTGTTAACCTGTTTCTTACATAGTTTGTGTTTGTGTGAGCTGCGACTGCTGTCATCTTAAAAGAAAAACTCCTGCAGTAAGAAAAATGAATACTTTTTGTATATTCTTTGGTAATGGGCATAATAAAAGTTCACTGACATGTATTTGCTTTTCTTTTTAATTTTAGGAGATTTAATTTTCTTTTTATTCTCAGAAAAACTAAGATTTTACATCTTTAATTTATCAAAACTTATGTGTCTCTTAATCAAACCTTACTTCCTAATTATGTAAATTTAAGCCTTACTTCCAAAATACATAAATCTATAAATGTATTTATGTACTTACATGTATATATCTTACATTGGAGAAATTCTGAAGAAAGGCCACAAAGATGCAATATTCTCTTTCCATTCTGATATGTTCTATACTCCTCAGTGCTCAGTAATACAGACTTAACTTGCCCGTCTTCACTGGAAGGAGTCTTCAATATGCTACAAAAGCAAAACCACCTTTTATAGACATTTTAAGTGAGTCTCTTAGAATCATAACAACAGATGGATTTCTTCCACTTCTGTAATGCATACTTGGTGTTTGCTGATAAACACACACACAGACACACACACACACACACACACACACACACACTTTGAAAGGATGGGAGTGGGAAACTCATTTTACTGTTCTGAAGTCCCATTACCTCTAACATTTTGTACATTTGCTAAAAGTTCTGTTTCTCAAAATTGAGTGCATTAAAAATATACCCCACAAAATAACATGTCAAAAGGAAGGGAGGAAAGAAAATATAAAGGAAGGGCAAGGCAGGGAGAAGGCATATGAAAACTAAAACACCCTGAGATAGTCACCTGCCTCATTTGAAACCATAGTGAACTATTCAGGATTTCGGGTATAAGGAAAGACTATAAATTTTATGAGCAAGCTACTAACACAGGAACAGTAAAGTTAGAAACACTTCAAGTGAAAAACTCATGTATGCAACTAAAGAGATGCTATTACCATGCCCACATCCAAATTTAAACTGTTTTTTTTTAATATTTTGTATCTACCTTATGAACAATAGCTCAAGTTTCATCTTATTTTCTCATGATCATTCAGTTAATAAAGGGATCAAAGCTGAACTGAAAAAAATTATGTTCATTGTTGAGGCTGGATGATCCTACACACAGATTTATTATGCTAATTTTCTATTTTGTTGTGTGGTTAAAATTTTCCACAATATATTTCCATTGAAAATCAGTTTAAATCACAAGGTGATACGTTTTTAACATTTCATATATTAGTTTTCCATTCTTCCTCCCTTAATTGGGTTTAATTAGACACTAGAATACGGTAGATACTGCAATTAGTATCATTAAAAATAAAATATTTATAATGGCATGCAATTTCAGAGAAAGAAAACAGCAGCTGAAATAGAAGAATAAAATATTGAATAGTTGCTCTTATATGAGAAATTTACAGTATAAGTAAATTAAAGAGCAAAGTACAAGCTAGATAACAGGAAACAGGGAGACAGATCTCTTGTAAAAGGGAAGTTGAACCAAAAGATGGATAGAGTGTAAGGGAGAGGGAGAAGGGGCAAGGACGCAAAAAGAATTAAGATGTGTTGTGTATACGTACCCACTGCTCATGATGACTGTAATCCTTATGGACTGCAAATATGTACTAATATTTTTTTTAAAAGAAAGTTTGAAATAGAAATGGCATTTGAGATAAAATTTTCAAAGTAGTTGCAGACAGTCTAGAGAGTATCTGATGCTAGAGGAAAAAATGAGCAAAACCAGGTAAGTGAAAAGATTCTGAAGGATTTCAAGAAAAAGAGATTGTCCAGTGCAGATGAATATAAGATACAAAGGGGAAACTATTAAAAAAGAAGACTCCCACTGTGGAAAGTTCTGAAGCTTAAGGGTGATAAATGGAAGGAATAAGGGAATTATATAGTGAGTGATACATATCAAAATATCTTGTTTAAAGAATAAAATAGCTAGCATTAGTCATCTGGAAACAGCCCCACAATTATTATCATGTGAACAATGTAATCACCACCACATTAAAAACTATGACATTATCAGTCACACCTCTTATACTTGCTCCCAATTTCTGCCCTTCCTACTTCTCAAACAGCATTGCTTACCTCTGCCTGTTTTTGAAATTTTTATGAAAGGACTTACACTGTATGACTTCTTTTATGAAAGTCTCCTTTCACCAACCTGTGTTGGTTTTCATCTGTGGTGCTTCCTACCACTTTAATTATGTCACTTTCATTGACGTTAGCATCCTGTTGTATGAAAATGTGCGATTTATTTACCCAACTATTGGTGAACATATGGGTTTTTCAAGTTGGGAACAAATGCATTTATCAGTATAATTTACCCATATGAAAAACTGTATATAATTTTTGAAGCGCATTTGCACATATTTCTGTCGGATATACACTGCAGAGTAAAACATCTTTGTCACAGAGTATGCATATGTTCAATGTTATCAAATAATGCCAAATAGTTTTTCCAAGTGTTTATAACGATGCATACTCTGATTAGCAGTATAAGAGAGCTCTCATTGTGCCGCATCTTTACCAGCATTTAATGAACTCATTATCTTTAATTATTGTCATACTGGAGAACATTAGAAATTTACCTCGGTGGCTTTATTATAAATGATATTGGACATGTTTTGATACTATTATTCATCGCTGGATATTCTATTTTGTGGAAGGTCTGTTCAAACACATTTCTATCCTGTGCATTATCTTTTGTTTACTGGCTGCTAGGAATTTTGATATTCTGTAAGGCAAGCCTCTTATTGAGCAGAAGGATGTTGCACATATTATGTCCCACCAGTGCTAAACTATTTCTTGAATAGTATAATTCAACGCTTAGAGCCATTTTTATTAAATAATTACAATATTTTTTCATTAAAAGTAAAACTTGTTGTGTCCTATTAAAGAGATGGTTTGTTAATCCGATGTCACAATTTTTCAATGACTTCTGCCACCTAATTTATTTACTTTTTCACTTTCACAATTTCTTTGAAATTGATTTTGTATATTCAACTTCACCCTACCAAAGGAAAAAAGATTAAGTAAGATTTCAATAAGATTGAAATTTAGGAATAAAATGTCTGATGTAGTACTTATTAAAGAGCATAATGGTGCTTGCAGTTAACTTTAAAATGCATTAGAAAGGATGGTATAATGGTATAAAGGGAAAAGGTTAGGTAGTGAGAGGTACAGGAAGAAAAGCAAATATAGTAGAATATTAATAGTGGAATGTAAACACAGTGCACTGATGTTCACTGCAAAATTATTTCAACTCTGCTAAAGTGTGAAAATTTTAATCACAATATTTCGTGAATTTTTTATCTTTATTAAATTTATTGGCACACTCATTTTAGGTATACAATAAACTTACATTCATCATTGAGATCTTGTACCTTTACATGATGTATCTTGGTTCTCATTTTTCCCCATTCCCCAGCCCTCTCTTCACCCCCTCCACCTTCCCTATTTGCAGACTTTGTTTCCATGTTTTTCCTTTCCACATTTTTTTTTCTTTTCCCTTTTTACCTTTCCCCTACCCCTCCTACTTCCTCTACTCTTTTAGACTTTCCTTCCTATTACACAATATCAATTATACATTTTGATCCTTATTTACACTTTTACTTTTGCACGCCAGGGAAACTATTCAGTGTTTACACATGCATGACATTAATTTTACTTAAGAGTGTGGCCTCAATATGCATCCACTTAGCTATAAATCTCTTTAGTTTCGCATTCTTTATGGCTGAGTAGTTATTCATTTTATAAAGAAATAACGCACCTTCTTGTAAAATCTTAGTGAATTATTTTAGTACATTACAATAACAGGAAATTTATGTGATCACTTCAATAGATTCAGATAAAACATTTGACAAATCTCAATACTTCTTTATAGTATTATTGTATTCGTTCACTTCTCTGGTGCTGGACACAGTACCTGCCACCTACAATTTAAAAGAGGAGAAGTTTAATTTGGCTAATGTTTTAAAGAAATTCATTCCCTAGTCAGCTGGTTTCAGGTAGAAACGTGAAGAAAGGACGTGACGGAGCAAAGCGGAGAAGTTCATGGAGGCTGCGAGGCAAAGCTGGGGACACTGCCAGACAGGAGGGATCGGGAGCAGATGTAATACTCACAGTGGGGGCAGCAGACTTCGAGGGCAGGGCAAGGTGGCTGGGGCAATGGGATGTGACCTATCAATTGCAGAGACAGCCAGCAGCACTGGGCCCTGCGCCTGATAACCGTCTTCTGGCATGAGATCGTGCTAGGTTTTGATGGAGCGGCCTGACTCTCATGTCAGAAAGAAGGTATAAAAGTTGACGGCCATTGACTTCGCCAACACCGCCCTCTTGCTCTTGCCATGGACCATCCTGCATTCAGAATCTACCTGTTCTTTTTCTTTTAGAGCACCCTTTTCTCCTTCAGCACTTCCTTTTGCCCTAAAATAAATATTAAACTGTCACATTCTCCAATTGTTGCAACCAATTCATTGTACAGGAGAGTAAAAGCTTAGAAGCGCTGTTGGTAACAAGTTCATGCTTCTCCATGACACACCCACACATACCCACAAGTGTGCCTGACCGATCCACTGGGAGGGTCTCAAGCCAGCCAAGCTGCACAGTCAAGCGCAATCATCACAAATATAAAATCTCTGCAAACTAGAGATAGAAAGGGACTTTCCCAACCCAGTACAATACCCTTGTTTGGGCAAGATATGCTGAAGTTCTTATACCTCATTAATGTGATGTGACCTTATTTTAAAATAGGGCATTGCATATGTAATTGTTAGATCATAATAGGTTAGAATGGACCCTCAACCAATATTGAATGTCTTTGTAAGATGATCATGTGAAAAACACAGAGAACAGGATCCTGTGAAGGAAGAAGCAGAGATTGGAGTGATGCAGCTGCATTTCAAGGAAGATCAAGGGTTGGCAATAATCACAGGAGCTATGAAGAGGCAAGGAATTATCCTCTCCTAGAATCCTCAGACAGACAATGATAGTGTTGACATTTCAAGCTTCTGAGCTTCAGCCTTTGAGATGATCAATTCTTGTTGGTTTGTTGGTTTAAGCCACCCAGTTTTTGAAAATTTATTCTAGGCAGACCTAAAAAACTAATGCAGCATCCATAAAAAAACTAGAGTTACATCTCATTTAATGGTTTAAGTAAAACACCTTTCCTTTAAGATGGGGAAATAGGCAGAGATGTCTACATTAATCATTTCCAATTATCAAATTGTAGAAGTCCTCTCTAATACAGTAGGAAAATAAAAAGTAGCAAAACATAAGAACTGAAACATTTAGTAAAATACTCTTTAATTATTGGCAATATAATCTTGTATACAGAAAATCCTAAGGAACTTTAAGGGGAAGGACTACTAGAACTAACAAATGAATGTGACAAGTTCCATGATATAAGCATCAAAATCATAAGTGCCTAGGAATTTTTATTAAAATCCATACTAAGCTTATACATTGTAAATTTTTAAATCTCACTGAGATAAATCAAAACAAACCAGTATAAATGGATAAATATATCATGTCCGTGGAGTAGAAAACTCACTAAAATTAAAATGTCAGTTTTTTTTTCCAAATTAGTCTATGGATCTGATACAATTGCAAGCAATATTTCAGTCATATTTTTTCATATGAAATTTGACAAGCTACATCTGAAGTTTATATGAGGATGAAAAGAACTTAGAATAGTCAAAATGATTTTTAAAAAAGAACAAAGTTGGAGGACAGATGCTACCTGTCTTGAAGTTTTACTATAGAGCTACAATAACCAGGAGAGAATGGTATTGATGCAGGATAGACATGTAGACCAGGGGAAAGTAATAAGCCATCAACAGACCTGCACATAAACCATCGAATGATTTTTCAATAGAAACACCAAGGTCAATGCATAGGAACAAAAAAAAATCCTTTTCAACAAATGGTCTTGGAACAACTAGTTATCCCATACAGAAATAATTGACCCCACCCTTCACATTGCAGAAACAATAGCTCAAAATGGATTATAAATCTGAAGCAAAATTTTATAATAAATCACAGGACAAATCTTCACTATCTTAGCCAGGCATGGTAGCACATGCCTGTGATCCCAGCACAGGAGAGGCTGAGGCAGGAGGATCACCAAATTTTCAAGGCTAGTAAGTTTAAGGCCAGCATGAACTAGTGAGTCCCTGTGTCCAAAAAAGTTTTACTGTCTTAATTAAGCAAATATTTCTTAGAGCACATTAGAATACAGAGAGGATGAACTATAAAAAAAAATTTGATAAATTTGCATTTCTCAAATTAAAAACATCCACTCTTTGGAATATATCACTTAACATGCTAAGTAAGCTGCAGAATGAGAGAAAATTCAGAAATATATATAAATATATATATATATATATATATATATCCAAAATAATATTTGCAACACAATAATAAAGAGAAAAACTATTTTTTAAAAGTGTTTCCAGAGATGTGTAGAAAAATAAATGAGGAGAAGGCTAATCAGCTGTAGCCTTATTAGTATGATGCATCACTGATCCTGAGGGAAATATAAAAGTAAAACCAGAGTAGTATATTTACTTCATGCTCACTAGAGACTAAGATTTTAAATCTGGACAGGATTAATTTTTGGATCAAATGCACAGAATCAATATGCAGTAATCCAAATTCTTATATATTGCTGATGGTCCAGTAAAATAATATAAACAATAGTTTAACCACCTCTAATAAAGTTAAACAAATACAGTTGATTCTCAGCTTCCACATTTTTCACATCCAAGTATTCAAAAAAACCATAGATGGAAAATATCTGAAAAAATTCCTTGTGCATTAAACATGCACAAATGTTTCCTAGTCATTCTCTAAATGATACTGTATAATTACGTAGCATTTACACTGCACTGGGTATTATAAGTAAACTATAGATGATTTAATATGGGACAGTGTATTAAGTTCTGTGGAAATGTTACACCATTTTATATGAAGGTCTAGAACATCTGCACAGTTTTTATATCCACAGGGACTCTGGAATCATTTTGTCCTAACCAGCAAAACATGACTGTATTTACCACATGATCTAGCAATCTTGCTCCTAGATACTAACTGACAGAAAAGAAAATAATGTGTATGCACAAATGGACATGAATATGAAAATAAGTATTTTGTCCATAACAGCATTAAGTTTGAGTCAATTCAAATGTTCACCAATAGATGACCAAACAAGTGCCATATGTGTGTAGTGGGCTATGACTCAGCAATAAGAGAGAATTGATAAATGCAAAACATGATGATTGCCAAAATAAGCCAGACACAGAAATGTGGATGTTGGATGAGTCAGTTTTCATGAAATTCTAGAATAGACAAAACCAGTATACAATGGCAGAAAGAGGATGAGAAAAGGCTTGTGGCATGGAGCGGATGAGGATTTACCATCAGAGCACACGAAGTCTAACTGGGTTGCTGAAGCACTTGTTATCATACTGCAATAGTGGATATATGGACAAATGCACCTGTCAGAAATGATTGCGAGCACAGTAACAGTGTGAGCGTTTTTGCATAAAAATTACACCTCAAAGCATTTAAAAATGAAAACTTTTGAAAAAAACTAGGAAATAAGAGGAGAAGGGAATGAGAGAAGGAAAAAGAGAAAGAAAGGAAAGAAAAAAGTGAGAAAGAGAAGGAAGGAAAGAAAAGAGCAAAGAAAGAAGGCAGACTAGTGAGAGAGGTGAAGTAAGGGCAGAAGAAAGGAAAAATGAGATAATATAAATGTAATAACTAATGAAAGGATTTTCACTCCAAGGAATATTCAGAAAAGTAGTAGGTAAATTTTAGCTCAGGGGCACAACCTAAGAATCCCAAAGGATTTCATCCTTAGGAAAGTGTGCCAATTGACTCAGGGAGTGTAATTCATTGGGAGAAAACCATGACATTGCATGAATAAATTACAAAAGGGACCATTCATGGCCAGGCTAAGGAACTATGGTTGAGTAGTTGCTGGCAGGAGCAGAGGAACCAGGTTCTTTCTCCTTATTTTACTTGGTATTTGCAGAGTCTAGAGTGCAGCCACAAAGGAGAAATATTGTTTTCAGGATTCCAATCTCTGCTTCATAAGACTAAGTGATAAAAAAGGAGGTTGATAGTGAGACACACAGTATAATAACTATCATGGTCTACCCCTTTGATTATTCAATGTTCACACATATAAAGCATCTATTGAATAACAAAAATGAAAGCTTCATTTTCACCTAAATGTATACCACTACCCTACAAGTATTTGTACTTCCAGTCTTTCCCCAGAATGAAGACAGCTCAAATAGTCACTGTATCCACTGGCCCACGGTAGAGTATCTGTCTCTGAGTGTTATCATTTGCTTCTTAAATCTAGCTATAGCCTCCTCTGGATATCCTGCTGCCTAGCAAGCAAATGTTACAATGAACCTCCATCACCAGCCATCCTAAACAAAATAGTAAGGGAAAAGTGGAAAAAGGGAGAAAATAATCAACACACACACACACACACACACACACACACACAAAAAAGAGAGAGAGAGAGAGAGAGAGAGAGAGAGAGAGAGAGAGAGAGAGAGAGAGAGTTGTTACAACTGTTATTTTAGTACCTGGCTACAAGCTGTGCTCTTCACAACTTTCCTTCTCCATTATCTATTTAATGTTTCCTTTATAGTTGGCCAAAACCTCAGGTGGTTAATGTTTACACTTCAGTAGATTGATCCTAACCTGTATTCTTAAAGGGTGTGAATTTCTTCGATTCTGTGTTTTGTTTGCTCTTATTTTCCTTTAAGTTTCCACTGGAGATAGAAATTCTGAAAGACGGTATTTCAGAGATATCAGAGCATTCTGTGAGATCCAGACATACCCTCTCCTGCATCTGTCATATAGCCACATGGCTACAAGCAAAGGTAACTTATGTGTATTATTTTATAAAATCAATTGTGTTTTATGCTATGGTTCATACATTTTCTATATGGAAGGTGGGCTTTAATGGAAAGGTATTATAATATTCAAGGCAAATCGTAATGAGAACCTAAATTAAGGCAACAGTTGTAGATATGAAAAAATGAATTGGTGGTTAGTAGAAAAGCACTGCAAAATTTAAATTGATAAGAAAAAAGTATTAGTATTAAACATGAGTGATGTATTGAGGCAAAGTGTATGCATAACACTGAGATTTCTGGCTTCAGCTGTTTGATGAGTTAAATAAGGCAGAATACAGCAGGAGAATTAGATGATAAGGAAGAAATAGAATGCATGCATCTCAGAACATGTTAAATCTAAAATGACTACTATGACACTTGCATACAAAGGCAGCTAGCATATGAAGATCTGCGGGTATTTGGAAACCTGAAAATCAATAGAAATCTCAGAGCCAAGGATAAAGATTCGGGATTCACAGTGTGTGGATATTAAATGAAGGTATCTCAAGAACAATGTGTAGATGTAGCAGAGTAGTGTGTTAAGTGTGGTATGATTCTCTTATGTTATCCTTTCCCATGAAATGCGGCAATCATCTATTATTATGATGACGTAACTGTAATGACTATGTTACATAGCAAAAAGGGTTTTACGTACATAACTAAGGTCCAAGGTCAGTTGATTCTAAAGTAAAGCGATTATCCAAGTAGAGCATGACCTAACCATACAATCTGGTAAAATTTTCTGGACTATTTCTGGCAAAGGATACTAAGTTTAAAAGGATTCAATTGGAGGGAAATCTCTGCTGCTGACTTTGACATAGAAGGAGCCGCATGACAAGGAACGGATGTTTGCTTTGGGGAATTGTTACATTCGTGTAATGTACCCTGACCGTTTTCAATCCTTTTACCCCCTTCTCCTTTTCCTTCTACTCTCCTTTTCCTCCCCCTCTCCTTAATCCTCTTTTTCATACCCAAATTATTCTGCCTCCTAGTTTTGTATAATCATATATATGATTGTTTTTTATATATAGTGTTTTATTTATTTATTTATTTTCGGTACCGGGGATCGAACTCGGGTCCTTGCACTTACGAGGAAGGCCACCGAACCGGTGAGCTAAATCCTGGCCCTATATATAGTGTTTTATAAACATTCTCCTATAAGAGAAAACATGAGGTATTTAACTGTGTCTGGTTTATTTTACTTAACATAATGGTCTCCTGTTCTATTCTTTTCCTGCAAACGCCATGCTTGCTTTCTTCTTTAGATCAAATAACATTCTACTTGTACATATGTCACATTTTATTTATCCTTTCATCTGTTGACAGGCATCTAGGCTGTCTCCATAGTTTAGCTATTGTGATTTGAGCCACGATAAAAGTGGATATGGATGTATCACTATGATATGGTGTCTTGCATTGTTTTGGGAATCCACCCAGGAGAGATAAGACTGGATCACAAGGCATTTGTATCTGCATATTCCTCCACGTGGAGGAATCTCCACTCTGAATTCCATAGCACTTGTACAAGTCTACATTCTTACCGTGAAGGTGGGAGGATTCATTTTTTCCCCCAGAACCTTGTCAGCCTTCATTGCTTTTTGTACATTTAATGACAGTCATTCTTACTGGGTTGAGATTTGCATTTCTCTAAGAGCTAAAGATGTTATTGGACATTTTTGCTACTTCTTTTGAGAAGTTCTGTTCAGCTTATTTTTAATTGAGTTATATGTCTCTGGGCATTAATTGTTTGAATTTTTATATGTTCTAGATAATAATGCTGTATCATAAAGGTAGCTAGCAAAAGCATTTTCCCTATTTTCTACATTGCCTCTTGACTCTAAATAGTTTCCTTTGCTTTGCAAAAGTGTTTTTGCAGTACTAGGGATTGAACTTCTGTACTTTTCTCCATAATAACCCTATTTTAAATTGTTTAAAATTTGAGGCAGTACCTTGCTAAATTGCCATGGTTGAGCTGAAACTTGATATCCTCTTGACTCAGCCCTAGAGCCCCAGGATTACAGGTGTGTGTCACTATTCCTACTTTAATACTTTTTTTAAAAAAATCAAGTTTATTTTCTACCAACACTGCCCCCTGCTCTCTCTACATGCTTTACCAGCAACCTTGAGTGGAGACTATTCATATTTGCTCACCATAATTTTATCTACAAAATAAGTCTTCAGCCATGAGTGAGAAGGTAAGGTTTTTTTGAGCTGTAAAAGACTAGTGAAGACATAAAACAATCAGTAGTGAGGATAGAATGGGAACAGTTCTGTTCGCAGTCACTTAAAATGGATCTTTTTTTTTTCTTTTTATTGAGTTTATTGGTACATTCATTACTGGGATTGCGTACCTTTACATGCCAGGTCTTGGTTCTCATTTTTCCCCCTTGTCCCTGCCCTCCCTTCACCCCCTCCTCCCCTCCCCATTTACAAACACTTTATTTCCATTTTTTCATTTTCTCATATTTTTTCTTTTCCCTTATTCCCTTTCCCCTACCCTTACCACATTCCCTACACCTTTATTGCTTTTCTTCCTATTTCACATTGTTAATTATCTCACTAGGATCTTGTGTACTATTATAATTGTTCACACCAGAGAAACTATTCGGTATTTACACATGTGTGACTTATTTATTTCCCTTAGGAGTATATCCTCAATATGTATCCAGTTTACTATGGATGACTCTAATTTCTCATTCTTTATGGCTGAGTAGTATTCCATTTTATAGAAAACCACATCTTCTTTATCCAGTTTCCAACTGATGGGTAAATGGGCTGTTTCCATATTTTAGCTATTACAAACTGTGCTGCTCCTCAGACAAAGGACTATTATATAGAATATATAAAGAACTCAAAACAACCAGCCCCCCCAATATAACCCAATTCAAAAATGGGCATCTGAAATGAAGAGAGATTTCTCAGACAAAGGAGTGAAAATAGCAAGCAAACATAAGAAAAAATGTTCCACATCACTGGTCATTTGAGAGATGCAGATGAAAACAGCACTGAGATTCCACCTTACCACACAAAGAATGGCTGCTATCAAGAAATCACACAATAACAAATGTTGGTGGGGTTGTGGGGAGAAAGGAACCCTACTCCATTGTTGGTGGGAGTGCAGACTGGTGCAACCACTATGGAAATCAATACGGAGATTCCTCAAAGAGCTGGGACCAGAGGTTCCATTTGACCCAGCCATCCCTCTGCTGGTATCTTTCCAAAAGAAGAATCTGCATCTCTTGAAGGACCAGTGATGCTGAACATTTTTTTCATATATTTATTTGCTGCTTTTCCTTGTTTGTCTGAGAAATGTCTGTTCATTTCAGATGCCCATTTTTGAATTGTGTCTTTATATTTGGGAGGTCTTCTGTTTTTGTTTGTTTGTTTGTTTGTTTTGGGTTTTTTTTTTTTTTAGTTCTTTATATATTCTCTATAGTAGACCCTTTCTGAAAAGTAGCTGGCAAAATTTTTTCACCACATTTTAGGTTTGTCTCTTAGCTCTGTTGGTGGTTTATCTTGCAGTACAGAAGCTTTTTAGTAAGATAAGATCCCAGTTGTTGATTCTTTGTGCTAGTTCACATGCTACTGAGGATTTGTTCATAAAGTCTCTTCCTTTGCCAATGCCTTCAAGAGTTCAACATAACTTCTCTTCCAGCAAGTTTAGTGTTTCTGTTTTAATATTCAGATTTTTAATCCACTTGGATTTTAGATAGGGGTCTAGTTTTAATCTTCAGCAGGTTATAATCCAGTGTTTCCAACACAATTTATTGAAGGTTCTTTCCTTCAGTGAGGATGGTTGACTCCTTTGTCAAAGACGAGGTAGTTGTGTATATCTGGAGGTGTTGCTAATTGCTTTTGCTGTTCTAGGTCTCTTCTTGTTCCCAATGAATTTTTGGATTGCTTTCTCTCATTTTGTGGAATACTGTTGGGATTTCAATAGGATTTGCATTGAATCTGTATAGTAATTTTGGTAGTATGGCCATTTTGACTATGTTGGTTCTTCCTACCCAGGATTATGGGATATCTTTCTACTTTCTTATATCCTCTTCAGTCTCTTTTTTCACAATGATGTACTTTTCAGTATAGAGGTTTTTTGCTTCCTTCATTAGATTGAATCCTAAATTTTTCATTAGATTGAATCCTTCATTTTTTTGGATGCTATTGTGAAAGGACTTGTTTCCCTAATTTCTTTATCAGGGATTCTGTTATTTGTGTACAGGAAGGCTATTGATTTTTGAGTGTTGACCTTGTATCCAGCTACTTTACTGAATCTGTCAATTAAGTCTAGAAGTCCTTTGGCAGAAATTTTTGGGTCGTCTATGTAGAGTATCATACCATCAGCAAATAATGACAGTTTAACTTCTTCCTTTCCTATCTTCATTGTTTTTATTTCTTTCTCTTGTCTAATTGCTGTGGCTAATGTTTCCAAAACTATATTGAACAGGAGCATTGATAGTGGGCATCCTTGTCTTGTTCCTCATTTTATCATATGTTTTCAGTTTTTGACCATTCAATATGATGTTTGCTGTTGGTTTTTCATAGATAGCCTTTAGCAAATTAAGATAAAGACTATTTCAATTTTCTGTAGAGTTTTTATCATGAATGGTTTTGAATTTTGTCAAATGCCTTTTCTGCATCTATTGAGATGATCATATTGTGTTTATCTTTTACTCTGTTAATATAGTACATTACATTTATTGATTTACATATGTTGAACCATCCTTACATCCCTGAATAAATCTGACTTGGTCAGGGTGCATGATATTTTTGATGACACTCTGTATTCTGTTTACCAGAATCTTATTGAGAAATTTTGCATCTATTTTCATTAGGAGATTGGTCTGTAGTTCTGTTTTTCGCTTGGGTCTTTCCTGGTTTTGGAATCAAAGTAACACCCGCTTCCAGGAATGAATTTCGAAGTATTGCTTCCCTTTCAATTTCACTGAAAAGTGTAAAGAATAGTGGCAATACTTCTCTAAATGTTTTGTTGAATTCAGCAGTTAAGACTTCAGGACCTGGGCTTTTCTTTGTTGGTAAATTTTTAATTATGTTTCCAATTTCACTGATTGTAATTATAGTGTTTCAATATTTTTTATCTTCTTTGTTCAACTTTGATATCTAGAAGTCTGTCAATTTCTTTTGTGCTTTACATTTTATTAAAGTACAGTTTCTTGAAGTACGTACTGATGATCCCTGGATTTCTGCTGGATCTCTTGTAACTTCACCTTTTTCATTCCTAATTGCATAGATTTGAGCCTCTTCTTTCCTATTTTTTTTTTTGATAGGGTTGACTAAGGGCTTATCAATTTTATTTATTCTTTCAAAAAACCAACTCTTTGATTCATTGTTTTCTTTTTTTCTGGTATCATTCTCGTAGTCTCCATTGCATTGATTTTTGCTCTGATCTTTATAATTTCCTCCCTTATATGAGCTTTGGTTTTGTCTTGCTCTTCTTTTTCTATGAATTTAAGCTTCAGCATTAGGCTGTTCATTAGAGCTCATTCTATTTTCCTAGTATGGGCATTTACTGCTATAAATTTCCCTCATAGACCTCTTTTCATTGTGTCCCATTGATTCCTTTATGTTGTATCACCATTATCATTTATTTGTAGAAACTGTCTAATTTCTTCTTTAATTTCCTCTGTGACCAATTGGTTGTTGAGGAGAGTGTTATTCATTTTCCATGTGTTTGTGAAGTTCTTGTGGTTTCTTAGTCTATTGATCAGCAGTTCAATTGCACTATTGGCTGATAATATACATGGGATAGTTCAGTTCCTTTGCCTTTACTTAAACATGTTCTATGAGCTATTATGTGGTCTATTTTGGAGAATCACCAATGTGCAGCCAAAAAAAAAGTATGATCTGATTTTGTGGGGTGAAACACTTTATAGAACTCTATTAAGTCCATTTGTTCAAAAGCTTGATTCATTTCTAATATTTTGTTATTGATATTTTTGTCTAGATGATCTTTGTAGCTGTGACAATATGGTATTAAGGCTTCTCACTACAAGTGTATTAGTGCTTGTTTGGTTTTTCATGTCCATTAATATTTGTTTTGTATAGTTGGGGACATTAGTATTCGTTGCAAATATATTTACCATTGTCATCTCTTCCTCTTGGATTCTTGCTAAATCTTTACAAAGATTTAGCGACCTTATTTTTTACTTATTTTTGATTTGAAATTTACTGTGTCTGCAAAGAAGATAGCTACCCCTGTTTTTTTCCAGGTTCCTGTCACACAGAACACTGTTTTCCATTCTTTTACATTCAGCCTGTGAGTTTCTTTTTAAACAAGGTGCATTTCTTTTGTATAGCATATTGTTGGATTTTACTTCTTAATCCATTCTGCCAGTCTGTTTCTTTTGATTGATGAATTGAGTCCATTAACATTGATGGTTATAACTGATATGTATTGACTTATCATCATCATGTTATTTTCCTGTTGGTTCTTTTTAATTTTTTCCCCTCTCTCTTTAATTTGCCTTGCCTGCTGGATTTGTTCTATTTGGCCTCATGGAGTTGTGATCTTCATTGTCTCTTTCTAGGATATTATTTAGAATTGTCTGAAGTGCTAGTTTAGTATTCTTGAAGTTTCTCAGGTGTTCTTTGTCATGGAAGTATCTTATTTCCCCATCCATTTGGAAAGAGAGTTGTGCAGGATACATAAGTCTTGGTTGGAGATTATTTTCTTTTAAGGTTTGAAATACCTCACTCCAGGCTCCCCTTGACCTGAGGGTTTGTTTTGAAAAGTCTGTTGTGATTCTGATGAGCTTTCCTTTGCATGTGATTTTTCTTTTTCTCTAACTGCTTGCAGTATTTGGTTCTTCTGTTGGGTTTGTGGTAATCTTGATTATTATATGTTAAGGTGTAGATGTTTTTGATCATGATTAGTTGGAGTCCTGTATACTTCATTTATATTTATGTCAAATTCTTCCCCTCTGTTTAGGAAGTTTTCTGTCATTAATTCTGCGAACAGATTTTTTTTATGTCATTTATACTTTCTCCTGCTTTTTTATGGACTCCTATCTGTCTTATATTATTCTTCTTTGCATTATCTAGGGGCTGTTGGATTGATTTCTCATGGTCCTTTACTATTTTTAAGAGACCTCTCTTTTCAGGGTCACTGACTGTGATTCTGTCTTCTATTTCTGATATTCTTTCTTCAAATTGGTTCAGTCTCTTTTGTATACTTTCAATAGGGTTTTTTTTATCTCTTGGATATTTATCTGAATCTGTTCCATGGATTGCATTTCTTTCCTATGTTGGACATTCATGGTTTCCATTGCTTTCCTATGCTGGGCATTTATGGCTTCTATCATGGTCCTGAGTTGATCTATTTTGTTTGTTTGTTTTTGTTCTAGAGTCTCTAATCATGTCTTTATTGTGCTCACCATCTCTGAAGTTATCTTGGAATTATTTGTGTTTTGAATTTTTGTAGGACCTGATTGCTTTCTTTTGTAATTTCCTGTGCTATGAGTTGAGGGTGTCCTGGTGGTGGATTGTCAGACTTTCTCATCTTGTTTACCCTAGAATTTGCCACTACTGATCTGGAAGTCTGTATTTGTGCCTTGCTTAAGTGTTTCCTCATTTTCATTTTTGTTGTTGGTACTGTCCTTGGTTTAATTTCCTGGGTTAATTATTTGATCTTCCAGATATAGTTGATCTTTAAATGTTGAGTCTCTAATGACTCAGAGATAGTCTTATTTTCATAATATCAGAAAGACTGATTAAATCAGTAATAAAACTTTAGCCCAAGTGATGTGATACAATCAGCAATACAATAACATCAAGCACAGGTTTAAAATGGACAATTTGTGTTAGTTATTAATCTGTCACCTTTTATAGTGAATAAACTCTACAAAATGGCAACTTTACCCTTCAGGATAGGGACTTAGAAGGAGTTGGGAAGAGAGGCATAGAAAGGTAAAAGAATAGGAGAAGGTTTCAAATGAAGTTAGAGGACCCAGGAAGATCACACAAACTCAAGGGAACTGTTGAAGATAACAGGGAGAGACAGAATGAAAGAAGAAAGAGAAGAATAGAACAACTGTACAATAATAGGGAAGCTATAAGTTGTACTCACTTTCTTTTGAAACTAATGACAATCAAGAGAAGAAAAAAGAGAATGAAAGAAAAAGAAAGAAACACAAATTATGGCAGGAACGGGAACAAAAAGGAAGATGAAGAACAATGTGGAAGAGTGATAGATTGAGTGGGAAACAGAAAGAAAAAAAAGGAATAATTTGAAGAGTGGGAAAGACACAATTTTAAAAATTAAAATTAAAAACTAAAAATAAAAGGAAAAGAAATAAAAAATAATTTTTAAAAATTGAAGGGCCTCCTTCAGGGTATGTCTCTGCTGTCACAATTGATAATGTGGGTAGCAATGTGCAGATCTGTCAATTAGTCTCAGCAAACCAGCAGAAGAGCCCTGAGATTCCAGCTGAATTCTGGCTGCAAGGCCCAAGTTGAGCTGTCTGACTTCCTGCATGGTTAAACTCTGCAGGGCTCTACTGCAGGTCTTAGTTGCCCTTCCTCTGAAGATACTCCAGGTTCAGTTGGGAGGTGGTGGTTCTTTTAACTTACCATCTAGGGTGGCCTAGTGTGCCTTTACTGCAGTTACTCACTTCTGCTCTATCTTCTGGAGCTTAGTATAGTGGCCTTTATGACCATCCAAGAGGGTGGGGATTGAGGGTTGTGATGCTCTAGGGGTGCCTGTGTGGCTTGGCAGTTCTTACTGGTCTGCTCCACTTGGAGGGGTCGAAAATAGTAATATTGTGTTGTGCTTTCTTTATTTCTCCACATATATTTCAATTAGTTCATGTTGATAATGTTTGGAGTTTTGAAATTAATGTTTTGAAATCATGTGTTGTTATGAATCTTGTTTGTCAAATAATAGAGCATTTATTGTAAAAAAAATTTTAGTATAGAGTTGTTTTGTATGTTTTAGTATGTCGATGTTTTATTTAACTTTTATACATGCATCAGTATCTTTGTACAACCTTTTGCAATAAGGAAAACCCTTCACATAATGTAGAAATAGGGTAATATCTAGATATTTGCTTGACATTGGTTGCTAAACTTCAGGAAATAGGGTGGAGAGGAAGACAAGGGGTTGGAAATCCATGGAGAACAGTGTGAGAAATGCACCAATGGACTGAACTAGAAAGCACCCTCCTGGAAGGAGGGAGGGCCCTATATATCCTTCTGCATTCCTAGACCTCTCTCCTAATACAGCTCCTTGCAACAGATGGTGATGGGGCAGATAATTTCTGAAAAATCTGTCCTTTTTCTTTATTCTTCATGGAATTATTAAGAACAGAGTAATATATCATTTATTTTCCACTATAATTTTTCTTATTTAAATATTACTTTTATTTCTGAACTAAGTTATAATAATCACACATATATATGTGTGTTTTGATACATGTAAACCTTGTGGAATAAATGAATCAAGCTAATTAACATACCTATCACCCCATATTACTGTCACTTCTTTGTGCCACCATGTATTTCATTATCAAAAATTAGTGGTGCGCAAAAGATAAAAACAAAAGAATCAGTGGAGTACATATTTGAAATTTCACCATGCTAAACTTTGCAATTAACCAAGGCACTCTTTGGAAGGGTTGGCCTGTGGTGGAACGCAAATGTGTGGAGACACCACATATCACAGGCCCTTCCCATGAGGAGGTACTGGAATTAGATGTGGTGTAGGTACAATTTCAGGGAGGAAATCAAGGCATCCTCATGCTGGAGGACCCAATATTTATTTAATTTTAATTTTTTTGGGGGGTACTGGGGATCAAACTCAGGACCTGGCACTTGCAAGGCAGGAGGCGGCACTACTGAGCTAAATCCCCAGCAAGGACCCAAATTCTTTAAGTGAGGCTCCCAGTAAAAACATCTGTTATCATAGGAAACAGAACTTCACTTTCTTTCTGACCAAAATAAGGACCTTGTGGCAGAGACAGCAAGATAAAATCATATTTGCTGGAATGAGTCCAAAGTCAGGGCTCAACTAGAGATGAGACAGGAGATGATGACTGGGAGGCAGAGTGTTTTGATCTGAGATGGTAAAAAGTGCCTGTTTGATTGGGGGTATAACAGTTGGGCAAGTTGTCAATATGCTGGGGTCTATTGAGAGTTACATTGTAAGTTTGTACATTGTGTGAAATGCATATTTTGGGTTGAATAAAGTTTTACTTTAAAAAATAAAGATTCAACTATAATAAACATATCCGATTCTTAATTGGATGTTAGAACCAGTGGGAATTAGGGATGTGGTGATGTTTCCTAGAACTTAAAGGTATGATTTTTCCATGGACAAAACCCAATGGAAATAATGACTTTATATTTATCAGCTTGTCTGGCAGTTTACATTATGTAACACTTTCCAGATTATGCTAAATAAAGAAAATTATGTTATGTTAGTGGCAAACAGAAATTGAAACAATGAAGAAGAGAAAATTCTTTTTATCAAAGGCTATTCAAGGTGGAGGAAAAGATCTTTTATTTTGCTGTACCTATAAATTTTATTTGACATAGTCATATTACATTGTCAAATTTCAATAAAGCCATCCTCTGCAATACTGAATTCATGTTCATATATGTAGTTTTCTTTGTCAGTAATGAATAGCTAATTTTTTAAATTTCTGGAAATATTTTACTTGATTACAATACTTTCAATTATTTTGAAACATAAGCTAATGTCTTTTTATAACATATTATAAAATAGTAGATCACAATTTAGTTTCATTTTCAAGTCAGAAGATGGTCTTCTTTTATATCATTTCCCAAATGTTCAAAATTATAGTTAATTTAGAATTGAGTTTCAAATTAATTCAATTGCAAATGGCATTGAGATTTGAGAGCTAAATTAGGGAATTTTCACCAAAGTAGTGTCTTACAAAATTTTCCAAATGTTAGACATAAGCTCTCTGTGAGATGTATTCAGTCTTGAAAAACAACTTTTGAATATTAAAGCAGTTTTACTGGTAAGGTAAGAAGTAATGAAATCTGTTGTATGATAATACATATAATATGCAATATATACAATGTATATAATTGTATATAATATCATAATATATTATAATAAAAACATTGCAGTAAAGAACTGAACTTTCAGGATTCATTTTTTGGGAATCCTGAGTCCACAATGTAATCTTTTTATGTGAAAGGAAATTTTACAAAGACATTTGTGGAGACAATTTTTAAAACACCTTGACAGATACACTGTGGTTTTCAAATCAGAAGCCTATCTTGATCCTTGGTCAATTGAAACTGATTAATTTTGGTTTAGAGTATCTGGTCATGGATAAAGATGAAAGATAAGATAGATGAAAATTAAAACCTGGTGGATCCTAAAGTAGTATTTTTAGTTAAATAAATAGTCCATCTCAGCATTCAGAGAAGTATCATTTGAGGTACTTAATAGATATAATATCAAAATAGGTTTTGATTTTTTTTTTTGCACCCTCAGTGGGTGGACTCGTTATCTTAATGGAATAAATGATAAGATAATAAAGAATAAAACAGCACATTTATTATTTGCCCATAATTGCTATGGCTCATATCTCAATTTTCCCCCCAAACCTCCTAGGTGGGGCTTTTCAGAGGTGGCTGGATCTAGAGTGTGTGATGCTGAAATTGGGGATGTAATGCTGGGATGGAGTCACAGGGTGGTGTGAGGATTAAGGGTGGCCCACCAAGAGTGTGTCATCTGCCCTTAGGGTAGATTATAATGGATGGAAAGAGGGCTACTGTGGTCACTGCTAATTTGCTTGCTTCTTTACAGCTTTGGTGCCTTCTGCCCTCCAACCGTTGCTCCTCTGAGACGCCCTTTGTCATGTCACTCTTCCTTGGAGCCAGCCAGTTTGGACTGAAACTTCTACAGACTATGAGCCAAAAGAAGCCTTTCCTCTTTTAATTTTGAGTGTCAGGTATTTTGTCTAGGCAATAAAACAAGTAACTAAGACAATAATACTTCAATCACTGTGTGTAACAGTTTGCATACATTGTCATGTAATTCTTAGCATTTGAGATATGATTGTTCTTTAAATAGAAGTAAGTTGTCAAAAGCACATTGAAAGTAAGTAATGAGGGCTGGGATTTGAGATCATATTTCTCTGATGCAAAAGTCAGTACTCTCTTCTTCTGTGCTATAAATATCTGTAGTCACAGCTATACGACCCAGTGAGCCTAATGTCTAGAAATATAAAGCTTGTTTGTCGTATTACCTAATTGTCTTCATGGGAACTACTTACTACCTCTGCATTATCTTGGCCTGAAAGAAAGATGACAAATAGTGGTTCCCTACATTATAGGCATGTTCGTTCGGTGAAAGTCTTTCACCTATTTTGAAGCCCTTTTTAAGCATAAATGGAGATCTTATCCAATGTAATAAGATGGGCATTTTGAGGGTTCTTTTTGCTTTCATGAAAAGGGCTTTAACTGCTTCCAATTGAAGTTCACGTCTACTTGCAGTTCAACGTGTTATTCTCAGATTTATTTCCCACTGAGTTCACTATGACTTGCATGGAGAATTTCATCTGAAGATGAGTAGTGAATTGGGTACTTTATAAAATGCCATGCAGGCTCAAAAGGCACTTACTCTCTATCAATCAGGCTACTTTATCCGTGTTAGTATGTGTGTGTCCGTTCTATTTTCATAGGCTTTCCTGATCTTATCTTTCATTCTTTGTGTTAATGGTATACAGAAGCTATATCCAGGAGAATCTTTAATAATCATTACATAATTTTGCTACTCAAGCAATCCCAATTCTTAATTTTAAGTTTAAAAAATTTCAATGAGGAAATTGAAAAATTCATAGGGAAAATCTATTTTAAAATACAGCTACTCTAAACCATGGTATGTTCCATATAGTCCGCTTTCTACCACAGTAATATATTAAGGTCTACATTGCAATGGAGCAACAAAACAAAATTCATTTCTTGCTCACACTACATGTTCACTGCAATCAGTGGGCACACTTTCATTTCCACATTGTCAGACAGGAACCGAGGCTCCTGGAAGCTCCACCATCTTGCAGTCACTCCAGTTGGAAACTCAATAACCTTCTTTAGTATGGCAGGGCACAGGGGAACTAGAGAACTTTTTGTGGACTTGACATAGTTTCAGCCCAGAAATCATCTTCGCGGAACTAATCACAACTGTCTGCGATTACTGAAAGGATGCCAGAAACTGAAATGCTTGGTAAGGTAAACTGTTGCTACCATAAACTGAGGCCATTTAAATCTCATCTGTATCTAACTAGTCAGCTTTTAAGGGACCAGTAAAACATTTACCTTTTAGAGGACCTGATAGAAGCAGAGGTCATTTTCAAACATGTTGACTAATTTCACTTGTGGCTGACAGTATCTTTGCTTCTTTGCCATTTAAAGCACTTTACAGTGCTAAAATTTCATGGTTTTTTTCATGACATAGGTAGTAATAACCTAAATTGCAATGTAGAAAACTAAAACCTTTAGAGTTCATGTAAATGCCCTAAAATAACAAAGCTAGTAAATGGTAAAAGTGTGATTTTAATCTCTTAACATGCGACATTTTCTATCAACTAAATTGGCTTCCTTCATGTCACAGAACTTAATTCTAGGCAGCTTTGAGGGAGATAAGCAGATATTTTCTTTTCCACTCCTCAGTTTATGGCCAAATTAAAACAACAACTAGTTCTTAGCCATAACATTCTCATAGGTGGTTTGTTTCCAAATGCTAAAAAGGAAATTATCGGTTTTTGATGATCCTAGAAATAAATGATAGAACATAAAAAATTGAGCTTGAGTTAAGTGGTGTGAGGTAGATGATCCTTACATCAAATTAGATAATTAATACAAATTTTAAAATGTTTCTTTCTTATAAGTTAATATTATTTTTGGTGTATAATTTTCTTATTTCCCTAGGATCTACATCTTAAAACTCCGAGGTGTAATCATTTGCAATATCTCTCATACAATAGCTAAATGTTATTTTGTTTATTATAAATTCATCCTTTGCAGTCCACAGGCTAAGGTAGCCAACATTCAAGAAATAAAAATTGAGTGACATATTAAAGATGAACATTTCATCTTTAACATATGAACTAATACAATTGACCGCCAAGAAACTGATTTCTTAAATATATTTTAAATTTAAATAATTTTTCCTTGAAACTCACTTGTGACTAGGAACGGGTGCTAATTCCTATTTTATTTACTTGATTTACACATCAAACTGGTTTTTGAGCCCTGGGGTATGCAAACGCAATTTCTATCCAGAGAACAACTACCCAGTAGCCTCACACATCCAGTATCCAGAAAAGTTTAAAACTTCTTTAAATTCACACTAGCCAAACCCAATAACACAAATATGTTCATTAACTTAAGAAATCTTTCACCTGGGACATACATCCTGTTGTTAATATTTTAGATATAATTTGATTGTATTTGATAATGTGATTTTTTTAACTCAATGGGATGGGGATAGGGAATTTAGAAGGGAGATAAGGATTTAGTAGAGGTAACAGGTGCCACTTGTTTTATATTTCATTTTCTTGCTACACATGTAGTAGCTGCAGTCAGAGTAAAAGTCAAAGGCCAAAGATTGAGACTTGGATCTGATACAAGAGTACAAGTAGTTCCTGGATGTTCTTATTAGGGTGAAGGATGTGTGCAGTGTAGCAACGCAGTGATAAGGAAAGGATGATGGTGAATAGACTTTGATTAAGCACTAGGTGAAATGCTGTAAAAATGCAGCTCGCTGAGGAAATTGAATAAGTAGAATAACAACTAAACAGCTTTGAAAGCAAATCATCAAACTTGCAATATTTTTTCCTAAGACATATGTAATGTATCTGTAGCCAGAGAACAAGACTTTGAAGGAATAAATAATTCATAACTGTGTTCACAAAATACTTTTATACTCTCGTTTCAAGTTTCTAAATAAAATCAAGAAGTAACCTCTATCCTTACATTAGACTGAAAGAGCGACATTCAGATGTCCCTTTGTCTCATTCTTTCTTCATCCCTACACAGTTATCAGCCCTAAGTCCTGCGGTCACAGGACACCAGGGCGTGGCCAGTGGCTGAACAAATCCATGTGACCTGTGAATCAAGGAGATCCAGGGCACATCTTGAGCAAGACCTGGGACCAAACAGAGAATACTATTTTCAATACTCTGATGCAAAATCAAGCAGTTTTGATAGGATAGCCCAGGTCTGACTCCAGAATAGAGGATACAAATGCTACAATTAACCTCATTGCTACAGTAAGTGTTTTCAGGGCCCACTTTCGTTTTGCATCTTTGAATCTGTTCTACTGATCCTCAGTTCTGCTTTTGTGCCGGTACAATGCTGTTTTTTTTTTGTTTTTTTTTTTTATTGAGTTTATTGGTACATTTAGGGATACAGTACAGTTACATTCATTGTTGGGATCATGTACCTTTACATGGCAAGTCTTGATTCTCATTTTTTCCCCTTACCTCTGCCCTCCCTTCACCCCCTCCTCCCCTCCCCATCTACAAACACTTTATTTTCATCTTTTCATTCTCTCACATTTTTTTCTTTTCCCTTTTTGTTCTTCCCCTACGTATCACACCTTCCCTACACCTTTAGCTCCTTTCCTCCCATTTCTAAATGTCAGTAATCTTATTAGAATCTTATGCATTGTTGCAGAATATTCACACCAGGGAAACTATTTGGTATTTACACATGTGGGACTTATTTATTTCACTTAGGAGTATATCTTCAATATGTATCCATTTTCCTATGAATGAATCTATTCTCTCGCTCTTTATGGCTGAGTAATATTCCATTTTATAGAAAAACCACAACTTCTTTATCCAGTTTCCAACGGATGGGCAAATAGGTTGTTTCCAAGATTTAGCTATTACAAACTGTGCCGCTATAAACATGGGTGCACATACTTCTCTGTGATATGATTCTTTTAGTTCTCTTGGAAAGATACCCAACAGAGGGATGGCTGGGTCAAATGGAACCTCCAGTCCAAGCTCTTTGAGGTATCTCCATATTGATTTCCATAGTGGTTGCACTAGTCTGCACTCCCACCAACAATGGAGGAGGGTTCCTTTCTCCCCACAACCCCGCCAACATTTGTTATTGTGTGATTTCTTGATAGCAGCCATTCTTTGTGGGGTGAGGTGGAATCTCAGTGTTGTTTTCATCTGCATCTCTCGAATGACCAGTGATGTGGAACATTTTTTCATATATTTTCTTGCTGCTTTCACTTCTTTGTATGAGAAATGTCTGTTCATTTCGGATGCCCATTTTTGGATCGGGTCTTTATATTTGGGGGGACTGATTGTTTTGAGTTCTTTATATATCCTTGATAATAGTCCTTTGTCTGAGGTACAGCTGGTAAAAATTTTTTCCCACATTGTAGATTGTCTCTTAGTTCTGCTAATGGTTTCTTTTGAAGTACAGAAGCTTTTTAGTAAGATGAGATCCCAGTTGTTGATTCTTTCTGCTAGTTCCCGTGCTACTGAGGATTTGTTCATAAAGTCTTTTCCTATACCAATGTCTTCCAGAGTTCTGCCTAACTTACTTTCCAGCAAGTTTAATGTTTCTGTTTTAATATTTAGATCTTTAATCCATTTGGATTTTAATTTAGTGCATGGCGAAAGATAAGGGTCTAATTTTAATCTGTGACAGGTTGATATCCAGTTTTTCCAACACCATTTATTAAAGAGGCTATCTTTCCTCCACTGAGGATGGTGAGCTCCTTTGTCAAAGATGAGGTAGCTGAGTACATCTGCATTTGTTTTTGTGTCTTCCAGTCTGTTCCATTGATCCTCAGGCCTATTTCTTTGCCAGTACCATGCTGATTTTATCACAGTGGCTTTGTAGCATAGTTTCAAATTGGGAATTGTTACACCTGGTGCCATGTGACTGTTGCCTATAATGGCTTTTGCTATTCTAGGTCTCTTGTGGTTCCAAATGAATTTTTGGATTCTTTTTTCTAGTTCTGTGAAATATAGTGTTGGAATTTCAATTGGCATTGCATTGAATGTATATAACAGTTTTGGTAGTATGGCCATTTTCACTATGTTGATTCTTCCTACCCAGGAGCAGGGGATATCTTTCCATTTTTTTATATCCTCTTCGATTTCTGTTTTTAATCACAGTAGCTTTTTAGTATAATTTCAAGTCAGGGATTGTGATACCTCTGGCCTTGCCTTTGTTGCCCAGAACTGCTTTTGCTATTCCAGGTCTCTTCTGCTTTCTAATGAATTTTAGGACTTTTTTCTGTAATTCTGTGAGATACGCTACTGGTGTTTTGATCCGATTTGCATTACATTTGTATAAAATTTTGGAAGTATGCTCAATTTCACTATGTTAGTTCTTCCTATCCAAGAATGTTTTGATCCGATTTGCATTACATTTGTATAAAATTTTGGAAGTATGCTCAATTTCACTATGTTAGTTCTTCCTATCCAAGAATAAGGGTTGTCTTCCCATTTTTTTATATCCCCTTTGGTCTCCTTTTTCAGAGTACTGTAGTTTTCAATATAAAGGTTTTTTACTTCCTTTATGATTCCTAGGTATTTCATTTTTTGGATGCTATTGTGAAAGGTATGGTTTCCCTAACTTCGGTGAGTTTGTTATTTGTGTACAAGAATGCTCTTGACTTTGGAGTGTTGACTGTGTGTTCAGATGTGCTACTGAATTTGGTTATTACATCTAGAAGTCTTTTGGTGGATTTTAGGGGTCTCCTATGTATAGTCTCGTTATCCACAAATAATAATAATTTAATTTCTTCCCTCCCTACCCTTATTTCTTTTTCATTTCTAATTGCTCTGGCTAATGTTTCCAGAGTATATGGAGCAATAGTTGTGATAGTGGGTATCCTTGCCCTGTTCCTGATTTCAGAGTGAAAGCTTCCACATTTTTGTTCATTTATCATGGAGTGTCCATTTAGTAGGTTGGCTCTTGGTGTGTCATAGATAGCTTTTATCGGATTGAGATAAGACCATATATTCCAGTTTTCTGTAGGTTTTATCATAAATGGATGTTGGACTTTGGCAAATGCCTTTTCTGCATCTATTGAAATGATCATGTGGTTTTGTCCTTAGTATGGGGTACTACATTTATTGACATGCATATGTTGAACCATCCCTGCATCCCTGGAATGAATCCTACTTGGTCATGCTGTATAATTCTCTTGATAATTTCCTGCATTCTGCTTGCCAGTATCTTACTGAGGATTTTTACATCTATGTTCATGGCCTGTAGTTCTCTTTTTTGATTGGATCCTTCTCAGGTTTTAATATCAGAGCAATGCTTGTTTCCAGGAGTAAATTAAGGCATATTGCTTCCCTTTGAATTTCATTAGAGTTTGAGAAGTATCAGCATAAGGTCTTCTCTCTCTTTTTTTTGTAGAATTCAGCAGTGAATCCATCAGGACCTGGGCTTTTCTTTGTTGATAGGTTTTTAATGACATCTTCGATTTCATTGATTTATATTGGTTCATTTTAGAATTTTCATGTCTTCTTGATTCAGATTTGTTAATTCGTATGTATCTGAAAATAGGTCCATTTCTTCTGTGTTTATTTTCTATCATATTAGCATGCAGGTTTTCAAAGTATGTATTAATCATCTGTATTTCTGTGTATCTGTTCTGATTTTACCATTTTCATTGCTAGTGCATATTTAATTCTGGAAGGAAGGACTGATTTGCATCGAGACAGCCATTCCAGCTACACAAGAAACAACAGGAACTAACATAAATTCCAGTTCTTTCCTTTAGTTTCAGATCATGCTTTTGGATTCTAATTTGTCTTGATTTCCCCAAATTTATTTTCATCTTCTATTACCAGCTGATTTCTCTGAAATTCAATCTCCAGCATCAGATGTGGAAAACACGGCCCTCCAGAGAATGTTTATGATATAAAGGAAAACATAATTTCCAACCTGCTGGAGATCAGATGTGCCAAATTCGTGTCCCCTGAAATCAAAGAATGAATTCCAAAGACAAAGGAGGTTAAGAGTTGGAGAAGTCTACTGGGAAAAAAGAATAGCTGCTGGGAGACAGGAGGGTCCCAGAAGTGGGTTGCCACTGAGGCCCTTTGCCAGGGATGATTTATATAGCAAAGCCAAAATGTGGGCACAGTGCGGATCAAACTACAATCAACTTAAAGGATTACAAGTGTCACCTCATAGTGGTCTAATGGGGAAGCAGGTCACGTAGCAAGGCTACATGGTAAGAATAAAGCCATTTTGGAGAAAAGATGGGTCTAGATGCTCTGATCACCCACTTGGGTGACTGATGACGATTTGGACTTTACCGGACCAGGTAATAGCAGTTGCAGTATAACTCTAAATTACTGCTTATCCCTTAGGGGAGGCAGGTAGGCCTGATAACTAGGTCTTTATCTTGAGATATGGTTCCAACCACAATTCCGATGTCTTTATTTTTTTTTCTGCTGATTTCCTTGATAGTCTCTTTCTGAATGCATATTAATTTATATGTAATTTAGCTGCCTATAATAGTTAGCAAGCTGCACAAGGTCAAATATACATTAATATACATGTCTGCTAGTGGTTGACCCAGATTGATACAGTGATCTTTCAAAAATATGAGACACCTAAACAGTAGAATAAATAACAGTACATGATTTTAATATAAATTTAAAGCACTATCTTAATGTTGTGGTTGTTGCTCAGTGCTAGAGCACTTATCTAGTGAGGAAAAGGTTTCATGTACAGCACCAGAAAAAAAACAGCAAGAGATCTGGTCAACCACAGCAGCTGATCACATCTGAAGTTGAATTTTATTCCTCCACTATCTCAAATAACAGACAAGCTAGAAGAACATAAAATACTCCTTGAAAGCAATAGAATATCATTTGATCCAAGATAAGAAAAAAGAAATCTAGAAGAAGTTACCACTTCAATATCTGGGCAAAAAGAAGTTTTGAATAAATTTAACCTTGTCAAATATGGAAAACAAAAATAAATAGCATGTTAAGTGTGTGAAAGTTCAGCTTAAAAAGTAGAAGAATAAAGCTTAATTATATAAGACAAATAAGCAATCCAATATGGAAAAAGAAGAAAAGAATTCATTAAACTTTTGTTTATATCAAAATTAAAAAGAAATGAAACAAAATAAAATATTATAGGAACAGAATGTGATGAATAATGCGGAGTTAAATAAGTCAATTAGGAACAGAACACTGTTCCACTACAAAAATAATATATAAATTAGAATGGGCAACGAAACAACACAGTCATAGCTGAAATTTAATTGGAAGCACAGAAGAAAATACAATAGTCATCTTTAAGGTACAAGAAACTAACTGGTAAAATTCCATTTGAGAAGTATAATATGTTGAATAGATAAAAATAACAGATTGAATAATGAGTATAAATTCAAGAAAATCATTAACAGTGTAGAGAATGCATATGATGGTGTAGTAGACTATATTTTTCTGAAATAAAGGAAGAATTTGATCTGAATATTACACAGGTATTATAAAAATACTGATTTAAATTATCAAGGTCAGAGTATATCTTCGTGAAGTTAGTGAAGTTCTAAAGTAAGTCATTTAAGCATGTAGACAGAAATATTAAAGTACCAAGGGACTGGAGGAGGAGGCAGCATGAAAGGGAATTAGAATAGTAGAAAGTATCTGCACAGTAGCCCTCAATCCAGAAGACAGTAGCGTAACATCGAACATTCTTAGGGAGATGCAAAGTGAACCAGAATTTTGCCACTCTCAAGTATTATGACAAAGATTTAAAATGACAGAAAATGCATTGAACAAACCAACTTTCATTAAAAGAGCTTAATAAAAATGCTGTTCACAGAGATGTGAATAAGATTAAAGTAAACAAGAAGAAATTATAATCGCCTAGGGATCAACAACGGTGGCAACCACTTACTATGTTTAAACTTAATGTAACAAAAACAGAGTAGAGTGCAATTTACCTAAAGGAGAAGGACCTCCTGGTACAGGCGCTTTCAAAGCCTTACCATTGCAGAGAAGTGAACGGGGAAGGAAAAAGAAACAAATATCTCAACTCTTTTCTTTTTCTGCCCTCAACTCTTCTGTTAACTCTCATTGGACGAAGAAACTGAAGCCACTAAACAAGAGTCTGGGTGGGGTATGGCTGTTCATCACAGTAGAGAAAGAAAGAATGGATACTGGAAAATGAGAAGCAAAAAGAAAGTATCTAGGACAACCAAGGATTTTATGCCCAACCACCACGTCTTCAAGTTCCAGAACTTAAGTTTGTAATGCTACTAGGCCAGTCTGTTAATAACAATAATAAAAATACCGATAATTTAAAAATAAAACCCAGCCAATAATGAAGTGAATCAAAGTAAAGAATTGAGGAAAAGAGAAGCTGTAGTGAACACTGTTTTATCAGCTCTGTTGTTGAGGCTTTCCACTGCATTTTCTGACTTACTACATTATTCATTTTCAGGATTTCTGTTTCGTTCATTTATGTGACCCTTATCTCAGCCAAATATCTCATTCATATAACCAATTGTCTTCCTGATTTTATTGAATTGTCATGTCCATATAACCTTATATCTCATTAATTTTTCTTCGTTTCCTTATAATCATTCCTTTTCTTTTGTTTGTAACCAGGAATCGAACTTGGTACCTTGCACTTTTGAGGCAAGCGGCGGGACCACTGAGATAAATTCCCTGCCCTAATAATTCTTTTTGGCTCATTATTGGGGACTTTGTCAATGCCCTTTTCTTGGAGTCTGTTGGAAGAAAAACTATTGTTACTATATTGAAGTCCTGTTACTTTTTTCATATTCCTTGAGTTGTTATGCTGAGATTTATGGATCTGATGAATTAACTGTATCTACCACTTTTATATGGTGGCCTTCAGATGTGCCTGAGGTTATCATTTTGGTAAACTATGATGGCTTAGGTTCCAGGCAGTCACTGTAGTAAAATCTTCTTATACCTTCTTTATCTGTAAACAGTGGCTTTGAGTGTGATGCATATAATGTTGGGACCAGAGAACCTTCCTATTTCTGGGGGCCAAAGGGGGTACAGTCCAAACGGGTATGGAACACACAGGCATGGGGGTTGGGTATCCTCTGTGTACCCACTCCAGCAATGGGCATGGTGGTGCTGGGGAATTAGAAGAAGTGCACATTGGTGTGCACTCCAGGAAAACTAGCAGCACAGAGCATGGGCAGGCTAACCAGAGTTTTTAACCCAGTGAAAGGTAGAAAAACTTTTCCAAGAGAGAAAAAATAATTAACTGCAAGGAACTTCCAAACTTACATGCAATTTTGAAATTTTACTAAAGTATAATACACACCTAGTGAATAAACAAGGCATAGTTCAATATATTTCATCTCCAAAATCCCCTCATGCTATCTTTGAATCACCTTTGCCAAATGTAATCACTAATCTAACTTCTAATATACAGCAATTTGTTTTACATATTTTTGAACTTTATACAAATTAAGTAATACCGTTTTGTACATTTTGTCCAACTTCATTCATTAAACATTATGTTTTAAAATTCTTTTATATTGTTGCATATAGATGCAGTTTTCTTTGTTCTTATTTACATATGATACTTTACATCAAGGATTGGCAAGCCATGGCCTACAGGTTGAAATCCAGCTCATCACCTGTATTTATGTGTCCCACAAACTAAACTTATTTTTATATTAAAAAAGAAACCAAAAGAGTACAATTTAAAGACACTTGAGGGCTGGGAATTTAGCTCAGCGGTTTGGTGGCCTGCCTTGTAAGCACAAGGACCTGAGTTCAATCCCCAGTACCAAAAAATTAAATAAATAAAAATAAAATAAAGACACTTGAGAACTTTCTGAAATTCTAATTTTAGGACCCATACATAAAATTTGTAATGGGACTATAACCATGCTTATTCATTTTTATATTGTACCTAGCTGTATTTGTGTTATGAATACAGAGTTTAAATCAGAATTGAAGAGCTGTGACAGAGACTGTATTGCCTACAAAATCTAAAATATTTACTCTGTAGACCTTTATATATAATTGCTTGCCAACCCCTACGTTATGTGAGTACGTTACAATTTATTTATCACTTTTCCTATTGAAATGGTGTCTTAGTAGTTTCCAGTTTGGGGACATCACATAAATTGCTGCTTGCTATGGCCACTTTTATGTGTTTCCTTCTTGACCATATGCGAGGATTTTTATCGCATATATTACACTAAGATGTGGAATTGCTGCTTTTTAAGAAGACACTGTCAAATAGTGTTCCAAAAGAACTGTAAAAATTTACAATCCATCTGGCAGTGTTTGGGTGTTATGGTTATTTTATACCCTTTCCAACACTTGGCATTATGCCTTATTAATTTTAGCCAGTTTGGTTAGGTTTTAGTAGGACATTTAATTTTCATTTTTCTTAAAGATGGTCACAAGTTTTTTTTATTTTTTATGTTATTGTCAGGACTTTTAAGCTTTTTATTTCCTATTTGTCTAGTGTTCGTATATAGAAATGCAGTCAATTTTTTTTTGCATTATATCTGCATCCAGCAAAGTTGCTAAATGCATTGTTAATACTATTGGCTTGTAACTTCTGTTGGATTTTTCCACCAACTCTACCCTGTGTTCTCCAAATACTTACAGTTGAATTTATTCTTTCAATCTTCACATTTTTCCTCCCCCCTAGTCCCTCTTTTCCTCCCTTTCTTTCTTCCCTTCTTCTTTTCCTCTTTTCTTTTGTTTTTCTTCTTTCTTTCTTTCTCAGTCTGTCTTTGTCATTTTTGTTTTTGTATTTCTTTGTTATATGTATGTAGTTTTAATACATTTGCCAGGATGTTCAGTACAATGCTAAATAAAATTTATTGTACCTGACAGGACTTGTCCCATGTAGAATCTTAAGGAAAACTCTTTCAATATTTCACCAATAAGTAAGATTTTTCCTTTAAGTTTTTACAGATACGCCTTCTCAAATTAAGGAGTCTGTCTTCTATTTATAATTTACAAAAATGTGTATGTGTGTCTGTCTGTGTCCTAAAGTAAAAATGAATGTCAACTTTCATCAAAAGCTTTTAGTTCTAAACAGATCATCATAGTTTTACAATTTTCCCTTGTAACGAGATGAAATGCATTATCTAAAGTTTAAATTTAAACTGTCTTTCAAAGATGTTTGTTGAACAAATGTCCTTGAAAATAGTCTAATACAAAAAACCATGTTTGAGATTTGCAGAAATGCAGGAAACTAATAGAGAATTATCTCTAAATATTAGCCAGCTTTTGTGTCTGTACTTCTTTGCTTTGGCGAACTTCTCTATTAGTATGCCACAGCAGCTAGGATAAATCTACTCCATTTGCCACAGCATTTGATTTAAGAGCATTACCAATAGGACCTCAAACAGTTGAATGAGGCCATTATTATGTGTTCACTTAGCTATGCTTCCCAGGTTTCTGGGTCAAGCAGATGAAGAAATCTTATAAATCATAAGGTCTATTTTTGAAACTTGGTTGACTTTTTCCTCAAGTATTCATGTCATTGTCCATCATCATTTTTGACAACATGGATGATCCTGTAGAATGTTATGTTAGGTGAAATAAGCACAGGGTGACACAGGAAATGTGATCTCACTCATATATGGAATCTAATAACACTGACTTTAAAGAAAGAATAGAATGGTGGTTATGAGAAGTGTAGAGGGAGGAGAACTAAAGATTTTGATAAAAGAATATAAAATTATACCTAGATAGCGGGTGGAAAAGATGAAGATAAAAAGCAAATGTGAATGAATTAGATCAGTAAATGCATGGGCTGGGATTTGGCTCAGTGGTTCTGTCACCTGCCTCGCAAACACAAGAGCCGGAGATGGATCCCAGGTACCAAAAAACAAAACAAAACAAATAGATGAGTGATTACCTGGGAGTTGGGAATGCAGGAAAGAGTATATGGGAGAGAAACTGAATGTTAGTAGTTATGGAGCTTATTTCTTGGGTGATGAAAATCCTGTAGAAATGATGGTGGTGATGGCAGCAGAACTCTGTGAACTTATAAAAACTGTGGGATTGTACACTTTACACGGATGAAATGTATGCATGTACCTTATAGCTCAATGAAATTGTTTTCAAATAAATAATAAAATTAAATAATTCCAACTTCTGAGAAAAAAAAGGAAAATGTCTAAGTTGGATGAAGAACATGTAGTAATATTGTATTAGTATTAGAAATATGTCCATTATATTATTCTGAATAAAAATGGAGCTATAAAATAGGACAACATGATTTTAACTATGTAAAGATGCAAACAGGATAGACAGGAAAGTAACAAGCAAACAATCCCAGAAATTAGATGATGAGTAATTTTGATTTTTTTTCTGATTCTTTATACTTTTGACTAGTTCATAAATTTTCTAAACTGCATGAACTTTTTAAATTAAAATTAAACAGAATGAAATTCAAACAGACATTATTGTAACAGGACAGTCTGGTTTTGGGGAAGAAAAATTATTTCTGAATTCTTGAGATGATGCGAATTAAAGAAATTGAGAAAAAGTAAGTCTTGTCTCTATCGACCACTAAAAAGATGTTCCTCAGACAATTTAACAATCATTTTCCTAGGAAGTTAGAAATATTATAGAATGTACATTATCTAGTTCAGTGGACCTTCGGCTTGATTGTCTATGACTCAACATTATTTTGACATTTATAAACTAATTGTTGCCATTGGAAACAAGAAAACTTTACCAAAATTCCTTCACTTTTTAAAATTATACTTTCTATTCTTAGGAAATTGTAGATGCACGTGCAATGTAAAAAGTAATACACAGATCTTGTGCCCCCTTTATTTCATTTTCCTCAGTAAAACTGTCTTACCAAGTTGCAAAGATCACAATGTTCCCTCCTCCTCTTTTCTTACCACCACAAGTATCCTTCAGGTTAGCTTTTTATAAACATGCTAAAAATTCCACCCACTCTCGCCCTCTGTTTAACAACCGACAACCACTAAGTTGTTTTCCATTTCTAAAGTTTGCCATTTTAAGATTCTTTCTTATTCTCCGTCAGGACACAGGACCAAGGTGCAAAGGAGAACCCCATAGAGGAAATTTGCATCTCCAAGCTCCGCCTCAACGTTTGCGTCTGCAGGAGTGCACAGACTGACCAGGGCAGCCAGGTGTGGGAGCAGCTCTCGGGCGAGGCCCCTATATTTTATAGACCTAGATACACTGTCAGATCCTTTGGCAGCAGGAGAAATGAAAAGATATCTGTGGGGCAAGGCAGAAGAAACTTTACAGAAAAGTCCAAAGGAGTAAGAATATGAGTTAAGAAAAAATAACCTCAGATCTTGGAAACTTTGGGATTCAGGAGCACATATATCTGAGCATCAAATATGAAGCAAGCATTGGTGTCCATTGTCTGGACTTCTGTGTGGTGCTGGACAGCACTGCAGACAAGAGGCCAGGACACACTGCAATGCAGAATCAGAATCAGCAAAGAGAAAGCCATGTGCTGGTTCCAGCAGAAGAATGATGGGATCATCTTTCCAGACAAAAATATTCCCATTTCTATCCAAAATTCCAATACAATGTTTTCAGTGAATTGTAAAAAAAAAAAATCGTATGTCAATGAAATCATACTTCATGTAGCCTTTTTGAGACTGTACACAGTATAGTTCTCTTAAGATTCGCCCTGGTTGCTGCACATATTGACAGGCCATTTCCTTTTTATTTCTGTGATGTGAACATACCAGCTTGTTTAATCATTCAGCCACTGGAATAGGTTTGACTTGTGACCAGTGTTTTACTACAATGTGTTACAAACTATGCAGCTACTCAGTTGTATGGCTTTTGTGTGTTTAGTTTTTAAGGAAATTGTCAGATATTTTTCAGATTGGCTGTATCATTTTACATTCTCACCAGCAATGCATGAGTGATATAGTTCCTCTATATCCTCAGTAGTATTTAGTATTTCTTTTCTTTTTGTTTTTGGGGGGTTTCTTTTAGCCAATTTGAGAGATGTGCAGTGTTATCACATTGAAGTTTTAATTTTCATTTCCCTAATGGCTAAAGACGTAGAGCATGTTTTCATGTGGTTCTTTACCATCTGCATATCTTCTTTGGTGAAATGCCTCTTCAAGGCTACTGTCCAGTTCCTCGTGAATTGTTTCCTTTCTTTACCGTTGAATTTTGAGTTACTTGTATATGCCCAATATAAGTTATTTTTGGGGTATATATATATATATATATACATATATATATATATGGTTTGGGCCTGAATCTTACTTCATCATTGTCTATTTTTAGTTTTTAATTTCCTCAAGCTCCAATATCTTTCAGTGATAAAAGGTAAATAATC
>NW_022900949.1:64918707-64922107 GCF_012274545.1 Fukomys damarensis | reverse complement strand
ATATATATATATGGTTTGTGAATATTATTACCCAGGTGGTAGCTTGTTTTTTCATCTTCTTATCACTGTCCTTCATTTAAAAAATAATTTTGACAAATTTCCAATTTATCGACTTCTCATTTTGTAGATTATGTTTAGATATGTCTAAGAACTCTGCCTAGTTGTAGGTCTTAAAATTTTTCTACTGCATTTTCTCTAAGAGCTTTAGAGTTTTAGGTTCATATTCTATTTTGAGTTAATTTTTGTTGAAGATATGAGATGTAATTCCAGGCTTCTTTTTGTTATTGCTGTTGTTTTATTTATGGATGTCCAATAGCTCCAGTAAGATTTATCGGAAAGACCACCATTTCATCAATCAGCGGCCTTTTCATCTTTGTGAAAAACCACTTTGACATATTTACACAGCTCTATTCTGTTCCATCAGTCGATGTGTCTATGTACCTAGCCCTCCACCATAATCAAGACTAAATACAATCTTGATTACTATAACTATAGAGTAAGCCTTGAAATCAAATAAATTCTTTATGCTTTATTCTTTTAAAATTTATTTTACTTATTTAATTTTTTTAAATTTCCATATGAATTTCACAATAATCTCATTTACATTTACAAGAAAATTTCTAAATTTGATAGAAATTATGTTAAATCTGTACATAAATTTGAGGAAAATTGGCATCTTTACTATATTGAGTCTTTTCATCTGTGAATATGAAGTTCCTTTTCATTTATTCAATTTTCATTGTGCAGTTTTCAACATATAAATCCGTAACCATTAAACTTAACTGCCAACTTGCTTGGGTGAGGAGTTGCCTAGAGGATTAGTCAAGCACATTTCTGTGTGTGTCTGGGTAGGCAAGAAGGCATGGCCTTGAATAATAGTTGTCTTCCTGAGCCTCTTCTCTGCTGGAGTCCTCTTCTCTTCTTCCCAGCCACAATGAAGTAAACATCTTTGTTATTTCAGGCTGTTCAGCCATAATATTCTGGCCTTGGGGCCAGTTTAGGATGAACCGAATTTTCTGAAATCATGAGCCAAATAAACCTGTCTTCCTTTAAACTGTGGATGCCCGATATCTGATTACTATAAAATCCTGTACATATTTTGATAGATTTACACTTCTGCACTAAAATATTGAGCACCTATAATTAAGTTTTACTGTGCACATATTTGCTGCTGATATATAGAAATCCAATTATTTTTGTTTGTTGGGTATCATGCAACATTAAGTAACAACATAGCATTAATTAAAGGCTTGCTATATGTTATGTAGATTTCTAAATATTAACTCATTGAGTACTCAACACAATGCTAAATTGTAGATATAGTTTTACTCCCATTTTACAAGTGAAGATCCCAGAGTAGAGGGTTTTAAATAACTTGCTCATTTGGAACAGAAAATAATCAGGATTTGAACCCTACCAATCAGATTCATCTTTAGATCAGAGTCCTGTCAACTCAGACATATTGCAGGACAAACACAGTTCCTGGATCTTTGACATCATGCTCATTTTAAAAGGCACAGGACTTCCAGTTTCAGAGGAAGAAGTAACTCCCTTTTGTTGTTCAAATATCAGGACCATATCTCGTTCTAAATTCTAAAATAACATTTTGGAACACTGTATTTACATCTTGTTAAGATATTACAATTTCCTGTGTCTCTCTGTGCATTTGCTAAATGGAAATCATTATTTGAATGCCTTAATGTAGATTTCCAACTGAAAATTACTGTTATCTATTGATCTAAAAATAATGACTAAAAGCTTTTCCATAAAGAGATGAATACTAGGGCCGGGGATTTAGCTGAGTGGTTCAGTGGCCTGCCTTGCAAGCGCAAGGACCTGAGTTCAATCCCCGGTACCAAAAAAAAAAAAAAAAAAAAGAGATTAATACTATATTAAATATATGCATTTATAAATCAAATTCTTAGCAAAGGAGTAGCAAGACAGAGGCTCAATAGTAGCTAAAATGCAAACTAAAATTTCCAAATCTAATGTTTTTCTAACATACTTGTAAAGACACTTTTTAAAAATCTAGTGATTGTTTCTTGAGTTTTAACAAAGAAATATATAAAGAATAAATTTGCAAGCATTCTTATAAAATGACCATTAAGTTTATAGTTGACAGTAATTTATGACCTGGATTTTAGAAAATACAAAAATATGTGTCTATACAAAAATATTTTCAGTCATTGGAAATATGGATTTGTTTTTGTTTTTGTTTTTCAAATTTAACAAACAGTTTACTAGGACTGAAGTATCCATCATTTCCCTATTTGGATCAGAAAATAAGACTACTGAACAATAATTCTACCAAGGCACACTTGGATTATCAGTGTTAAATTAATCCATGTTGTTTTTAATATTACTTTGCTGAAACATGCATGTATTTTCACTCTAAATTTAAATGCTAGAATTACTTTACTGTATTTTACAGATCTCACACTGTTTTCCTCTTCAGTGAGGTGCTTATGTAAATATTAAATAACCAAAGAACAGGAATGAATCCAACTTTCATACCCAAAAGTATATAATTTCAGAAGATTCATGGTGGATTAAAGAATTAATAATAGTGTTGGCAAATGAGAGTGGTGGTGTTTTCATTTTAGGAATGAATTGCTTCTTAGCTTAATTGTTTCCTGTGCTCTCAGTAATCATACTATTTAGAAATCAAACTGTATAAGATAAGGTAGATTTTTTATAAATACATTCATTTCCAAAAGTATAAAAAGATGCATTAATGAATCTTGAGTTCAATTTCTGGTTGTATATATTATTAACTAATCTTCATTCCATAGATGAAGATTGAGAATTAGACTACCATATAGGTTACATTAAAAACATATATTAACCCAAAATGGCTCCAATAAAATTGTTACTCATAGTACCAGCTACATTTAAGAAACTTAAAACTAAACAACTACAAATTAGAAAGCCTAAAAGTCAGAATCAGAGTTTTCTAGAAATTAGAAATTTTGTTTCAAAGATTAAAAATTACCAGTTGGACTTGTAACATTAGGAATTATTAGACATTATTTCAAATGATTAACAATGATTTTCTGCTAATATCATGAGGAGTCAATGAGATGTGCAGACAGGCTAAGTAACTGGCTCAGGATCTCACAGAGAGCTTTAATAATAGAGCCAGGCTGACAATCTAAAGAGTTGAACTCATCATCACTTTGTACTGTGTTTTCTTTTTCTCACTTAGAATTTTTCTGAAAAATTAGTTGAAATATTCCTATTTCTGAAAAGTGTCTGCAATGTGGTCTTGAGATTTATGCACATATCCTGTTCCTCTGCAGTTGATGTCACTCTCAGTAGATATTAATATGTATTAACTATTAAACTTTTCATTTTCCTTTTCTAGCATAGCGCTCTCTCTCTCTCTCTCTCTCTCTCTCTC
>NW_022900949.1:64902062-64918675 GCF_012274545.1 Fukomys damarensis | reverse complement strand
AAATGATAACAGTGTACCACCTATTGAAGTTTATATTAAAGGATCAGACTTGAAACTCAATTTATGGTCCTTATCTTTGTATAGGAGAAGTCCCTGACACCGTTGATTAGATAGAGATGATCAATTCATATGCTAAACTTTAAGGTCATGAGTTATCCTGGTAAAAAGACTCTGCCTAAAGAGAGAGCAGTAAAATTAAATGTAGCAAATACATTTCATCTAAATTAGAAACACAAACATGTTTAGCTTGAGAAGTGGGATTACATTTCAATTGACACATACATAGCTTCCTCTCTAGTATTTTCAAATCAATAAAAACTGTAGTAGCTCTAAAATCTTTTTTTTGCAAAACTGTTTGCTATGGTTCATCTTAATTTGAAACATAATTTTTATTTTAACTTTAGACGGTTGCAAAGGATATTTTTTTCTGTCATGTTTTGAGGTTTAAAATCAAGATTAATCTTTTAAATAAAATAAAATCCTTATACCTTAGAAAGAATCCTGCATATCATGAGAGACAACATTTAATTCATTAAAAATAGCCTCTGTCACTCAGTGTCTGGCATTAACTCTCTCACAGAAAGTCCTATAATTCTAACTAACACCATTTAAGTCATAGGGAATGATTTTTTCAAGGACACTACCCTCAACTGCCACACAAAAATAATGTGAAACTACTTCTAAATGTCAAGAAAGTCTGTAGGATGTACTTTTGCTAAGGTCTGAGTCAGATACTGCTTTGGAGTGCAGTGCAGATTTGAAGCACTTAACACAAAGACCAATTAATTTATTCATCAAATCCCTATAGCAGATGGCATGAATGCAAAATATTCTTGCAAAAAAACAAAGTAACATTTCCGAAGGATAAAATGTATTGTCTTCTTACCGCTATGATTTTTTACTACAATGATGCTTTTAAGAGATATACATAGTAGCAGAATATTATGTATAAATAATAATTCATATTTATATAAGAATATTTGGAACAATTTTGAACATGCAACTAGATGAAATATGGTTGAAAATAATTTTCTTTTCATAAATATGCTTAATAATGTCAAATTCAATGTACAAAATTAAGTGATGTTGATTTAAAAGTTTAAAATACATTATTCATATTTATATATCTTCTAATTTTAACAAAGAATTTTGAAGGTTAGTAAAATAATATTTCAAAATAATAAAAAATTCTTACTGAAAAATGGAAATAAAGTGTTTGTAAATGGGGAGGGGAAGAGGGGGTGAAGGGAGGGTAGGGACAAGGGGAAAACATAAGAACCAAGACCTGTCATGTAAAGGTACGAGATCCCAATAATGAATGTAACGCTACTGTATATCTAAAATGTACCAATAAACTTAATGAGGAAAAAAATTTTTATTGAGCCCCACCCCCAGGGCCTCAGCAGAGAAACAGTGAGACGTGCAACCACATGGAGCTTGGGGGCTACCCCATCCCTACCCTCTAGGACTCTGCAGAGGAATGATGAGAGGCACAGCCACACAGGCACCTGCAACCCCCCCCCCACACACACCTCTGGCCTCCTGTCTGGGCTGGTACCTGGATTCACACCACAGAGGCACAGGGGCACATGAAGGCCATTTTTCTGAGCTTCAGCCTTGATTTGATTTAATCCACACAGTTAAAGGTGATACATTAATAACTACCACAAATTGTCATTTTTAATCTGTGTGTGATGATATTGTGTTGCTGATTATATCACTTGGGCTAAGGTATTGTGATTGATCAAATCAGTTGTCCTTTCTGGTATATGAAAATGAGAGGATCTCAGAGTCATTAGAAACTCAAAACATAAAGACAAGCTATAACAGGAAGATCAAAGTATTAACCCAGGAATTAAACCAAGGACAGTACCAGCAACAAAAATAGAAATGAGAAGACATTCAGGCAAGGTGCAAGCACAAACACAGGCTTCCAGTTCACCAAAGGCAAATTCTGGAGGAAATTAGGTGGAAAAGTCTGATAATCAACCACCTGGGCAACCTGAACTGATAGCACAAGAAGTAACAAAACAGATGAACGAGGTTCTAGTAAAATTCAAAACAGAAATAATTTCTGAGATAACTACAGAGATGGTGAGCACAATGAAAGGCACAATTAGAGACTCTAGAACTGAAACAGATTTAAAGAACACATGAATTCAGGACCATGATAGAAGCCATCAATGCCAAGCATGGGAAAGAAATGGAAACCATGAATGCTCAACATAGGAAGGAAATGCAATCCATAAAACAGATTCAAACAGATATCCAAGAGATTAGAAACTCTATTGAAAGTATACATCACACACTGACCCAATCTGAAGACAGAATATTAGATATACAAGACAGGATGGTGGTTAGTGGCCATGAAAAGAGGGATCTTTTATAAAAAGCAAGGGGTCATTAAAAAATGAATCCAACAGCTCCTAGATGACACAAAGAAGAATAATATAAGACTAATAGGAGTCCTTGAAAAAGCAGGAAAAAGTACGAGTAACATAAAAAAAATAAAAATAAAAATAAAACAGTTCATGGAATTAATGACAGAAAATCAGAGCAAAAGAATTTGACATACATATGAGTAAGGCTTATAGGCTCCAATTAGCCATGATCACAAAAATATCTGCTCCTAGACATATAATACTCAAGATCCCAGAAACCCAGCAGAACAAAATACCACAAGCAGTTAGAGAAACAAAACAAATCTCATGCAAAGGAAAGCCTATCAAAATCACACCAGACTTTTCAACACAAGACCTCAAGTCAAGGAGAACCTGAAGTGAAGTATTTCAAGTCCTAAAGGAAAACAAACTCCAGTCTAGATTGATGTATCCTGCAAAACTATCTTTCAAAATGGATGGAGATATAAGATACTTCTGTGACAAAGAACACTTGAGAAACTTCGTGAATACTAAACTAGCACTTCAGACAATTCTAAATAATATCCTAGAAAGAGACAATGAAGATCGCAACTCCATGAGGCCAAACAGAACAAATCTAGCAGGCAAGGCAAATTAAAGAGAGAGGGGGAAAAAATTAAAAAGAACCAACAGGAAAATAACATGATGATGATAAGTCAATACATATCAGTTATAACCATCAATGTTAATGGCCTCGATTCACCTATAAGAAGAAATAGACTGGCAGAATGGATTAAGAAGCAAAATCCAACAATATGTTTATACAAGAAACAAACCTAGTTCAAAAAGAAACTCATAGAATGAAAGTAAAAGGATGGAAAACAGTTCTCAAGGTAACAGAAATCCAGAAAAAAGCACGGGTAGCTATTTTATTTAATATCTTGTCTTGCCTGTTGGATACATTCTTCTGGGTTTCATGGAGTTGTGACCATTATTGTCTTTTCCTAGACATTGTTTAAATTTTTTTGGAGTGCTGGTTTGGTATTCGTGAAGTTTCTTAGTGTTCTTGTCACAAAAATAGCTATTTCTCCTTTGATTTCACTTCACTCCAGAAAGAATGGCTGTTATCTAGAAATCAACCGATAACAAATGCTGTGGGGGAAAAGGAACACTTTTGCTCTCTTAGTGGGAGTGTAGACTAGTGCAACCACTGTGGAAATCAGTATGGTGAAACCTCAAAGAACAAAGACTAGAGGCCCCATTTGACTCAGCTATTTCCCTAGGGGGTATCTTCCCAAAAGAATTAAAATAATTCAGTTTGGATAAAAGTAAAGTCAAACAGGAATGATTGTAAAAGAAAAAGAATAACTGATCTTGAATCTTAACATTACTCAGGCACATCCATTTCAGGAAAGTCAACTCATGGAAATTGAGACACTATAGACTGAACTCCCTTTCAACTACTTGTACCCTGGAGAAGGGACATTTGTATCTTCCAGATATTAATATAACCTGGTTTGAAGACTACTAATATTGTCACTCATATCAAACATTGGCAATTGCCTGACACCCTTAGTTTACTCTAGCTATACTTTCTTCCAGCTGTTGTGACAAGATGGACTAGGACCCCTTTCTCAAAGGAAAAAACACCCACCCACAATCTCTAATTACAGTTGTCTCTACCTTCTGAACCCTCAGTGATTTCCTTGAAGGTAACTCAAGTGGTCTCCAAAATTTTCCTTTATCATGTATTGTCTTTCTTAATTTTTTTATTTTACTTTTAAGTTTTTTAAAAAATAACAGATCCAACACTATAGTTTTGATATATCTTATTAGCCACTAAAGGTTGAAATTTATGAGAAATATGACAGCAATTTCCAACTCTTCCAACCAAAAGTTGAAAACTACATATTGGAGAATCTCTTTATTCTTTTTTTTCCTCATTGAGTTTATTGGTACAATTTAGGTATACAGTACAGTTACATTCATCATTGGGATATTGTACCTTTACATGACAGGTCTTGGTTCTCATTTTTTCCCCTTATCCCTGCCCTCCTTTTACCCGCTCGTCCCTTCCCTATTTACAAACACTTTATTTCCATTTTTTGATTTTCTCATTTTTTTCTTTCCATTATTACCTTTCCCTTACCCTTCCCACTTTCCCCTACACTTTTAGCCCTATTCTTCCTATTTCACATTGTCAATTATCTCATTATGATCTTACGTACCAGTACAGTTTTTCAAACCATAGAAACTATTCGGTATTTATACATGTGTGACTTACATATTTTACTTAGGAGTATATCCTCAATAAATATCCATTTTCCTATGAATTAATCTAATTTCTCATTCGTTATGTCTGAGTAGTATTCCATTTTATAGAAAAAAACACATCTTCTTTATCCAGTCTCCAACTGATGGGCAAATGGGTTATTTCCAAGTTTTAGCTATTACAAACTGTACCACTATAAACATAGGTGTGCATATATCACTGTGATATGATTCTTTTGGAAAGATACCCAGCAGAGGGATGGCTGGGTCAAATGAAGCCTGTAAACCTAGTTCTTTGCGTTATCTCCATATTGATTTCCACAGTGGTTGCACCAGTCTGCACTACCACCAACGATGGAGAAATCCTTTCTCCCCACAACCCCACCAACATTTGTTATTGGTTGATTTCTTCATAGAAGACATTAGAATCCCTTTATTCTTATTATGAGAATAGCATGATGAAGAAAGCTTATGTGCCAAGGGCCAGAAATCCTATTAGTAAAGAACTAACAGAAAAACAAGAATGCAATCAATCCATGAGGGAATGTACTTATGTATTTAAATGAATATATATTCAATTCATTATGTCACAGTATTTTCAATAGAATTTATGCATACACATTTCTCTGTGTGTGTGCACGTGTGAGTAATGATTGATATTTGTAGTGCTATAGCACTTCAAGTGCGGGTGATATTTAAACAGATATATGTTTAGGGGATGAATAGTAGAATTGAAAATACAAAGTGATATAAAAAGACACAAAGGAAAACACATTAAGAGAGAATGGGACTCATTAATTGAGTGAGGAGCTACAAACCTGAAGCTTAAGGTGTGTCAGAATACCTATCAATGAAGTTAGTCTGAAATTTGAAATAATGTCAGTTCCTAAACACAAGGGATTTCCAGTTCCCTCACTGCTACATAAATTCTACAGTAAATTCTGTTTTAAAGGTATCCTAGGTTTCTTCCTGTCTCTTCTGACAAAGACATACAGTTATGGAGTTCTTTTTTAAATAGGTTAATATGCCTTGCTTGTACCAAAATAGCATAACTTGCTGACTGAATGTGTATTTTAAATTATAAAAGTGTTGACCTACATTTTAGAAATACGATTTCATTTTCTGAATAGTATTTTTATGTGTCTGAAAAACTGTCTGGAAAATATGCCAACAGACCATCTCTAGTTAATTCTGACATTTTAAGATTTTTTTATTTAAACTTTTCCACTCTTTGCTTATCTATTTACTGTCAGAAAGTGTAGAGCATTTTGCCTCACAAACTAAACAGCCACTGTTTTGCAATAATTTTTATGAAAAAAACTATTCATTAAAAATCAAAGGGCCTGTAAGTCAATGAACAATTGTGTAGTTTAGGGAAAATATTCTGACAAAATTATTCTGTTAGACTGCAGCTCCTGAACAGAAAGACCTCTTCTGCATCATTCCCCGTGCATGTTCCCAGTGCCTAGATATTCATTCAATATTTTTTGCATGAACTCTCCACAAATAAAACAACTGAAATATTAACAACTCTTATTATTATAATTACCACTACATAGCTCTTATTAATTTCTAAAAAACTTGAGAACTATTTTTTAATTGAGTTTATTGGTACATTTTAGGTATGCAGTACAGACATTCATCATTGGGATCTTGTACCTTTACAAGACAGGCCTTGGTTCTCATTTTTTTCCCTTGTCCCTGCCCTTCATTCACCCTTCCTGTCCTCCCCATTTACAAACATTTTATTTCCATCTTTTCATTTTCTCACATTTTTTCTTTTCCCTTATTACCTTTCCCCTACCCTTCCCACTTTCCCTACACCTTTAGCTCTTTTCTTCCCATTTCACGATGTCAGTTATCTCATTAGGATCTTATGTACTATTACAGTTTATTCACACCAGAGAAACTATTCGGTATTTACACATGTGTGACTTATTTACTTCACTTAGGGGTATATCTTCAATATGTATCCATTTTCCTATGAATAAATCTAATTTCTCATTCTTTATGACTAAGTAATATTCCATTTTATAGAAAAACCACATCTTCTTTATCCAGTTTCCAACTGATGGGAGAATGGGCTGTTTCCAAGTTTTAGCTATTACAAACTGTGCTGCTATACACATAGGTGCACATATATCACTGTGATATGATTCTTTTAATTCTTTTGGAAAGATACCCAGCAGAGGGATGGTTGGGTCAAATGGAACCTCTAAGTCCCAGCTCTTTGAGGTGTCTCCATATTTATTTCCATAGTGGTTGAACCAGTCTGCACTCCCAACAACAATGGAGAAGGGTTCCTTTGTCCCCACAACCCCACCAACATTTGTTATTGTTTGATTTCTTAACAGCAGCCATTCTTTGTGGGATGAGGTGGAATCTCAGTGTTGTTTTCATCTGCATTTCTCGAATGAGCAGTGATGTGGAACATTTTTTCATATATTTACTTGCTGCTTTTACTTGTTTGTCTGAGAAATGTCTGTTCATTTCAGATGCCTATTTTTTAATTGGGTCTTTATATTTGGGGGCGTGGTTGTTTTGAGTTCTTTATGTATTCTAGATAATAGTCCTTTTTCTGAGGAGCAGCTGGTAAAAATTATTTTCCCTCATTGTAGGTTGTCTGTTAGTTCTGTTGGTGGTTTATTTTGCAGTGCAGAAGCTTTGTAATAAGATGAGATCCCAGTTGTTGATTCTTTCTGCTAGTTCCTGTGCTACTGAGGATTTGTTCATAAAGTCTTTTCCTATGTTTTTGTCTTCAAGAGTTCTGCCTAATTTATCTTCCAGCAAGTTTAATGTTTCTGTTTTAATATTTAGATCTTTAATCCACTTGGATTTTAATTTAGTGCATGGTGACAGATAAGGGTCTAGTTATAATCTTTGGCAGGTTGAGATCCAGTTTTTCCTACACCATTTATTAAAGAGGCTATCTTTTCTCCAGTGGGGATGGTCAGCTCCTTTGTCAAAGATTATGTAGTTGAGTACATCTAGATTTGTTTTTGTGTCTTCCAATCTGTTCCACTGATCCTCAGATCTGTTTCTTTGCCAGTACCATGCTGTTTTTATCACAATGGCTTTGTAGTATAGCTTCAAATTGGGAATTGTTATACCTGCTACCATGTCTCTGTTGCCTAGGATGGTTTTTGCTATTCTAGGTCTCTTATGGTCCCAAAGGAATTTTTGGATTCTTCTTTCTAGTTCTGTGAAGTATAGTGTTGGGATTTCAATCGGGATTGCATTGAATCTGTATAACAGTTTTGGTAGTATGGCCATTTTCACTATGTTGAGTCTTCCTACCCAGGAGCAGGGGATATCTTTCCATTTTCTTATATCCTCTTTGATCTCTTTTTTCAGAGTGCTGTACTTTTCAGTGTAGAGGTCTTTTGCTTCTTTCGTTAGGTTGATCCCTAGATACTCCATTTTTTTGGATGCTATTTTGAAAGGAATTGTTTCCCTAATTTCTCTCTCAGTGAGTCTGTTATTTGTGTACAAGAAGGCTATTGATTTTTGAGTGTTGACCTTGTATCTGTCTACTCTGCTAAAAGTGTCATCTGAGTCTAGAAGTCTTTTGATAGAGTTTTTTGGGTCTTCAACATAGTGTATCATATCGTCATCAAATAATGACAGTTTAACATCTTCCTTTCCTATCTTTATTGCTTTAATTTCTTTCTCTTGTCTAGTTGCTGTGGCTAATGCTTCCAGAACTATATCGAACAGGAGTCATGATAGTTGGCATCCTTGTCTTGTTACTGATTTTAACGTGAAATTTTTCAGTTTTGGGCCATTTAATATAAAGTTGGCTGTTGGTTTTTCATAGATAGCCTTTTTCAAGTTGAGATATAGGCCATGTATTCCAATTTTTTGCAGGGTTTTTGTCATGAATGGGTGTTGAATTTTGTGAAATTCTAACTATTAAAGGCTTTAACCTGTTCCTGGTTATTCCCTTCTCAAAAAATAAAGCAATGTAGGAAACAACTTCAAATACGTGAAATGTAATAATATAAGTCTTTAACCACTCCCTGTGTTCCCACTTTAGAAATGGAGGAACACCTGGTTAGAAATAATCTAGAAACCACACTATGTTTGTCAGGACTGCCTGTCATCATTGACAAGGAGAAAGTTTACTATGGGCAATATTGAATGGACTATGATGTTCCAGAATGAGTTCAAACATGAACACAAATTAGAAAAGGCTACACATTGCTTTAACAGAAATATCTGTGGAAGAGTGCTATGGACATTCCATTTATACTTAGTTATTATTTTGAATTTCTGAATACCAAAGGGTAACTACTACCTCCAATTCAGAGTAAGTTTCTCAAATATATTCTACCCTACCTCATTTTATAATGAACTCACCTTGGAAACACTTTTTCTCTTGTTTATTTAAACAGAGATAGGAACATTTGTGCACTAATTAGTAATTCACAACTCTGGTTGCTCATTAGAATTACAAAAGTTTAAAAATGCTGATATCCAGTGCTACTCCAGATCAATGCAAAGAGAATCCCTGGGGTGGGAACAGGAAACCATGTGATTCTTCTTGGTCTTTGAAGTAGCTGAGTATGTTACCAGGGTAGACAACCCCCACATTAGATTGTGAACTTCTTAAACTTGGCAACTATGTCTCCTTTGCCTTTTTATTGAAGTGTTTCTTACCCCAGCTCCTGGAATACAAAGTCTCCCAGAATTCACCATGTACTTGGAGCTTCAGTAATTGCTGTGGTTGGAAAGATGGCTCCCTAGCTGTCCATCTGTATAGTCTTGGTCATCAGGATGGTGGAACAGTACTGGAAGGTGGTGCAACCTCTGGGAGCTGGGGCCTCCTGAGAGGTCCTCATGTCACTGTGAGCACTGTGCCCACTCTGGAAGGTGATGGTGAGAGCTGGGCCAGCCCTCTCTGCTTCACTTAGAAATGCAGAATTTTACTCTGACACTTACTCCCTGCCGTTGCCTTCTCCACCATGAGATGATGCAGTCAGGGAAGCCCCACTCAGCCTGCATTAAGTCTTTGGTACTCTAGCTTCCCAAACTGTAAGCATGATAAACCTTTTCTCTTTAAAAAGCTAATTAATTACCTTGAGTGCTTTACTGTGGTAACATAAACCTCGTTAATACAATAATTTCAAAAGCAGAAATAGTTCTAACCTTTAAGCAGTATTTGAAAGTTTAGGTATATTTCAATTTTACATATAGTGTAGCTCTTTATGGCATCTGATTAGCAGAATTTAATTTTTTTGCTTCAGTCTTTCTGATTAATGCTGTCAAACACTGAAAAATTTAAAATAATGATGTAAAATATGGTTATCCAAAAGTCACAAAATCAAATAAGTAGAGGAGAAAGCAAAGTTATAAACTATTTTCAATGTTACTATTTGTAAGTTTGTAGCTCTTATATGTGTGAAAATATGAAAATTTAAAGCCACATTAAAATGGTTGGAGTATGGTAAATAGCAAGGGACCAATAATTATAAAGTTAAAATCTGCCTCTGAATGATAAAATTTATTATCAATCTGTTTGATTTTTACTTTATAGTAAGAGCACCTTTATCTGTGCAATAAAAAAAGCAATGACTTTAAAACAAAAAAATTCATTTTTAGAAAGCAAGAAGTCTAGAATTAGGAAGGTGCTGATGTTGACTCAGTGGATCAGCCATGCCATAATCATCCTTAGGTTACAATTGCAAGATGTCAGTCACTGCTCTGAAGGGCTCATTCAAACTCAGGGCAGAAACAGTAGAGGTAAGTAGGTTCTACTGCTGGTGGCTAGAAACTGATATTTTTAATAGAAAAAAATGTTTTGCAAAAATATCCTCCGGCAGATTTCCACTTCGTTTTCAATAGCCTAAACTATTGAAAAGTTTGCAGCCTGCTCGACTTAAAAATTACTGGAATATTTAGTATCTGACTTTTCCATCTTCTATTTTTTTGTGAGGCAAGACAGGAGAGTTAGATGAGTTTTCACTTGATAAATTTTTCTCTCATCCCTCATCTTGCTGTACATTTCTCAAGTGTATAAGGATGGATTTCACTACCTTTACAATGATAAGTTTTTAGTCTTTTAGAATATTCTCTTTTCTTCTAGGAAATTTTTTTTAGCGAGATAGAACTATGTAAGCACTTTTTCCCATTTACGAATGTTGTAGAAAAAATAACTAGCTTTCTTGATTCAAATAGAAACATGATTATCATCTAATGATTAAAAATATGATAAGAATAATTAATGAAGAATTTGAGATTTTATTCCACATGGAAGGAAAAAGTATTGAAAAACATCTTGCAGGGTATGGAATATAACCAGGTCTTGCATTTTTTTTTTAAATTGTGTGGCAAATGTGTATTAACAAGTCAAATCCAAAGAGGAATGTCTTTCAATAATTTTTATGTGCTATATATTTTCTTCTCATATTTGAAATAGGGAAATTATTTACTTAAAGGAAAAGTGAGAATTACTCAGATTGGAATGGAAAATGTAGACATAGAGAAAGGTGGACAGAACCTTTAGAAACAAAATTGACAAATTTTTAAAATATTGAAAATAGCCATGAAGGAAAAAGCAAGAATGATAATTGACTCTCGGGTTTCCGGGTTGAGAAGCTCAGAATAGCTATGGGAACAGAGATCAAGAATCTAATATCGAAAAGGGGAAAATAAAGGAAACCTGACCCATTTGTAAACAATGCATCATAACTGATATACTACAGATGATACACACATTTGTGAAATGTTTCACAGTTTTTATCACATTCCCAAAAGGAAAAGTGTATAGGAAAAAAAGAGACTAAACTAAATAATACCACTAAGAAAGTTTAAAGGACTGAAATAAAATATATTAGTTTATAAATTTAATACAAATGAATTTAATTTTCTTATAGATGGACATGATACAAAATTGGGTTAAAATGAGTTTTCTTTTATTTACAAGAAAAACTTGATATGATAAATATCATTAGAAAGTATGGAGATGGACAAGAGGATGCTAAGAGATTTAAATTAAAAAATTAAGAACCAAGATACATCATGTAAAGATACAAGACCCCAATGATGAATGTAACTGTACTGTATACCTAAAAAGTACCAATAAATTTAATAAAAAAAGAATGGCAGTAATATTATTCAAAGCAAAATGTAAGGGTAAAGGTCTAAGTAGGACGTGGACATAACGCTAGAATTAAAATTTCATTATAAAGCAAAGACAGGTGTCATAAATGTGTATATCAAACAATATGAAAAGTAACATCATATTAAAAGAAACTGGTAGAAATACCTCTCAAGAAGACTGATAAAAATAACTTTATTCTGGAAAACTTTAATGTGTTTTTCATAATGTAACATATCTAAAAGATAGATATTGTATATGTTTAAGGAATAATGATATAAAATATTCATTTTGTGTGGACTACAACTGATACATCTCCATGAAGAGTGTTGGATAGGCATCCTGAGTCTCAGGACAGCACATGACACTCAGTCTTCCTGCAGTGCCTCCATGTTCACATTTGCTTTACAAGGTGAGAGAATACATTTTTTAATGTATGAGGATCTGCACAAATTTGGGGCAGACTTTATCTGATCAGACCTTACATTATTTAGTTCCATTACAATAGGACAAAAGTGGTAGGGCATTAATGGACAAACCATTCAAACAGGTTTTGATGCTCTTTTGTTTCCTAATGAAGAGAATCCTCTGCACTGTTCTGATATACTAGGACTGCTTACAGTTTTGGGGCAAATATATTTCTTTGAAAGTCCAAGCCTGGACAACTGAATTAATCTAGCTTATTTGGTCCTTGATCAAACACAGGGCCATTGCCTGTAATTCACAAACAAGTTTAAAGTGTATTACAAAGCAATTATTTCAATGAGTAAATAAGTTCTAACTTATTATCTTGCCTGAAGCAGAAAAGTAGGTTCCCAAATGACATCCAGTTATGGTCCTTAGTTCATTTGAGTTAGATTCAGTGGTGACATTGAATCACAACATCCTTAATCACATCTGAGCACCAAAGGGCAGTATGTTTTTGTCCTGTGTGATAACATAAACTTCAAGCAGCAAATACATATAATTGCTACATAAAGAGGTATTTCTCAGAGTACTTTGAAATATGTGTAACTTGTCTTCTATCTTTGTTGCAGTATGTGTAAATTATTTTGTGGGAAATAAATGGATAAAGGGCACAGCAGTTGTTTTGCAGCTTAGTTATTAATCATGGCGTATTAATACCATATTCTTCCCAAGGGAAGTGGGAAGTGCTGTGGCATTGTGCTGCCACAGTCTCAGGAGGGACTCCCACGACACTGAGACCCTGCTTTTGTCAAGTGACTCTACATGTATATACTTAAAGTGTAACTATGTCTTACTATCCTACTAGACGATATTGAGAAGAACACATTTCATTTCAAGATAGCCAACATTTTAGTAGCAGGAATAGAAGTTTTCAATAAGTGGGAGAACTTTACACAAAGTAATTTTGAAAAATTGTTTTGAAAATTCTTTTTATCAGGCAAAAAGTCTCTTGCAGAGTTATCTCCATACTATATATTTATATCATTAAGTTAATTTAATATAAAGTGCTCTTGTAAAGTTATACTCCAAAACAAGATTGTAATATAGCCCAGTTCCTTAATATCTTATTACTGTGATAGAATCCAGTGATCACAGTAACGATCTCTTTGCCTATCATAATGAAGATAGGAGACATCCGTTTTTTGTGTCTTCTCAAATGATGGTGGTGCAAATACTTATGAATTCCACAAACAGCTTTGGAATTTCTATCATATGTCAAACACTATGCTCAACACTGAAATATGGCAATGAATTTGTGAATAAAATGTTTGCTACTTAGGAGTCTATGTCATTTTGATGTATGGATGTGAAAAGCTGAAGATGGAAAAGGAAAACATAGGTAGACATTTATAGATAGGAGAGTAAAAAATGAATGGTAGCTTAAGGCAAGCTTGGGTAAAGCTAAAGGAATAAGATGAAAAGTAGCAAGTAAGGCTTCCCTGACAGCTAAAGCTTGCAGAGCCTAAGGAAGAGATAAGTGAGCTTAAAAAGATACATATCTGTTTGCCCACTGCCTTCCCTCCACCACAGAGATTATAAAGTCAAAGTAGGAAGAGAGGAAAATTAAATTTATTTTTCCCCACCCCTCAGGAAAATTAAATTTAGGACAATCTTCTAACAAAATGAGGAGGGCACTTACAAGATGAAGGTGAAATTAATAAAATTAGATTGGCCTAGCTGGCTTTTCAAAAAATACATAGTTTGTGTGAGTGGGTGGTGAACATAGTTGCTTCCAAAAAATATACAGTTTATCTAGTTATCACCATTAATCAGAAATAATCACTTCTGTCTATACCACCATTACTACAAATATCTTCTTGCTTTCTATCGCTTCTCTCTTCCTCCCCTACACCATCAACTTTCTTTTCTGGAAGACCAGAATTAAAAATATAGTCATATATTGAATATAGCTATATTTTCAAGCTCATTTTCTGATTATAAGTTGTTCACATGCTTAAACTTCTTGAAGAGTATGCAGTTTAGAAGATAAAAGAAACTGCCTAGCAATTGGAATTCATTGACTAAAGGTAAAAATGTTTGGAAATGATTGTTTTCATTAACAATTTAGAGTCTGAGTATTGTTACTTCAAAGTAAGATGCAGCAACTGGATTCTATTTTAGAACATAGGAGACTATGTTCTAAATTTGAAGTTCTTAAATGTGGACAAAGAATTGTGAGTTTAAGAAATTTCTTTATCACTAAATTTTTGGAGAAATATTAGGGGGACAAACCATGGATTTCCTATTGTATTCTTCCTGTATATTATTTTATAGGAAATTCTGCTTAGGGTTAGAAAATAAATTCTTTCAAAGGTATTAGTGGTCAGATATCAAATCTGCCTTTATCCAAAACATAACACTAAAAAGATGCATTGTTTTACTGATGTCTGTAGGTCAGTGGGCTAAGATGTTGGAGCTTGGGTGGGCATGAAATACTGTATGCATGGTTATCACAGGTTACCTATAAGAAAAAATAGTGAGAAAAAGATTATTTGTCAGATGACGTAGGAGATTAAATAATTTCTTCTTAATAATTGGAGTTTTCTTCAGCCTTAAATGAATAAAAATGTGCTAGGCACATGTATCCACTATTATCCTTACAACATTGACCAAACAAGAAAAAATTCCTTATATAATATATTGTCAAAGGTAAGATTTCTAGAAAGGCTCCATTCCAGGGCAGGGCACAGCTGAGATGCCATTTAAGAGCTGTTTATATCTCTGCTCCCTTGCGGTAGCCAGTTCTTTATGAATGTTGTTCACAGTAATCAGTTACCAGACTAACCTCATCCCACCATATTCAGTCCTACAATACAAGAGGACCTCATCAGGAAATAGGCAAGACAGTGAATAAATGAAGCTGGCCTCAATATTTGGCCATCAGAGGAAATACTGACAGCAATCAAAGCCAAGGCAGGGAAAAGAAAAAAAGAATACTCAGAGTTACCCAAACTACGTGCCATAATGACATAGTTTCCAAGACTTCCTTTACTTTTGACAAAAATTGCAATTCAAAAGGTTCCCAAATCAACTTCGATTTGACAGTTTGCTAGAGGGACTCACAGAGCTCACTAAAAGCTGTTACACTCACAATTATAGTTTACTGTAGGAAAAGAACATAGATCAACATCAGCCAAAGAGAGAGACAGATCATGAATCTGGTAGAGTTGCAAACATGAAGCTTCTATCATCCTCTCCCTGGGAGCCAGAGCATGTCCCCTGCCTAGGATTGATGTATGGCCACACCTAAGGATTATGGCCAACCATAGAAGCTCACCCAAGTTTCCAAACCTGGAATTTTTGTGGGATTTCATTATGTACTCATGATTAAATCCCTCCTTTTTTCTTTCTTTGCATTTTCATTTTCTTTTTTTTTAAATTATTTTCCAGATAGGACATCATTATGTAGTTCAAGCTGACCTTGATCCCACTATGTAGTGCAGGCTGATCCCAAATTCACAGTAATCCTGTGCCTCAGCTTCCAAAGCCCCGTATTGGTTCTTTCTGATGTGACCAGCACTTGCCCAAAACAGAGACGTCTTTCATGGATTACTTCCTGAAAGCCAATGGCAAAGCCTAGATCTCTCTTTTCACAAGGCTAAATTCTTCACTGTGTGGGGAGAAGTCAAAATTAGTACTTACACAAAGAGTTGAAATGATCATCTGTGTCATGAAGGAAAATAAAGTGACTTAGGATTTGAAACTTTTATCACTTTAATTCATCTTGGCCAAAATTATGATTTTTGTGAATGGAAAACTTTAAATATTTGGAAAAAAGTAAAGCATTTTTCTGATTGTTCCAGAAAAAGTGCGATGAACCTAAGGGGAACTGGCAATGTTGGCAGAGATGGAAGGATCCTTTAAAATCATTGTGGGTTCAGTGACTTAGCAGAAGAACTCACAGGATTCACTATTTAGTCATACATGTGGGTGAAGCTTATGGAATCAAAAGGGTTACACAAAGATGAATAAGGAAAAAAGGCATCTGGGCCAGGGATTTGGTTCAATGGTTATGCCACCTGCCTCACAAGCCCAAGGGCCTGAGTTCAATCCCTGGTACCAAAAAAAAAAAAAAAAAAAAAAAAAAAAAGCATCTGAGCAAGGTGTAAAGTTACAAAGAGCATAGCTGACTGCCTACAGCCACTATGAGTTGTGAGAACACATGTGAAGTATTGGCAGTTGAGGCATCTTGCTAGAGAGTTAGTGCTTAGATTTTTCTTGGTAAAAACTCTACCTAGAACAAACCTGAATTCCAGACTCCCAGAAGGAAATCAAGCCTCACTTGCAATCTCTGAAAATGGCAGGACCCTGCAGAAATATAAATTTCCAGACAAAAACCAAGGGCTAGCATTTTAAGCAGGACTTTAAAGGCATAATGGCTTTTTTTTTTTTTTTTTTTTTTTTTTTTTTTTTTT
>NW_022900949.1:64875608-64902018 GCF_012274545.1 Fukomys damarensis | reverse complement strand
TGCACAGTGGCCCAGCCAAGGTATCGGGAAAAAATTAATCTGTAAAGTTTCATCCAAGCCAAACAAAAGGATCAGTGGGAAAACTCATCCTAGCAACTCCTGCAATATGAAACAGAGAAGCATCCTACTGGACACTGAAGAATCACGAGGGATATTTTACATTCCCCATCATTTATACATACAGCTGTGTTTAGTGTAAGAAAGTGTTAAAATTCAACTCTTATTTGTCTCATTTTTTTTATTTCCCAAAGACGGTAAGTGCCAGCCTCTCCTACATTCCTAAGTGAGTTGCTAGACTACCCAGGCAAGACATTGAAAGGAGGCAGTCCAAAAATAAGCCTTCACTCTCTTCTCTTTACTATAGATTGTCCGGAGTAAAAGAGAACAGGGTAGCCAGAGGATTTCTGTGGAAGAGCAGTCCTGTGGGAAGGAGATGGCTATGTTAGCTCTCTTCTGCACAGTGGCACAGCCAAAGTCTCAGGAAGAGATCTTCAGGAATATCATCTGGAATCACACATTTGGCTAAGAGATAAGTTAGAAAGTACAGGGGGCACTTACATTATGCAGGTTTTCAAAGCTTTCAAGTTGAGCAGAAGAGAAGAAATCTTTTGTTTAGCTTCAATTTTTTGTTAGTACATATGTTATACACATCAATCACATTCTATATGGAAAAGGCCACTAGTGTCATGACACTTTCCTTTGAGAAGGGTATGTGTCATTTTTGTGTGATAGTAGATGTTTTCACTAACCTTTTCACGCTCAACACAGCATATGAAGTAAATTCATAAATGACATTATTGTATGTCAAACAGATAATTTTTTTTCAGACAGATTCTTGCTAAGTAGATAAGTCACTCAGATTGGGCTCAAACTTGCAATTTTTAGAGTTAGTAATTTACTGATTATTTTTACAAAGTGAATAATTGATTACAATGCAACATTATATTGAGCACCATGGCTGTGAACAATACGAAGCTTTTGGGGAGTGAAATTATTGGAAGTATACTTTAGAACCTACACCTATTGGGGAAGACATGGGGGAAGAGAAACTGGCTGCTATACACGTGGTAAAAATCATGAGGAAGGAGCAATAGCATGCACAGAGAATGGAGGCAGGAAGACTGAAAATAGAAACAAGATGGAGCTATGGACTGATCCTGCCTCACTGAAAAGAGACGGAGACTAATTCAATATCATACTAAGGTTTTGTGCATAAGCTCCTGAGAACATCCAGAATAAGGATCACGTTATGGAAGAGAAATGAATTCATATTAAAACAAATAACATGTTTTCTTCCAGTGAGGTCCTGGAATGTGAATGTCAGCAAGCAGCAGAAAGTATGAAAGATCTACTTGCTTGAGAGTTATTTGGGTGCTTATGTGCACAGAAACAATGAGTTTGATATGTTTACTAAGTTCCCTTTTAAAAAGTGTATTTTCCAGGTTTTTTTTAAGGGATAGGGATTGAACCCAGAGCCTTCCACTGAACTATATCCCCACTGGGGGCAGGGTTTCTGCTATGTTGCTGTTCCCAAGGCTGAGTCTGAATTTACTGTGCTCTTGCTGTTTCCCAGGTAGCTGGGATGACAGACATGTGCCGACATCTCCAGCCTATTGGGATTACTTAACTGATATCTTCGTTTTCTAGATTTGTGACTTAGAAAATTATAACAGTCTTACTAAATGCTTAAAGAGTATAAGTAATCATTCTTTTCTTTTTATTGTTTATTGGCACTTTTTAGGTACACAGTACAGTTACAGTCATCATTGCAATCTTGTACATTTACATGATGCATCTTCTTATTTTTTTCCCATTCCCCTGCCCTCCCTTCACCCCTCCAGCTTTCCCTATTTAAAAAGACTTTGTTTCCATTTTTTTTTCTCTCATACGTTTCTTTTCTTTCTTTCCTTTAGCCCTACCCTTTCCATTTCTCATTCCTTATAGCTGAGTAGTAATCCATTGTATAAAAAAACCACATCTTCTTTATCCAGTCTCCATTTGATGGGCAATTGGGTTGCTTCCAAGTTTTAGCTATTACAAACTGTGCCACTATAAACATGGGTGAGCATACATCACTGTGGTATGATTCTTTAAATTCTTTTGGAAAGATACCCAGTGGAGGAATAGCTTGTTCAAATGGGACTTCTAATCCTAGTTTTTTGAGGTATCTCCATAATGATTTCCACAGTGGTTGCACCAGACTGCACTCCCACCAACAAGCCAGAAGGGTTCCTTTCTCCCCACAAAACTGCAAGTATTTGTTATTGGTTAATTTCTTTCTGGGGTGAGGTGGAATCTCAGTGTTGTTATCATCTGCATCTCTTGAATGACCAGTGATGCTGAACATTTTTTCATATATTTATTTGCTGCTTTTACTTGTTTCTCTGAGAAGGTTATGTTCACTTCACATGCCCATTTTTTATTCAGGTATTTATATCTGTGGAGTCTGATTTTTTTTTAGTTCTTTACATATTCTAGATAGTAAACCATTGTCTGAGGAAAAGCTGGTAAAAATTTTTCCCACATTGTAGGTTTGTCTCTTAGCTCTGTGGTTAATCTTGCAGTGCAGAAGCTTGTTAGTAAAATGAGATCTCAGTTGTTGATTCTTTGTGCTAGTTCCAGTGCTATGCCGATATCTTCAAGAGTTCTACCTCACTTATCTTCCAGGGAGTTTAGTGCTTCTGTTTTAATATTTAGATCTTTAATCCACTTGGATTTTAGTTTAGCTCATGGTAAAAGATAGGGGTCTAGTTTTAATATTTAGAGATTGAAATCCAGTTTTTCCAACACAATTTATTGAAGAGGCTATCTTTCTTCCAGGGAGGATGGTTGGCTCCTTTATCAAAGATGAGGTAGCTGAGTATGTTTGCAGTTGTTCCTGCATCTGCTAACTGGTTTCACTGATATTCCGGTCTGTTTCTTTGCCAGTACTGTGCTGTTTTTATTACAGTGGCTTTGCAGTATGGTTCAAGTTGAGGATTGTGATACCCCTGTCATGTCTCTGTTGCCTAGGATGGCTTTTGCTATTCTAGGTCTCTTCTTGTTCCAAATTAATTTTTGGATTATATTCTCTAGTTCTGTGAAATATACTCTTGGGATTTCAATTGGGATTGTATTGAATCTGTATAGCAGTTTGGGAAGTGTGGTCATTTATAAGTGATCATTCTTGTTAAACGGTAGATCTCTGGATTCCATTAAAGGGCTTTGGAAAAAAACTAGATTTCAAACTTACCTTTGTTGTTAAAAGTTTCCCCTTTTAAGCGAATGTACATATATATGTAGACACACACCAACAATTAGGTAGAAATTTCAGAACCATCTTTGTCAACGCTTCTTAGGTTAAAAAAAGATAAGATCGCAGACTTAATGTAAAGGAGATGGTTTGTTCCCTGATTCCAATTATTATCAGTTGCCAGTTGCTTTCCTTTTTTTTTCTCCACACATTCTAGGGTCCACACTTTTGCGGTAGCAATGATGGTACGTCAGAAGGACTAATGAGGAAGAGATTATCCCAACCCTCCCTGTTCTCTCTTCTGTGAGTCACTACTCCTCCTTCTCTTTCCATTTATCCTGGTTCAGTCTCATTACTCTATAAAAGAAAAACTAGCTTGTCAAAGTTATACACAATGATCTACTTTTTAAGACTTGTTCTTGCTCTGGAATGGGTCAGAGCAGGGAAGAGCTAATGGATAATACACCAGCTAATTAGAAAAGAAAAGAGAATGTTTGTTTTCCTTCCAGGTCACACTAAGATTTTCTTTTTATCTTATAATAAAAGATGTTAGACAGATTTGTTTATTTGCTTGTTTCCCACTGAATGAATCTTTAAAAGTACTCATTATGTCTATTTCAAGTCAGTTAGTATTTGGTGAAACAGTGAATGAATGAATGAAAGAATGAGGTGAATGAAATTTATTCTGGGGAACAGGGTAAATATATTTGAAGATTTTTTTTTAGTTGATAAATTTTTCATACACATCTGTCAGTTACTGATAAAACAGGAGGAGATCATTTTACAGATTAACAAAATAAGATTAATTAAGGTCAAGACTTGGATCCAGGTCTTCTCCCATCACCTGACACTTTCACTGTTAACTTGTGTCTTTGGAAGAAAGAGGGTAATTAGAAAAGTGATGTCCCAGGCTAGAGTCAAAGATGCATGGAAACGAGGTCAATCAGAATCAGCTCAAGCCAGGGTGGCAGCAACCCATTCAGCTAAAATCCTCTTATGTTTTCAGTGTCTGCCCCGGTTGCTTAGTTTCATTGCCCGTTTTTTTCATACCATTAATTATTGACACGTGGATTTTCCTATCACTTGTGTCCTCTGGTTTGTACTTTAAATCCAGGAGGACAGGGACTGCTCACCTTTGTTCACGTCTCTCCTCTCTGGTGGATAGTATAGTGCTTGCCAAAGCTGCTCTTCAATAAATAATGTATTGAATATACTAACTTATAGTTAAAGAACATTCATTATTCCACTCTTTAACTATACTGTCCTTAGTATTTTTCTGTGAGAATGAGGGCAAAATTGCATATAAAAACTAAGAAACAATATCAGAGGCAACCTGTTAATGAATTTTTTTTATCAAGTTTTTCTTCCTTGCGTAAAGTACACCCTAACTGGTATGTTGAAGGTACTATGGATTTTAACACTTGTGTGTTCAATTTATTGCAGAAATTATCATTATAATATACGTTTGTAGCTTAATGACTACCAAATTTGATGTCACTAAAAAGTTTACTCTTAAATTAAATGTGGAAAAATTCTATGTGGGCCAAGATCATTGGCAAGATGCTTTTCTAGTGAACACAAAAATCTCATGCGATGATTTTTCCATAACAAAATCATTCAACTATTTGAGTCCGTGTTGTAAAATACCTTACCTATTTAGTCATAAAAAGTCCTATCTTAGATTTTCCTTAAATATCAGAACAATTTTGCCATTCTTCGAAGAAATTCATTAATATTTGATCATGATATTCTCTCTACAGGAAAATCTAAAAAATTTTCTATTAGTTGTGGAGATATTAAACCTGTCATTTGTAGTATGTATATGAAATCAAGTAATCAGATAAAATTGATCTCAGAGACTAATGGCCCACATTAAAAAGGTCTCAAAGTTCTAAAATTGCTCTTTTTTGTGATTATCTCAATAACTAAACTTCTCAATTTGCAAATGAGGATAAATGGCCAGAAAAATTTTTAAACTCACATTGTGAAACAGAATAGAGACAACTAAAGTGGCTGACTGTGTAGATCTGAGATGCTCACAAACATTTTTAGTCAACTAAACTTGTTGTGTCCCTGGACATTTAGTTCCAATTCTTTGTAATTTTATTTAAAATAAAACAAGTGGATGAGACTTGAAGCCACGTCTTTTTATATATTTGGGTTTTAGTTATTCTAAAATATGCCTGAAAAGTTAGACTAGAATCAGTATGCCCTGTATGTCCTGCTTCATAACCCTTGAAAAGATAGTGGGGAAAGAGGGATGCCTATGAGAAAATAAGCTCAATAATTCCACATGATAAAATGCTTTTATTTATCTCCCAGTATCCACCCTTCCCAACACCCACACTCATAGAATCCTGACTTTACGCAGAGTGATAAATGTTCCTGGGTTAAAATCTCCCTTCCACAGACTTCAGGGTTTCTGAGAGCTTGTATCTTAGTTTTGATCATAAAATTTAAGCAAAAACCTGCTGGATATAAAACTTATAAAAACAACAGTAATACAGTAGTAGTAGGTAGGAGAGCCCACTGGAGAACATCAGGCCAAATATAACATAATAATCTTAGCTAGGCAGAAAGATGAAAGGAACTCAAGACACGACGGCTTAATAAAACCACCCAGCCATAGTCATACTACAGTGACACTTGCAAACCAATGTTTATAGCACCACAGCTTGTAATGGCTAAATACTGGAAGCAGTGTATATACCCATCAACAGATGATGACTGGAGGAAGGAAATGAGGTATCAATATATAATGGAATGCTACTTGGCCATGAAAAATGACACGTGTGAAGCATTAGTAGGAAAACAGATGCATCTGGAAGATGTAATGTTGAGTGAAATGCATCAGACACAAGCCTGACTACCTTATGGTGTCCCTTGTTCGAACGAGGCAAAATATGAACAAAAAAAACCTGAAAAAAGACAGAAAAGGATAAGGGTATAGATTTTGCACAATAAGGAAATGGAACAAGGGAACAAAGGGGGCGGGGACGAGAGGAATAAAGATAATGTCATGTGTGGGAACCAATAACCCTAAACAATATCATAAGCCATAACATGCGCTAAGACAAATAGTATCAACAGGTCGGAAAAAGATGACTGGGGAACCAGAGAAGGAAGAAGGAAGAAAAGAGAAGGGAATTTTAAAAAAACAAGATGCAAAGCACTCCTCAAGATGACTGTAAACTCTTTGAATCAAAAACATGTATGAATATATGCATATAGTTAAGCCAGAGTAATTCTGTTTAGCAGAATTAATTCTGTTACAAGCAGCTAAACCTACCCCTGGTCCACAGAGCCTCTTTTTTTGTCCTTCATGTGTTCTTTACCATAACAAATAATCAAAAAATCCTTATTTAAGGACTTATAAATTTGTTCGACACTAAATTCTCAAACTTACTTGATTGTAAGATACCTGCTATTTTCCCACGAACAACGTACTAATTACTAATCATTCACTAGGGATCTCAAATACAAATTTAACATTGTATAACTGCATAATCAAAAGTCTACATGGCTATGTGTGCAGCCACCACCGTCTTTGAACACTATATCTCTTAGACAGCATTGTTATCAATGACAGTCAGTGACATAGGCCATTACTCAAGAAGTAAGCATGCTCTGTCTCTGTAAGCCTTGGGGTGCCAGTGACCTTACATGGCACAAGCAAATAGCCTCTGAAAACACATTTTCTTTACTCTGATATGTCCAAGAATGACTGCTGGACCCTAATACAGATGATCTGTGTAATTCTTAATGAAATGTAAGAAAGAATGAATTATGTATCTGTTTTTTGGAGTTTGGTTTAGGTCCTTAAACTTCAATATTATGGGCATGTGGAATCTCTCTGATGGGTATTTGAGCCTCCTCTTCTTTTCCTCTACAATGAGAAGAGAGAAATCATTCAACTTTCTCTTTCCTATGCATGAAGGCATTTATGTCAATCCATCAGCCATGATTGTGTCAGACTAAGACTAAGGCAATAGAAATGTGAAAATGCTTTGTCAGTACTGACTTTCAAATAGGTACCTCTAAAAGGGAAGATCATGTTCACCATACATGACATATTCTCTATTTTCACAGTTTTATATTAAGCACAGATGAACCTCAAGGAAAGTAGAGACTTTGATTCATTCTTACATTCTAATTGGAAAGAAAGGACATATAGAAAAATAGTTGAAAAAACTAGTGTCTCCTTATTTGTGTTTAGAACCAAATAGTAAATTTTTCTTTCCTATTTATTATTATTTTTTTATTACTTCTACTTTATAAAGTGGTCCGTCGGATTGAATCCAGAACTTCATACAGGGCAGGCTAGTTCTCTACAAATGAGTTGTACTGCTAGCCCTGAATGATAAATTTCTGATTTTTATAATTCATGTTCTCTCAATAGTGGTTTCATTAATCAACAAGTTATATTCAAGCCATATGTCTTCATACAATTACATTTGACAAGGAATTAGACTGGAATTTGGCCAATTGTCAGAGCAATCGTGAGCACAGCATGGCACATATTAATCAGCCATCATCTACTCCATACCATAAAGAGTAAGGCAAACAAATTGCAATAAAATAGCAAGCACAACCTGGAAGAGTGAAAAATGAAGTGCGGCCACAGGTCTTTGACTATAATGGTTCTAATTTCTGCAGCAACAGGAAATGAGCCGGTCATTAAGGCACAAATGTATCAGGCTGTGGCAGTGTCTTTGGCCCAACGCTAGAACCCTTGAGGCGGAGCTTCATTACAGACCTGGGACAGCAATGTAAGGACATGGTGTTTGAGGTTCTACTTTGGAGGTAGATGCAAGAGAAGCTACTGCCACCACTTAGTAAAGGAAGAAAAGAGAAAGGGAAAATGTATGGCTTATCCAAGACAATCTACTGAGCATGTATGAGAAGTTTGAAGGAGGATGGTATTCTCAGAAAAATACAAAGGTGTAAACTTATTTTTTTCTCTATAAGACAAAATGTAAGCAATTCCAGAAAAAGAAGCAATTGCACATGCAAACATATTTTTTAATAAAATACATTTTTGTGACCTCATGATTTTGTAGGAAAGATTATATGAAACTGGTGGGGTTAAATTCTTGAAAGTTGTTGGGCAGACAACAGAAAAATAATTATAAATGAAAAGATACTTAAGGCATCAATACTGTCTAAGAACTCAGATGAGGACAGAAGAAGACATCAGAAATAAAAATGCATGAAAAGTTTTCATCATTTGGAAAGTTATTGCCCAGAGATCAAAAGCCTATATATGTTTATAAAGCAATTTCTTTGAGCTAGCACTATTCTAAGCACTTTAGAGGTACAAATGAATGACAGGTACTTTCCCTTCTAGTCTTGTGAGCTATTAGCTTCAGCTATTAGCTGAAGCTGGCCATAGGGCTCCGCAGAGCACACAGACATGAATGCATGGTAAAGTAGGGCAGATTACAAAAGGGGTAAAAATAGGAAATGAAATTCTGTTGCAGTAAGGTCAGGAAAAAGGAATTTCAACAGATAGCACAGATACAATGTTCTTAAAATATAGAAGTCTTTCCTATAACTAGTTTTCTGTTGTTATCAAATACAGGCACTATTTTTGCACTTTTTCATCTCTATTTGATTGAAAGTACTATTGAGCCACTGTATAATCTAAAAATATATTTTTGGAATGAAGAGGTATCTGACAATTGGAGAAAAGTTACATTACTAACCTTTCTAAAACACAAAGCAGTGCACTGAATGTGAACAATACAGATTGGTAGAATTAACTCATGCAACATAAAAATCTTGAAGTGCAAAGCACTTAATGTCCATGATTAGAACTAAATATCAGGTAAAAATATACTTTGAAGATCCTCTCGGTCTGAATCTACTTCTACAGAAGTGTCTACTTTTTTTTTTTACATAGACAAGAGTATTTATTTTAACCTCAGCGAATGAACTTTTAATTACTTTAAAACTAGATCAGCTGTCGCCAGACTACTATGAAAAAATTTCTGATCATAGGATTACTAATTATTACTAATTAATTTCAACCATAATTAGGATATACTTTAATGTTATAGTGTATAATATAGTTCAGATTCATGACCTCTGTTGAACTGTATAATAACTGTATTAGGCAGCCCCATACTTTCTACTAGGAGGAGAAGGAATTTGGATGAACCAGACCACGAAGCTGCAGGAGCCTAGAAGGCACAGTTTCTAGCTCTCATAAACTCTTCCTCCAGGGTGACCCCATTTCATTTTCATTAAGATCACTTATTCTTTGAAAAAAATTTATGTCACCTGTAAAAACTTTTTCACCTTTCTCTTTGCATATCTCTGTCTCAAGTTTTCTTAATAAGATCTTATTTGTGGTATTCCTTGTCAATGCTGAAAAAATGTTCTATTTCTCTATGTATGCATACAAATTGAGTATCATCAGCCATTCTTAAAAGATTTTTGAGTATCACCACACATCTCACTATACCGTCTATAACCATAAATTTTATAAACACTGAAAGTCCAAGTCCAGTATGGCTATTTACTAAGAAGATTCTAACAGTGTGAGCATATTAGGCAAGATTATATTAGATCCCCTTCTTTGTTTCAATTGTTAATGGAACAGAGGAGAAATTGGTCACTGAAAACGCTAGTAAGAAAAAGCCACTTATTTCAGAAGAAGACAACAGAAAAGATAGCCTGAAGACATCACAAGAACCAACAGGACTCCAGGCTTTGCGGTCCCAGAATTGCAAAGGTGAAAGATTTTGCTTTGAAGAGAGATTCCCAGAACATCATGTTCCAGAATGGCAGCAGCCTAGGGAATTAGTTCCTTGGGATTGGGTACAGAGTGCTCAGAGATCCAGGCCCTGGGCTCCTACAGCCAAGAGAGAAGGAAGCCTGGCTACTACTCTAGCTGTGCAGTTGTGCTGATTTTAGGTGAATGCAGAATATAAAAAGTGAGGGGTAAAGAAGACTTTCCCATAGATTTCAGAAGAAGGCCTGGAAAGCCAGACAGTGTGCCCCTGAGAGGGCAGTGTGTGAAGCTGTATGTGTGAACCCAAAGGTGGAGATCCCAGAAGCTTGGAGAAGCCAGGAACATGGATCATCCAAAGAACACTGTGAGGAGAGAGCAGAGCTGGTAAGCCATGGTAGCTATAACTATCAGAGGCACCGTAGGGGTGAGGCCACCCAATCCCTTGGGAGTTCACAACTTGGCACAGATTACTGGGGATGCTGCAAGTGGAACTGTGGTGTTTAATATTTGCCCTGCTTGATTTTGGACTTGCTTTGGTCCCATTCCTTTGTATCCCCCTATTTGTAACTTTTGGAATGGAACTATCTATCTTTGTGCCATTGAATGTTGGAAGTGTTTAACTTTCTTTTTATTTGTATAAGGTCTTGCAGCTAAGGTCACCTTAAATCTCAGAGGAGACTTCAAACTTGGACTTTTCAGCCATGCTAAAACTGTTAGGACCTTGGCAACTCTTGAAAACTGACTAAATTCCTTTTGCAAAAAAGGATGTGCATAAATCTTTGAGAGGCTAGGGTCAGAATGTTAATGGCTTCTGTCTCGATTTTCCCACAAAGCCTCATGCAGTCATTAAATGGGGATTTTTCAGAGGTGGCTGGATCTAGATTTGTGATGCTAGGATTGATTCATGTTTCAAAACTAGAATCAGGGGCACTAATGATGAAGGGTGTAAGTGCCGCTTTCCCTAAGCAGCCTGGAGAAGATGTAAGGGATTCAAAGAGCTACAGCTGTCCCTTGTTACTGTGTTACCTTCTGTCCACCATGAACTGCTCCTCCTCTGTGATACCACCCTGCCTTAGAGCCAGCTGAGTATAGACAGAAACCTCTACAAACTCTGAGTGAAATAAACCTTTCCTCCTTTAACTTTGGGTGCAGGTTATTTTGTCTCAGAAATGAGAGGAAAGTAACTAATATATTTGCGAACATCAAACATCAAAGATGAAGACGCAGTGTGATGATCTAGAAAAATAAAGAAGTCCTATTCTGTTTGGATTATCAAGAAAGACAATAGATACCGAATAGTTTATCTGGTATGAATAAACTATAATAGTACATAAGATCCCAATGAGATAACTGACATTGTGAAATGGGAATGAAAGGGCTAAAGGTGTAGGGAAGGGTAGGGGAAAGGTAATAAGGGAAAGAAAAAAAATAGGAGAAAATGAAAAAAATGGAAATAAAATTTAAATGGGGAGGGGAGGAGGGGGTGAATGGAGGGCAGGGACAAGGGGAAAAAATGAGAACAAAGACCTGTCATGTAAAGGTACAAGATCCCAATAATGAATGTAACTCTATTGTATGCCTAAAATGTACCAATAAACTCAATGAAGATTAATAAAAAAGAAATACAATAGTTCTAAAGAGCACAGGCTGGTAGCTTCATGGCAAAAATTGTATACTTGCTGGTGTCTGCAGTGTGCACTTATTTGGAAACTGATTACAATGCATGGTGGACAGCAGTGTGGTTTTCTAGATTATTTAGAAGGCATTGAAAACACTATCCTATTGATTCTTTCCAGCATTTAAGAAAAATAAATTCCAAATTACTGTTATTAGGACTTTAGAATTCAATGGATAACTAGTGTCATAAAATTCACTTATCATAGATAAATACCAATAAACCTGCAATCAATCATCAGCTTATATTTATGTTTAATGATTTCAGATATCAATTTTTGTTGCTCTTTAAAGTAATGATTATATAGACATTGCTGGGATAAATATTTACTAATTCTAGGAAAACTGGAAATTTTCTTCGGTTATAAAATAAATTCACTTGTTTCATATTTTCTGTATTCAAGTTACAGTTTGGATTCTGATTAAATATATATTTATAATGATATAACATTTATCAAGCATATGCTCTATGTCATGCTTTATTCTAAATGCTTTATACATGTTAAGTCACTTCTTTATGAAACACATATTATTACCTAGTATATTTTAGTGTTGAAGGAAAGAGGGTTCAATGCACATAAAATAGAACTACAAAGTACCAAATAATAGTCCTTGAAATAGAAAACGGAAATTCATATTCTCCTTATTATTTAGTATTATTTTGAATAAGTTATACTGAGTTTTCAATAGTGTTAATCATAGTGTTGGTGATATTAGTAATATTAATGGTACTAAAAATAATAATAATGTCTACTTTATACTATTAAGGATGGACATGCATAATATACATGGAAATTCTTTAACTATGAAGCACTCTACCAACCTATCAATATTATTAGGTGTTAAAAACTCCATTTCATCATGTCATTTATAATTAGCAATGTTACAAAAGGTTTTTAAACCTTTCAATGAAACAGGGTTATACTGTCTTTTTAACAGAAATAAAAATCATTCATTCTATAAGTCATTTCTTTCTATAAGTAGTATTTGAAATCCTGATCCTTGAATGTTCTAGGGGAGAAGAATTCATATCAACTCTCAAGGGATCATGATCTCAAAAATTGTAAGAATTGTAACTGGGATCTCATATTACTAAAAAGCTTCTGTACTTCAAAAGAAACCATTAGCAGAACTAAGAGACAATCTACAATGTGTGGGAAAAAATTTTTACCAGCTGTACCTCAGACAAAGGACTATTATCAAGGATATATAAAGAACTCAAAACAATCAGTCCCCCAAATATAAAGACCCGATTCAAAAATGGGCATCCGAAATGAACAGACATTTCTCATACAAAGAAGTAAAAGCAGCAAGAAAATATTTGAAAAAATGTTCCACATCACTGGTCATTCGAGAGATGCAGATGAAAACAACACTGAGATTCCACCTCACCCCACAAAGAATGGCTGCTATCAAGAAATCACACAATAACAAATGTTGGCGGGGTTGTGGGGAGAAAGGAACCCTCCTCCATTGCTGGTGGGAGTGCAGACTAGTGCAACCACTATGGAAATCAATATGGAGATACCTCAAAGAGCTTGGACTGGAGGTTCCATTTGACCCAGCCATCCCTCTGTTGGGTATCTTTCCAAGAGAACTAAAAGAATCATATCACAGAGAAGTATGTGCACCCATGTTTATAGCGGCACAGTTTGTAATAGCTAAATCTTGGAAACAACCTATTTGCCCATCCGTTGGAAACTGGATAAAGAAGTTGTGGTTTTTCTATAAAATGGAATATTACTCAGCCATAAAGAGCGAGAGAATAGATTCATTCATAGGAAAATGGATACATATTGAAGATATACTCCTAAGTGAAATAAATAAGTCCCACATGTGTAAATACCAAATAGTTTCCCTGGTGTGAATATTCTGCAACAATGCATAAGATTCTAATAAGATTACTGACATTTAGAAATTGGAGGAAAGGAGCTAAAGGTGTAGGGAAGGTGTGATACGTAGGGGAAGAACAAAAAGGGAAAAGAAAAAAATGTGAGAGAATGAAAAGATGAAAATAAAGTGTTTGTAGATGGGGAGGGGAGGAGGGGGTGAAGGGAGGGCAGAGGTAAGGGGAAAAAATGAGAATCAAGACTTGCCATGTAAAGGTACGTGATCCCAACAATGAATGTAACTGTACTGTATCCTTAAAATGTACCAATAAACTCAATAAAATTAAAAAAAAAATTGTAAGGATTGTAAGAGTGGAATGAATCAGCTAACCAACTGTTAATTAATAGTTTTGAAATCATATCTCCTATGGATTTTAAAGATATGTGACTCAAATTCAGATTTATGTTATTTCTAATATCTTTAGATACCTTAACCTTTCCCTCTTTCCTAAAATAACTGCATCAACTTAGGAGCAATGCCAATGATCTGGACTAATAAGTTTGAAACAGTTTCTCGTAGTTACATTGAATGTGAAGTGTTTCAACGGTCAAGATAGAGCTTTTCCGGTACTCCACATGTTTAGTTTATGAGTTTTCTCCTTCAGTTTTCATGGTAACTTTTTCTCTTTCTCACATTCTTCCTTAGAAGTATTTTTCAAAAAACAATGTCATATTTTGGATAAATGTTTAATATTTCCTCTTTAAGTGCATGCTATTCTTTCTCAAGTTGGTATTAAGGAGAAAAACATGCTTTTCTAGTGGAAATCAACTGCAGACTATGAGATTTCCAAAGGTATCAGTAATATAGGGTGAAGTTAGTGACTGGCAGGGATAATTCTAGCATTTCTGGTCAAGCTGACAGACACTTAGAAATAAAAAGCAAAGAAGGGTGCAACTCAAGCTCACTTGTTCTGGAAAACAAGCCTATTTCTCTAATTTGATACAAGCTTCATTTCATTATATTCCTAAATTGTGCAGCTTTCGTACTTTCTGTCCTTCTCTGCTGCATTTAATGTGGGCATAAAATCCCCTCACAAACATCCTTTAAATGGCTAACTGCCAGGCCTCATTTTCAAACCCTTGAATTCTTTTCCTAGTTCCATGCTCTGAATTTGGAAGTGCAATGCATTTATTTTAGCTTATTCATTTGTTTTCTTTGGCTTGCCTAAGTGCCATTAAGTGTTTCTGTGATAATCCAAGTACAGTTTAAGGGAGGAAGACACACACACAAGACATGTTATAAATGGAGGGGAGAAAGTAATGTCATGGAATTTCAGAGAACTGTTACGTATATGCTCAATATTTTCTCTCCACTTTGTTATTATTTATCTATATTTTAAATCATTTTAGCATATTCTTTCCATTTCATTCATTTATAATTACATAAAAAACTTTAATTAAAATGTTTGTCAAGGTAAAACTATCTTCACTTAGGGAAATTTTTAAGACCCTTTTTTCCACTGTACCTCATGAATGAGTTCTAGCCCCAAAAAATTTCTAATCCTGGTAAAGTAAGCCTTATCTAAATATCAAAGTTGTAATATATTGATTATGTCAATATCTAAAAATCTTTACTTCTATCTTTATCTATACTCCTCCCTGTAACTTTGCGTGACTTTCCATAAGACAGACGGGATATATTTCTGTACTTGTTGATTTTATGTACAGCTATGTGACCTGCTTTTGGTGCCTCTTAATTTTGCATTCAGCTATGTGACCAGAAAGATGTTGTCAGTGGTGGCATGCACAGGATTTGAGGACAAAAAGCATCAAAGCGTCAGTCACAGTTCTTGTACTATAAACAAAACCAGATTAGGCTGCTGGTGTTTGGAAGCAGACAGAGAGATCACATGAATCCGGTCATTCTAGCTAAGACTATCCTCTCTTGGCCAGCATCAGATTCTCATAAACATGCTAATCAGCCATGTCTCCTTAGCTGCTTGTAGCTCCTAGAAGAAGCCCAATCAATGTCACAAAAACCAATTACTGAGACAGGTGGATAGGGGAGGGCATGAGAGAGAGGGAGAGAGAGCCACCTTTAACTGTTATGGTTGTTTATTATGCAACTTTTTGTGGTAATAGATAACTGCTACTTATGTGCATAGACACAGTATATATACATATATAAACATATGCACACTTCATAATATAAATATTTAGAAATATGTTGGAGAGTAAAACTGTGTTCCTGAACAGTTATGTGTAACATTTACTTCTAGGTGAACAAATTTTCTGGTAGAAAATTGACATTACAGTAACAGAAGTAGCAGTTCTTCCTACAGCCATTTTTACCTAGAACCCCTTTGCCTAAAAGGAGTTTTCTAAACATTCAAACCGCCAGTCATTTTGTTTGTATAGATTTGAATAATTCTCTATACTTTCTACATTTGGAATTTTTTATGTTAATTGTTTCACAAAATGTATTTGACTTCAAATACTCAAGAAGAAAGCCAACCAATGCTCATATCCAACGTCCTCCAGTCTTCTCTTGTCCCCCTTCATGGAACCAAATAGTGTAAAATGCTGAACAATTGCAAAATTTTCAATTTGTTCTGAAATCATAGATTTTTGAAATTTAAGCCAAAAGTATATTGAGTCTTGCTTATTCAGAAGGAAGGGTGCTTTGTGGAAAATAATTACACATCAATTGCACTGGAAATGCAATTCAGTTAGGCTCATTTATATGGTGGTACGGCTGAGATACTCTCACCGTCCAATGCAAAATATGCATGGAGTTATGTCAAATTACAAAAAATAGTGTACAGAAGATGTTTAAAAGGAAGGGCTTCTACAAGTTGTAGGGTTTGAATGAACCAAAACTGAGGCACGCAGCACCGAAACTACTTAAGACTACACCAACAAGGAATGCTAAAGCTCTATTGTAATAAATCAGACCCGGCTCTTTTTATGGGGCTTTCCTCACAGAATTCCTGATCTAACTGCTGAAATGGAATTGGATTGCAGTCCCACTGAAGGAGACAGTGCCACCAAGTGGACAGTGGTTTCAAAACACTCCTCGATGGCACCATCCCATGTTACTTGAGTGACTCTCCAAGTCACGCAGCAAGTTTGCTGTGTACACACTGCAACTGCTGGCAGGTTCATAGTCAACTCAGAGACCAGCCAGCTGAGAGCAAGCCAACACCAAATAGTCCCGTCAGCAGAAAGTGTGGATCAACATCACACATTACGCACACAGAGCAATGACCAAGCATGACTGGCAGGTTTCATCATCTGACATTTAAACACGTCTGTCTTCCAGAAAGACAATTGGTCGGTCCCAAAAACTTTCAAAAGAAAACAAAAGCGCAATGTTTACATAGAAGTAGGGAACATTTCTTTCCGTTGTGAAAGCAAGTAAAGTAGACTTCTCAATGTATTTTGAACAAGATTATGTTACCTCTGTCCTTAGGGATTGAGCGTGACTAAAATTCTACAAGCTATAACAGAAGGATTCTAAAACTAATAAAATACTCTTTTATGTTCAGCATGCAGTTTGAGTGTAAATAAATAGGTGGTAGTTAATTAATTTAAAAGTTAGGCTGGGGCCAGGGATTTAGCCCAGTGGTTCTGCAGCCTGCCTCGCAAGCACAAAATCCCGAGTTTGATCCCCAGCACCAAAACAAAACAACAACAAAACTGTGTTCCTTCAACTGAGTGCTGGGTACACCGAAATTAAAAGTTATGCTGGGTCCTGTGCTTGCTAAATAAATATTTCACGAATATCTATTTGATAAGGAGTCATAACATTGTGTAATACAATGCCACGTTCTGGGCAGATTCTTCATAATCTCACTAAGTAATGTCCAACTTTCTGACTTAGCAGAGTGGCTATGGCTGGAATATAGATATATATTTTATTTACAAATCAGTAAAACACTGAGACTCTGGCTTTTATTCAGTGTCTGCCTCTCCTTCAGCCATCCTGTAATTTCTCTAGTTATAAATCCAATAAAGGAAAACTCTCTCTCTTAAATAGGAGATATTTTTTAAATTTGTTATTCAAGTATCCAAGCCTGAGTTCATAAATGTTGAAAGTGCTAGAAAATTTTATATTGGAGGATGAAGTCACTTCAGAATGAGTAAGAGTTCCAGTAGCTTTCTTTGGCAATGGGAGAATAGGAGTGGATCAATAATAAACACTAAAAATTAAAAACAAGGACAACAAGACAAAATAAGTTGCACATATTTTGGAGACCAGAATTAAGGCAAAGCTCTCTCATGACCAGCAGCAGCCTTTCGCACATCTAAACGCAGCAAAGCAATTCTACCAGGGGCAGGAAAGGAAGAGGTGAAGGGGTACAATACATTAATTTCACTGTTGATGCTGTGGATGGTAGCATATATTTCTTTGTCTCAAGTTGCTTTTGTTTTATTCTATTTTATTTTCTTGTCTTTGGTTTAAAACAGTTTCATTATGGTGGAGTAGGTGGGGCTGTTGTTGATGATGATTTTTCTAATTTATTTCTGCTTGGGTTAATGGCATCTCACAAAACTTTAGCTTGCTCATTGTTATCTATTTCAAAGCATTTTCAACTATTTTGCCTTCAGGTATTGCTTCTGGTACATTCACTTTTGCTTCTGTTTAATTCAGTTTCATAGTTGGGACATTGGCATTGTGACCACGTATCCTTAATGATTTTTTTGTATTGCCCATCCTTTTACTTTCTGTGCTTCCATCTTTCCTGCTGTATACCCTTTTTTTCAGCTGTGTTGGTATGTTGTTCAACAGATCAACTCAGTCCTACAATTTCTGTTCATAGATTCCAGGTCCACAGTTGTGTTGCCCATCCCGTCCTCTGTCTCATTGAGCATAGTAATTGCCATTAATTTACAGCCTTGGTTTGTCCCCCACAGTAGTCTGTTTCACCCATGAGGCTATTCCTATTGTCTGCTTCCCTTGGAGATGCTTCTTGATGTAGTTCATTATTTCTTATGAATTCTAGTCATGGTGCGTAGGAAAAAGTCTGGACGATGATCCCTCTCCAGAGACCATTCATCCCATTTTCTGGTTGATTTTCTCAACTTGAGAGTGTTCAATACTTACCAGAGCCTCTTCTTCTGGGGCATCATTGACTCTAATTTTTTTCTCATCAGCAGAAGAGTGTTAAAATCATTGCTTGATTTGTTTGTTTGCTTTCAAGTCTCTTGCTCTCAATAGCTTATAAATCAACAAATTCTTGGAAGGGAATTTGCCCACTTTACCACCTTCAAAACATTTCTCTATACTTCATCTATTAAAAAACATTTAATAAAAAAGCTTGGGTCTCAAATTTTGGCTGCCCTCACAAGTGAATAATTTTATGTCTCAACCTCCCTGGGATTAATGAAACTTTGCTACCTACGTTGCCCTTTAGCATTTGGCATCTGGCTCTTACACCAGAGTTTAAGAACTAATACATTTCCAAGGGTAATGCAACATGCAGAAAAGGGTCTGACCTCAATGAGCTTTTCATCTCTGAAAATCGTGATCCAAGTCCTGTCTTCTGAGAAACTCTACCACTTTCAAACAGATTGAGTTTGCATGTATCTACAAGTACATTCCTTTTCCAATTGTTCTTGCTGGGAGCACTTCTCTAAGATCCTTTATTATAACCAAAAGCTGGTTTCGTGCTATTTTGCAAATGACTTATAAAATAAATCAGAAAAAAAGAGAGAAAATCAATGGGTTCCTAATGGGTGTACAAAAGAAAGAAAGGCATATGGTAGTAAAAACTAGCCATTCTTTCTTTCCTCAAAAAATGGCTATAATTTTTGACACTGCCCCGTTGGGCCAAATCAGGTACTAGATGGATGAATTGATTCTTCCAGCAGTTGGATATTTTTAGTTTGTTAATATATGCAGCATAATCATGAAAATCTTTTGAACTTCCTTCCACCTTCTTAATGTATTAAGTAATCAATGGTCCTTTAATGGATTTAGAAACTTATTCATTGCCACATGTTAATAATTTCAATTCACTGTTGATCAAAACAATAAAGAAAAGTCAAGGGGGAATTCCTTTTGACTTTTTTTCTCATTAAGTTTATTGGTACTTATAAGGTATACAGTACAGTTACTTTCATCATTTGGATCTTTTACCTTTATATGGTATATCTTGGTTCTTATTTTTTCCCATACCCCTGCCCTCCCTCCTCCTCCTCCAACCTCCTCTACCCTTCCCTATTTTCAAAGACTGTTTCTGTATTTTCGTTTTCTGGTATTTTTTCTTTTCCTTTCTTTCCTTTCCCCTACCCTTCCCATTTCCCCTACTTCTCTAGCCCTTTTGTTCCTATTATCACATTATCATTTATTCAATTTGAAACTAATTTACACTTTTAGAAACTAGAGTCATTTATAGATAAATGGATGCAAACTGAGGTCACATTCTTAAGTGAAATAAATAAGACACACGTGTAAATACCAAATACTTTATCTGGTGTGAAAAACCAAGATTCACTCTTGACAACCAAACTAGTCTTCACCTCTCCAGGTCAGATTGTTAGGCATGGAGACTTCAAGTGTGTGCTACATAAAGGCATGCCAATTTATCGTACCTTTCGTGAAAAGGATCACCTAATTGAATTTAAGGTAAACTTTCCTGAAAATGGCTTTCTCTCTTCTGATAAACTCGCTTTGCTGGGAAAAACTCCAGGCTGACAGAAAGTAGAAGACACTGATGAAGTGAATCAGGTAGAACTGGTGGACTTTGATCCAAGTCAGACAAGATGGCACTGCTATGACAGAGAAGCCTATGAGGATGATGAACCTTACTCCTGAGGTGATGTTCAGTATCAGACTTCTTACTGGGTCTAGTGAGTAACACTCACTGCTGGCATTTTATATACAGTATTGAATGTGTGAAAGGTAGGTTGATTTTTAAACATACAAGTAAAGCTATGAATCATAATTTACTATACTATCAACATTAAATTACATTTACTTTGGAGCACAAGTCAAATGGGTTAAAATAAGCCTGTGACATAACAAAGGAACTCCTTCTTAAACATGCAAATTACCTTTCTAGGTAGTCTCTTCACTCTAGTTTCAAAGTTACCCAACTCTGGAAGTCACAATTCAAAGGCTTATCATGGTCCAAAGAGCAGGGTGAACCTATAACCAGGACTGGTCCACACAGTTTTATACACATGCTTTAAAAGATGGCACAGCAGAAGGGAATCCAAATATAGAAATGAAAGACCTTAAGAAGCAGCATATTATGATAACCCCCCCATCATTAGAAAGGTATCATTTCTCTCATTGATACCATGGCTAAATTATATGTTATGCCATCTTCAAATAATAGTTGTGACAACAGAATGCAAAGGCACGAGTCCTACTTAATAAAAATGACTGTTTCCTTTTTCTAATTGGCAGTTAAATAAACAGTGAAGGGTCATACACTGAAGTCAATACATGCATCTAGCATTTCAGACTAAGATTGTCCACATGCACAAATGAAATTAACTACAAGGTATAGCCTAGTAGATGCCAGAGTTAGGTACTTTATACAGATATTAAATGAATTAAAATTCATCTTGAACACTGAAGTCATCAACATACAGGGAAAAATCAGAGCTTTTATATTTGCATTTATTCTTTGCTTAACTTTTAAACACTACTATAATTATAGAAATAAAATGAAGAGCAAGAAGTGAGCATGTGATGATTATAGTCCTCTTAACTTTTAACATTTCATTCATGCAAAAAGTTGTCTCTCAGCTTTAAGTAGCATGCAATAGTGGTGGTTATTTATGGTTTCGTGAAAGCCATTTCTATTTTCAAATAAGTTGTCCTAGGGGAGATACATTTAAAAAAATAAGATTGCTTCCACTTTCATTTTCATTTTTGGAATTGTAAAACTTTTCTTTAAACATCTGTCATGTAACCTCAATTCAGGATTATTTCATGAATTTAAGACTTTGGCAATAAATATTCCTAAGTAATCTGCTATTCTTTGGTGACTTTAATGCATAAAATCATATAGTAAATGGAATGATTAACAAAGCTGTAAACATAGGCGTGAAATTGTATTCATGAGAATGTGACATTCCTTGTAAGTCACTCAGGGACCTGCCATCTACTATAGCTAGCTCAGGTTGGCAGTGCTGTTTCACTTGGATATGTCACATTTTTTACCATTTACTGGATTTCCCTATAAAATATTCCGTTTATTTTTATTTAATGCTTATAAAAGTAGTCAGGTCCTATCAAACTAGGTTTTAATAGGAGAGATAAATCATCTTTCAGCTTTTTAAGTTTCTCTACAATGTCTTCCATTTTTCCTCTTCAGCAAAAATCTAAACAAGATATTTGGTTTCTCTATAAATAGACTAATATTCTCTGCTCAGCTGCTAATCACTCCTCCCAGAATTTCTTCGGTTTCAGTTTGTTTCTTTTCCAACAAAAATAAAGTGTTTACTCTTCATTTCATAAGTATTAGAGGAATGTTCATATTTTTAAATTCATTAGATCTCTATCATAATTTCTGACTAAACATTAAACATTGTTAGCGTAGGCCAAAGTTCACTTAACAGGCCTTCTAACTACCACATTACTGAGTTTTCCTCTTTCTACTCTTGCTTCATTTTGTCCTGCTATCAAGTAATATTATTGAAACAGTGATTTCATTTTAAGCAATGGAGTAAAGTCTTTTAAAACCAGCCCTTCTATAAAATATTTAGAAGTGTGAAAGAAAAAAATATACAGTGAATATCCCTATATATTTAGAGGGAAGAGCATAGATATACACAGTAATGAAAAATTCCCATGAGGAGCTCCCTGAAAACCAGAGTGAGAAACTATGAGCTAAAGTTGCAGGTATTAGGGAGTTTGCTTAGCCTTAAACTAAATATGAGGTCTGTCAAGCTCAGATCTGGCAAGAAGCAAGGCAAAATACTAATTTACTCAAATTAGTATTAGAAAATAAATTCCAAATAATGCCGAGATTTGTCTTTCCCTGCTGTGGACTGAATCATTCCCCACAAACACGGATTTTTCTCCCTAGTATCTCCAAATGTCATTATATTTGAAAATGGGACTATTAAGAGGTAGTAAGCTTAAATGAGGCCATTAAGGTTGCTCTTAATCCAATATGACTGGCGTCTTTAGAAGAGGAAATTTGGACACACAAAAAGACATCAGGCTCTGCTCACACAAAAGATCTGCAAACCAAGGAAAGAGAGTCAGATGAAACCAACTTTGTCAACACTTTAATCTTGGTCTTCTACTCTCTAGAACTGAGACAATAGATTTCTATTTCTTAAACCACCCAGTCTTTGACACTTAGTGATCATAGCCCTAACACACTAACATAGCACTATGCAAGGAGGTGACAAGAGATAACCGTCCCCCATTGATAGAAGAAAAGGAGAAGGTTTGTCTGTTTCAGCAAGAGTGGAGAAGAAGGTGTCTTTAAAAGCTGTCATTGCAGCGTACCTTGTGGAGTATGGAGTTCAAATTTAAACTACCCGTGAAACAAAAGATTAACATAAAACTTTACATTTTAAATAGGGTATTCCTCAGAGTTCTCACTGAATGACATCTGAACAAAGACTTGCAATAGGTCAGGAATTAAGTCATGATGGTATGTGAAGAAGAGTGTTAAAAGTAGAGAGAGCCAAGAACCTGTTGTGCCCAAGTCGCGAAGTCCCCAAAGACCATCAAGGAGTCATGTCCGATGCAATTGCAAGAGGAGTTTATTGCAAGCTTGATCCTGGACTCTCTGGTGTCATCGTCACAGCAGCTTCAGACCGAGATCCCAGACCCAACTTTGAACCAAGTTTATACAGGATTTTTCTGTACTATTTTTAGTTTTCCCTTGTCATCAAGGGGCATCAGGAGGGCACATTGGAACATGATCTAATGCTTACATTTGCAAATTTAGTATGGGGTGCTGGGAGGGTACGTATTGGAAAGTTACCTAAAGCCTTTAAACAATTAATTCCTCTTTTTCAGTAGACAATTAATTCCTCTTTTCTGACCTTTTACTAAGATATATTATGAATTATTGAAGCTATTTTATCAGATTTCTACATTGCCTTAAACAACTATATTATATTTTATTTATTTTTAATAAGTTTGTCCTCTGCTGTGAGAAGACCACACCCGTATAGACTGTGACACAGATATATCATGTGGCAATCAGGAATCTGTATAAACATTTGCCCTCTTTTCTTTTGCCCATCGGAGAGCCTGTATGAGTGCCCACAGTTCCACTCATTGAGCTGATCAATCCAGTGGGGAGGGGTCCTGCTTGGACCGCTTTATTTTGAGTCATCTTTGCATAGCCAGCATAGCATAGCCCACTTTCCATGAAGTTGTCCCCATCCTTGAACAGGACAAAGCCAGCTTCAGGCAATGGGTCTTTCTGCAGGTCTAGATGACTGGAGAACAATTCGTCAGTGACCCCAAGGCAGTTGTGATCAGGAGGCCAGGTTCCGAGGGCAAAAAGTAGCAGGGTTTAAGGTTTTAATTGGAATAAATATATAGGTGGGGATTCTCACAGATGAGGGCCTGATATTATGTGACTCTATTATTTGAGAGCCATCAATGTCCTGTTATTCAATAGTTTTAAAAGGCATGAAGAAACCAAACAATTTACTTTTTGAAATTACCTGATTAACTTTTTTAATTGACATTATAGCAATTACCAAAATTTTATAAACAACTGATTAAATCACATAAAAGAAGCTTTTCTATTAATTATGATTAATATCTATATCAACTATAACTAAATTAATTCCTATATCAACTATATTAATTGAATTATCAAAAGAAACTTATTTTAAAAAGAGGAACAGAAGCAGGGTGGAGATGCCCTAAAAGAGGAACTGAAGCATAGAATTGAAATTACTGCATAGAATGGAATTTTTCAGGAGCACAAAGAAACTGCAATTGCTGCAATTATCAGAGAAACTGCCATGTAGAATGGAATTTTTCAGAAAGGAACTTTTGCATTTACTCTATTCTGGGTAAGGGGTTTGGAGCCCATCGTGACCTGGAAACCTGGTCCTCACAAACTCACTTCTTTTGCATGTGCCTGTGACCTGCAGTGACTCCAAGTAAGCAATAAACAGAGCTCTCTCACATGCCGCCCCTGCATTTCAGGGTGTGTTGCTCTACTTTGGGCCACTGAGTGTAAAACAAGCTACTGGTCCATGTGTCAACTGTGGAGAATGAAGAAGAACACATAACATTCCCTGAATGGGATGTTCATAATAAATTCAAACCTAGACACAGAGTTCAATCGTCAGAAGTCATAGACATAAAGAAAAAAACTTACAATAATTCCAAACGATCTAACACCTTTTTGGGAAATTGCTGAATGATTTTCATAACTTACAGATAATAACTAGACAGTGAACCAGGGGTGGATGACTTTTAGTAAACTGAACCAAGCCTGCCTACCTATACCTTGCTCAATAAATACATCTACTCAGTTTAGAGAGCTTTACTGGCTACATATGTTCTAGACTCACCCTCTACTCTGCCCTCTTCCAGAATACTCAAGTCTCTGCTTTCATCACCTAAAATCTTACCGATGGTGAAAATCACAGAAAGGTCTCACTCTCACTCACCTCCACCTTTAGACCTTCCCTGCTCAGGCCAACAACTGTGCTACTTACTGTGTCACACAAGTGCACAATCCCCACCAATGCCCTTATTTGTGGATACGGGTCACCTGCTTAATGGCAATACTGAAAGGACACCTCTGATAATGGTTGCTTAAAGCGATGGTTTTGATTCTTGAATCTAATGTATTTATGTGATTCAGTGTTTTCAATACTTTCATTTGTTTACTGAAAAACCATTAATAATCTAACAGTCATCTACCTATGCCATTTTATAAACAAAAGAATATTTTTCCTCTTTTGATAAAAGAGATTTTAACAATGAGTTTCATAAAGACATAATCTCATGTAAATTTTTAGATTTACTTAATATGAAGCTCACTATATTATTTATGTGATTCAGTGTTTTCAATACTTTCATTTGTTTACTGAAAAACCATTAATAATCTAACAGTCATCTACCTATGCCATTTTATAAACAAAAGAATATTTTTCCTCTTTTGATAAAAGAGATTTTAACAATGAGTTTCATAAAGACATAATCTCATGTAAATTTTTAGATTTACTTAATATGAAGCTCACTATATTATATATAGATGTGTAGAAATCACTGCTATACTATTACTTGGCTTCCCCTCCTTTCTTCCCCTAGACCTACAGCAGAGAAAAGATAAAATAAGTGCTTGAACTGTTAAGAAATCAAATCGAAATTATTCTCATTCTTACTATGATTACTCCAGTCAGTCCATTGGGAACTTTTTACATATACAGGTTACTAACGTCTTTTATCTTTTCAATATTTTAACTAAAAGTGTCCTGTGACTTTTTGTTGAAAAAAAAGTTTTTATTTACAATTAATTTTTCTATTATTAAAGGAAGACAAATTAATTATATAATATTTAATGTGTACTTTTAAAATTAAAGAAAATAATTAGAGTCATTCATAGGAAAATGGAAACATATTGAGGATATAATCCTAAGTGAAATAAATAAGTCACACATGTATAAATACTGAATAGTTTCTCTGGTGTGAAAAACTATAATGCTATATAAGATCCTAATGATATAATTGACAATGTGAAATAGGAATAAAAGTGTTAAAGGTGTAGGGAAAATGGAAAGGGTAGGGGAAAGGTAATAAGGGAAAAGGAAAAATGAGAAAATAAAAAAATGGAAATAAAGTATTTATAAATAGGGAAGGGAGGAGGGGGTGAAGGGAGGGCAGGGGCAAGGGGAAAAAATGAGAACCAAGACCTGTCATGTAAAGGTACAAGATCCCAATGATGAATGTAACTATACTGTATACCTAAAATGTACCAATAAACT